>NW_008352153.1:1685018-1713493 GCF_000622305.1 Nannospalax galili
TTAGGAAGATCAGCTCTTCCTCATCTAGCAGCAATCAGTTGTCAATATTCCTTTAGATAAGATTGGGGTCTGCTGTTCATTTTCCAAGATCTATGCTGGGTTACCGTCTGGGAGTCTCTTGGGCCACGCTGGCCAACAACTCAAAGGAAGATATCTCCTGTCTGGTATTGTTTCTTGTTATGTAGCCTTTAGCTATACGCATGGACTCTTTAAAAAAATTATATTGATCCCTTTAACCTTTGGTTATATTTTCCTTTTGGGTGTTTAAGACCATACAGTTGGCCCAGATAAACCAATTTATTTTTACTGTTAAGGCCAATGGAGGATCTGTTCCTCAGGGGTCACATGGGCTTGGGAGGACCCTCTGGCTCCTTTCATTTACCAGTTCCAGCTATGTGAAGATAAGTCAAAAGTAGTGCTTGACCATGGCTGGCTTCACTTGGAAGCATAGGGGAAATGTTTCCTCTGTGTTGACCTTCCTCTTTGAAGCTGGACACTGGTTCAAGTCCATTTGATGGGGTCTCCATGGCCTCCTTGATCAAGAGGACAGGTGACTCACCGCAGTTACAAGGCATTTTGAGAGATGCTCCTAGTCCCCTGGAACTTAGTCGACCTAGGAGGGCAAGGAACAAAAACTGTCCTTTATGTCCCTCTGACCATATTATAGGCCACAAAGTATGGCTGTTAAACATCCAAGAAGGTTAGTTCCACCAGTCTGGTACTTTTAATTACCATGTGCCATGTAAATAAAGCTTGGGGAAAGACCAAACATTCTCAGATAAACCTTGCCTAGATACATAGTATATTCCTTGAGCTAGTTGTATATATAATTTGTCAGTAGGTTGTTCGATCAATATGGTTCCCTCTGACTTTTTTAACTAGCTAGGCATTATTTATCTCTCATATTGTCTAACTCTTCCACCATCATTTCCCCATTTAAGGTGCCCCCATTTTCCCCCATTTCTCCCTTAATAATACCCTTCCCCTGTGGTCCTGAGTTCCTTCTTTCACTTTATCCCCAAGGTTCCTTGTATAATCTTCCCTCCCTCCTTCTCTTAAAACAACTCAATTTTTATCATTTTCCCCTTATTAATTCCTGGCTCCTACTGTTCTGTTTCAGAGTCTTTCTTTTCCTTTAACTCCCTGGTTCCTTTCCATTATCCTGGTTCCTGTAGTTATGTGTGGATACATACTCACTTATCAAGATTTGGCACTAGGATCCACATATGAGGGAGAACCCAAGTGTTTCTTTTTTATATATTCCTTAGACTTTTTATTTCTTTGTCAAAGCTTCATAGTTTTTTCATTTATTTCAAATGTGTTTTTGGTTGCTATTGGAACATACAAAAATAGCTGCTTTAAAATCTTTGTTAGGTAATTTGATAGTTCTTGTTATCTTAGGGCTAGTATCTATTGGTTTTAATTTTAGTTTGGCATTTGTTTAATTTTTAGTTTTTAGCATACATAATGTTGTACACATTTATGTAGTACCTTGTGATCTTTCAATACATGCACATTCAGATACTTTATGTGTATTTTTCAGTAGGTTTTTGAGCTACTACATTTCCCTCTTGTTTAACCACCTAAGCTTTATTTATTTCCTCTCTCTTTCTCTCTTTCTCTCTCCCCCCATCTAACCTTGCTCTTCCCTCCCCAGTCAAAGTACACCCATTTTCTGCCTTTTCCTCTTGATACCAGTCTCCTACTCTCCTCCTTCTCTTGGGCTCCTTCTTATCCTTTACCCTCATGGCTCCTTTTATATCCTTCACTTCTCCCTTCCAAGCTGAATACTCCCATTTTCCTCATTTCCCTTTGGTGACATCCGTTTCCTCCTTTCCCCCTCTCTGGAGCTCTTTTCTTCCCTTTACCCCCATAGTTCCTTTCCCTTTTCCTGGGCTTTGTGGTTATATCAAGATATATACTGACATATAAGGATTTTGTGTTAAAATCCACAAATGAGAGTGAACTTATTTTTCTGAGTCTGTGACTTCACTTAATATAACAATTTCTAGTTCCATCCATGTACCTTCATTTCATGATTTTTTTTTTCTTTACTGCTAGTAGAGCTTCATTGTGTAAATGCACCACATTTTCATTATCCATTCATCAGCTGAGGGACATTTAGGTTGCTTCCATTCTTAGTCATTGTGAAAAGAACAGGGAAGACATGAATGTACAAGACATGAATGTCTACAGTAGGATGAGTCTTTTGGGTATAAATAAAGGAGTGGTGTAACTGGATCATATGGTAGGTTCATTTTTAGTTTTTAAGTGTCCTTCACAGGGCTTTCCATAGTGGTTGCACCAGTTTGTAATCCCACCAGCAGTGAATTAATGTTCCCTTTCTCCACATCCTCGACAGCATTTTGTGTCATTTGTTCTCTTGATCTTACCCAATCTGACTGGGGTAGGAGGAAATTTTAAAGTGGTTTTGATTTGCATTTCCCTAATGAGTTAGGACACTGAACACTTTCTAAGGTATTTCTTAGCCATCTTTTTTTCTTCTTTTGAGAGCTCTCTGTTAAGAACCATAGCGTATTTTCAGTGGGGTCTTCTGTTTTCTTGTTTCTTTGGTTTTTGAGTACTTTGTATATTCTGGATAATAATTATTTATCGTATGTGTAACTGGTGAAGATTTTCTCCCACTCTGTAGGCTTCCTCTTTACTTTCTTGGCTGTTTCTTTGCTGTAAACAAGCTTTCTAGTTTAATGAGGTCCCATTTATAGATTGTTGACCTTAATTCCTGAGCAACTGATGCCCAATTTAGAAAATCCTTTCCTATACCTATATCCTGCAGAGTACTGCCTATGTTTTCCTCTAACAATTTCAAAGTTAGGATCTTTGATCCTGTGCAGGGTGAAAGATAGGGGTCTAATTTCATCCTTCTACATGTGGTGATCTATTTTTGGCAGCACCATTTATTGAAGATGCTGTCTCTCTTCCAGTTTGTGTTCTTAGCACCTTTGTCAAATATCAGGTGGCTGACATTGCATGCACTCATATTTGAGTCCTCAGTTATGTTCCATTGATCTATGTGTCTGTTTTGTGCCAATATGATGCTTCTGTAATATAGTTTGCGACCTGGTATGATGGTCACCCCCCCACGCATTGCTCTTTTTGCCCAAGATTGCTTTGGCTATCCAGAGTCCTTTTTGGCTCTTTCTGAATTCTAGGATGACTTTTTTTCTAGCTCTATGAAGAATGTCACGACAATTTTGATTGGGATTAAATTAAATCTGTATAGACTGATTTTGGTAGGCTGGTCATTTTCACAATATTAATTCTACCAATCCATGAGCACTGGAGGCCTTTCCATCTCCTGCTGCCTTCCTCAATCTCTTTCTTCAAAGATTTATGATTTTCATTGTAAAGATCTTTAATGTATTTTTTAGGTTTATTCCTTGATATTTTATTTTTTGAAGCTATTGAGTATGGGAGGATTTCACAAACACTTTTTCAGGTAAATCCATTTATATGATTTATTACGCTTATTGACTTATGCATATTAAACTATCCCTGTGTCTCTGGAATAAAGCCGACTTGATCATGGTGGATGATCTTTTTGATGTGTGTCTGTAAGTGGTTTGTATTTTCCTGAGAAAATTTGCCTCTATGCACATTAAGGATATGGGCATACAGTTTTCTTTTTTTGTTGTGTCTTTACCTGGTTTTAGTATTAGAGAGATACTGGCTTCATAGAAGTTTGGGAATTCTCCCTTTGTTTTTAGTTCTTGAATAATTTAAGAAGAATTGATTGTAGATCTTCTTTGAACATCTGTTAGAATTCTACTGCAATTCCACCTGGTCCTGGGCTCTTTTAAATTGGGAGATTTTGTATTACTGTTTCATTTTCCTTACTTATAATGGGTCTGTTTAAGCTGTTCATTTCTTCTTGGTTTAGCTTTGGGGGGGTCCTGTGAATTTAGAAATTCGCCTATTTCTTTTTGATTTTCAAATAATAGAGTATAAATGGTCTGGATTTTTTTTTTTTGCCTTTTGTGATCTTTCTTTCATCTCTGATTTTGTTAATTTGGGTTTGCTCTTTCTTTAGGTTAACTGGACTAAAGGTTTCTCTGCCTTGTTTATTTTTTCAAAGAACCAGTCTTAGAGTCATTGATTCTTTGTATTGTTTTCTTTGTTTCTATTTCATTAACTTCTGATCTTATTTTTGTTATTTTTTCTCATCTTCTAGGTTTGGGTTTGTTTTGTTTTTGCCTTTCCAGAGTCTTGAGTTGTACTGTTAAGCCATTTATATGTGCTCTTTCTTATTTTTTAATTTAGGCACTTAGAGCTATAAACTTCCTTCTTAGGACTGCTTTCAAAGTGTCCCAGACATAGGCTTTGTTATATCATATTTTCATTTTCATTTAGTCCTAGGAATAATTTTATTTATTTCTTAATTTCTTCTTTGACTTATTTATCTTTCAGAAGTATGTTGTTTAATCTCCATGAGTTTGTGTAGCTACTAGAGCTCTTTTGCTGTTGATTTTATGCTTTATTGCATTGTGGTCTGGTTGAATGCATGGAATTATTTTAATCTTTTGTATTTGTTGAGATTTTTTTGTTCTCCTTTATGTGGTCAATTTTAGAGAAACTTGCATGGACTAGCAAATAGATAATGTAATCCTTGGTGCTTGGGAGGAATATTCAGTAGATGCGTTGTTAGGTCTACTTGATGTATGATGTAATTTAATACAGATGCCTTTCTGTTTATTCTTTGTTTAAGTGACCTGTCTATTGGGGGATACTGGGGGTATTGAAGTCATCAGCTATTACTGAGTTGGTGTTAATTTGTGTTTTAAAGTCCTGTAATACTGCTGTTAAGAAATTGAGTTTGTCACATATATGTTCATTACTGTAGTACCTTCTTGGTCAATTGTTCCTTTGATTTGAATTTATGACCCTCTTTATCTCTTCTAAGTAGTTTTAATTTGAATTCTATTTTGCCAGATACTAGAATTGCAACACCTATTTGTTTCTTAGTAGCATTTTCTTAGAATATTTTTTTTCATCCTTTCACCCTATTCTTGAAAGTGAGATGAGTTTCTTGCAGACAAGGAAAAGATGGATTTTGTTTCTTAATACATTCCGTTAACCTGTGTCTTTTGTTGGGACATTGAGGCCATTGCTATTTAGAGTTATTATTAAATTTGTATTGGTTACTGTCATTTTAATTTGTTTGTGTTCTTGGTGCCATTTTGTGTTTCCGTAATTACACCTCCATTTGTTTTCTTTCTGTAACCTCTTGGTTATAGTCATTCCTATCTTCAGTTCTCTATTGCTTTGAATATTATCTGTAGGACTCATTTGGACTCAGCTATAATTTTGATGAGATTTCTGTCATGTAACTTTGTTTTTCTCTAGCAGCTTTCAGTATCCTCTTTATTTCTGTACGTTTTCTGTTTTTACTGTGATAGGCCATGGGGAGCTTCTTTTCTGGTCCTGTTTAATTGGTGTTCTGTATGGTTCTTGTGTTTGTATAGGTGTGTCTTTCCTTAATTTGGGGAAGTTTTCTTCTATAATCCTGTTGAATATATGGTCAATGCCATTGACCCAAGATTCTTCTTTCTTTATGCCTATGATGCGTAGATTTTGTCTTTTCATGGTGTTCCATAATTCCTGAATACCCCATAAGTTCTGAATTATTTTTGTCATTTCATTCGGCCGTATATTTGTATTTTTTTGAGCTTCGATTTTTTTCCTATTCTCTTTGAGTTCTCTGCGTTGTTTGTGTTTTATTTAAGTTCTTTGATCATGTTTATGGTTGTTCTTTTAAATTCTGCATCCTGGGTTTCCTCTGGGTGGTTCTCATTGTAGTACACTTCTGTAGGACTGGTGGGTTTTGTCGTAAGCATATTCTCTTGGTTTTTCATATTGTTTGTGTTCTATGTTGTCATTTGGACATATGTACTTCTTTTGTTGGTTATGTATCTGATGGATGTGAAATTCTAATCCGCCTTTATTTAGTTGAAGTTTGTCTGTTTGTATTGTTGATGTAGCTTGGCTCTTTTTTCTCAAGTTAGTTGGTGTGTACTTCAGGTTCTTGCTTTCGATTTTTGATTGGTAGGACAGGATGGTTCCAAGCTGATTTGTGAAGTGCTGTCTGGTAGAGTGAAGGGACCTCAAGGTTATGGGAATCCAAAGGGAATTCAGGGCTCTGGGGGGATCCATTGGGTATGTTTGGCAGGCTAGTGAGGAGGTCTTAGGCAGGAAGATCAGGTGGAGGTTGTAGAGCTAAATTTGGGGTGGGGTCAGCATGGGCAGGGTCTAATTGTCTAGGTGGAATAGGTTTGGACCCTGAAGTTGGAAAATTCACCTAATCAGGATGCAGGGGATCATGATGCAGTGGTCAAGGTCTGGTTTAGGAAGCTAGTCCAGAGATCTGAGGTGGGAAGAGCAAGTGGGGGCCTAGGCCCAAGGCTGCAGGGGGACAGCATCAGAAGAGAGAATGGAACTGTTCAGGGTATAAGAGAATAAATCTGCAGTGGGCAGGGTCTGATTTACCAGGGTAGTATGCAGATCTCTGGCAGGCAGAGTAGGAAGGATTAGAGATGGTCTCGAAGCAGAAAGATGGACATGCCAGGATTTGGGCTACTCACACCTGGAGACTGGAGTCCAAGCCAGGCACTCTCAAGCTATCTCAGAGGGACAGGTCCAGGATCCATGGTGAGGGAATGGGAAGAGAATGTGTGGTCCCTACTAGCCAGCAAGTAAGCTTGAGGCCTGGAGCAGTGGGAAGGACCAGAGATAGTCCAAAGTCAGGGGGATGGGTGCATCTACTCACCCTCAGAAGGAGGCTAAGAGGGAATGGGAAGAGGATGTGTGGACCCCTTGCAGCCAGCAGGGAAACCTGACTTGATTAAGTTAATTTGAAGTGGGACGATCTACCATAAAATTGGGTGGCAACATTTATTTGTTATTTTCATGCGCTGTGTCCTAGACAGGATAGCAAGGAGAAAGTAAGCCAATAGCAGATTCCATTGTTCTCTGCTTCATAACAATAGATGCAATGTGATCAGCTCACTCTGATACAGCCATGCCTTCCCCACCATGATGGACTATGTCTTATATAGTCCCACCATGATGGACTTTGTCTTGTGAGTCGAATATATACTAACTTAATACTTAGATGCTAATGAATGACAGAAGGAAAATATTGAAATCTGTGTTCCCCGTAATCGAACCATTATGTTTCCATAAGAGCAGAAAAACTCACATGTACATTAACAACACTGCAATTAAATAACATAGCATTTTTTATTTTTGAGTAAAGGTGTTTCAGGCAGTGTTCATGGGCATTGGGGGGTATGGTGGCATGCAGTGTCAAGTGCTCATGTCATGTTCAGGATCAATGCTGCAGAGAAGCTGCGTGGTGCAACACTACTGAGACCTGCTGGAAACACATTGGACTCATTCGATGGAGTTTGAATTATTATCGGTTTCTGTGCATTCAGAAATTTTTCACTCTTGTCAGATTTTTCACAACCTCCACATTCAATTATGTGTTCACATGTGGAGTCATGATCTACAGTTTAAGAGGCTGTGATTACAAGCTGCATCCCTATTTATCTATATTTCTTGCCCCAAATTTAGTCAGGTGGTATATTGATCAGCTTTCTGTTGCTGTGATAAAATGACTAAGAAAAGCACCTGAAGGAAGAAAGGGCTTCTTACACGACTTTTTCTTTTGACAAAATATCTGAAAAAAGTAACTTAAGGAAGGGTTTATTTTGACTCACATTTTTATGGCTCATCATGGTGGAAATCATGGCAGTTACAGCTTGAGGCTGTTGGTCACAGCTGATCACATTCCTGAGGGATGCTGTTGCTCGGCTCACTTTCTCCTTTAAAAAGTTATTTAGGTCGGGCACTTGGGAGGCAGAGACAGGTGGATCTTTGTGAGTTCAAGGCCAGCCTGGTCTACATAGTGAGTTCAGGTCAGCTGGAACTACAGGGAGACCCTGTCTTAAAAAGACAAAAAAAGTTTATTTATGGGGCTGGAGAGATGGCTCAGCAGTTAAGAACACTGGTTGTTTTTGCAGAAGACTTGGGTTGGAATCCCAGCACCCACACGGCGGCTAACAACTGTCCATAACTCCAGTCCCAGGGGATCTGACAGCCTCTTCTGACTTCTCCAGGCATTGCATTGACACGGGTTTAAAAAGTTTATTTATTTATTTGTTTTTTTTTAATGTTTTATGTGTATGAATGTTTCACCTGCATGTAAGTGCGCATAATGCCCATGGGGGCCAGAAGAGGGATTCAGATTCCCTGGAACTGGAGTTCAGATGGTTGATAGCTACCATGTGGGTGCTGGGAACTGAACCCAGGTCTTCTGCAAGAGCGGCCAGTGCTCTTTACTGCTAAGCCATTCCTCCAGCCCATCGTTTTCTCCTTTTTTATTTAGTCTAGGACCTCAGTCCATGCAATGGTGCCATGCACATTTAGATGGGTCATTCTACCTCAGTTAACCCAATCTAGAAACTCCCTCAAAGTTGTGCCTGAGCTTTACCTACTGGGTGATCATTGTAGTTTGCTTCTCTGTTACTGTGATAAAAAGTGACCAAAAACAATTTGGGTGAGGAAAGGGTTTATTTCAGCTTATATTTCCAGGTAACAGTTACTGAGGGAAGTTAAAGCAGGAACCTGGAGGCAAGAGCCTAAGCAGAGACCGCAGAGCAATTGCACTCAATGGCTTGCTCTTCCAGCTTGCTCAGCTCCTTTTCTTGAGTGGGCCAGGTCCATTTTCCCAGGGATCACACCTCTCACAGTAGACTGAACTTTCCTACAACAGTTATCAATCAGAAAAGGCCTCCCAGGCATGCCCAAAGGCCAATATGATGGAGGAAATTCCTCAGTTGAGGTTCTCTTGGCCCAGATGGCTCTAATTTGTGTCAGGTTGACAAAAACTAATCAGTAAAGTGATTCTAGATTCTGTCAAGTTGATAATAAATATAAACTTTTTTTTGGGTGGGTCATTGTTTTAGAAATTTCAGGCTCCACTGTCTGGATCTGTGGTGAGACAGAATTTCATGGTGTAACAAAGCCGCACACCTCATGGTGGCTAGGAGAGAGAAAGTGAGAGAGAAGAAAGAGAAAAGGAGAGATAGGAGGAGGGAGAAGAGAAAGAGGAGAGAAGGAAAGAGGGAGAAAGGAGATAGAGGAGGAAAAGAAAGTAGACAGAGAAGAATGAGAGAGAGCAAGAGAACGAGAGAGACAGAGAAAGAGAGAGAGAGAAACCTATTTCTCCAACTGGGCTTATCTCCTAAGTTTCTACCTGTTTACAATGTCCATCAAATTATGATCTCTCAATAGGTAAATTCATTGATATAGGTGGATTATAAGGGCCCCTACCCTGTGCATTACAGAATTGGGGACCAAGTCTTCAACACATGAAGGTTTGGGGCACACTTCGTAGCCAAATCATAACAGAAGGCCACACCTATGTGCAAAGGAAACAGGGCTGTGTAGCTTTTGACAGGGGTGCCTTGTATTCAGCTAAGCTTGTATTGTAATTGAAAAGTGGGGAAATTGAGACCAGGGAAGAAGCAGTTTCTACTAATGTAAAGGTAACTGGGGAGGGGGGAAGTAGGACGGGAAGCCAGTCCAGTGATGTGTGTGAAAGTGAAACATGTAGTTGATATTGTTTTAGTCTTCAGCTTTTCAAAATAATCCTGATATCTGAGAGTGATCTTTAAGGAAAGAATGCATGTAATGAAGAAACAATTACTTAAAAATTGGAAATTACTTCATCTCTGCTTGTGTCTTCTTTTTGGTTAAATGAAATGAAGCACAATTTTCTTGAAGTTATGACAAGATGTAAGTAATGATTCCATTTTAGTGAAAGTCAGCCTTTCTGCTTGTCTAAGTACCAAACAAGTAGAATAAATACATAATGTTGATTATGGCTATTTTTGGACAGTGGGACTTATATCACTTAAATTTTTATTTTTTTATATTTTATTACTATTTTTATTTTATGTGTATGAGTATATTGCCTGTATGTGTGTAAGTGAACCAGTGTCATGCAAAGCCAGCAGAGGTCAGAAGAGGGCATTGGATCCTGTGGAACTGGAGTTATAGATGGGTGATAGTTGTCATGTGGGTGCTAGATTCAAACCAAGGTCCTCCTCTTAACCACTGAGCCATTTCTTCAGCCCCTCACTTAAATTTTTATAATGAGCATGCATTACTTTTAACAATATGGTGATGTGTCTGTGGGTTTTGCTTGTTTTGTACTGGCAGTTGAACTCAGGACCTCACTATGCTAAGCAACTGCATCACCCCTAAGTTACGTGCATCCCTAGCCTTTTTATTTTATTTTATTTTGATACAATCTTACCAAGTTAGCCAGGCTGATCTTGAACTTACTCTGTAATCCAAGTTGGCCTTAAACTTGTGATACTCCTGTCTTAGCCTCCCAGGTATCTAGGATTAAAAGCCTGTGCCAATCTTAACAAGATTTAACCATTGCTGATGTAAGGAGGGAGGGATTTTTTTCCCCAAACATTTTAATAAAATTATTATGGAGAGTGTCATTAATTAATGCCATAACATAAACTTGCATTTCTCCAAATATCTTTAACAACTTTTCTTAATATATTAATTATGCTTGCTATTTTACATATCTTTTTCTGTTTTCTTGTCACAATTAGCAGTAAACTTCTCAAACTCAAAAGTATTTTTAGATAGCAGTCAAATCAAGGAGATGTTTTCGCTCTATGTTTTTGTGTGAAGCAGAGGAACTGGTGATAGCTTCAAGGAAAAAAGGAAGAAAATGAAATGCTGTGGATTATGGACCTCTCCTGGAACTGTTGAGAGAAGGTGCCAGGCCTACCATTCTCAAGGGCCACACTCTCAGCCCTGAAAATGCTATTCCACACATTTTATCTTCCTCTCCATAGCTTATTGAACTGAAAGTAGGCATTCCATTGAGGCCAGTCAGTATCTCAAATGGTTGGGGGTAACCTATCTAGCTTGACTTGAAGACACAGGTGCCATTTCTGGGTCACAGTCCTCATGGATTGGGAAGCTTATTTGGAGTGCTATTGTGATCAACCTCTCTGGAGCAAAGGGCAGGATAGGGAGCAGGAATAGACAAAACAAGAAATTCAGTGGTAATCCTGTCCCAATGTAGAGCTCTGCAGATGCCCCAGGAACTGCTGGAGTTGGGATGACTCTTCATCGATGTCTCCAGCTGGGACAACAAGACATGGCCTTTATGCCTAAGCTTGAGGGAGACAGCCGTCTTCAGCTGAGCCACCTTTGTAGGGATCTGACACTTGGGGCCATCTCTCAGCAGCAATCTCAGTGATTAGACAGGGATCTGGAGTCATCACAGGAGCACTTTTGGCTATACCCCAAATCTCTGTTTTGGGATTTAATACTACATATATTGTAACTGTACATGGAAGAGAGTGAAAGTCATGGGGAGGAAAAGCCATGAAGGCCATCAAAAGGCTCATGGGAAATTAATATCATGAAACAGAAATCATGCTTATACAAGGAAGCAGACCAGAGGTACCAAGTGTCACCAAGCACCCTAAAGTCTCTGGGTTAGAGTTAGGTTGTATGAAACCTACGGTTCAGTCTCTAGAGGCACCTCAAGTTCCAATGTAGTTCTAGATTTTCTATACCTGAATGTTTCCTTAAGGTTCCACATATATTTTTTAGGTAGGAGTCCAAAGATCTAAAGTTCTACGTTGAGCTAACTGCACAGAAACTTATCTTGTTCTATCTATGTAAATGCAACAAACTTACATAGGACCAAGGTACTCAGACCATCTTGTTTCAGAAGCAAAATATATTACTAGAGTAATATGGCTCCAGGTGATGCAGGAAACGAGGCCTGTATTCTAGAGTCTCTTATTCCATTAATCCAACTCTACTTGTGTTCTTGTCCCATGTTATTCACCCCAAATAATGCATGTCTTCATTGTAGTCATGATCAAAATAATCCTACACTGGATAGTTAGGTAATAAGTACCTTGAGTATTTAGTTAAATGAATGAAAATGGAAGGTTATTTATTATTGACCTTCATAATAATACTAATGATATAAACATTTACTGTGTTTCTGTTGCATGTCAGAGATTAAGCAAAGTACTTTACAAGTGTTACTTATTTGTACATGAAAGCCATATGATTGACATGTTTCTAAAATCCCACTTTTACAAACGAGGAAACTGAGAGGGAATTTGAACTTCTTGTCAAGTTTGGTAGGTGGTAGAAGCAGTGTTTCTATGAGGGCGCTTGACTCTAGAATACACATTTAGCTATATTCTGTTCTGTTCCGTGCTATAGATCAAATGCCATGTAATTCTTATACCCAGAATGCTGGGCCCTGGATGGAGTGATGAATGGTGGTCTGGTTTGTTCATTCTCCTCAGCAAGGTCTAGTCTGTCTCACGTTTAATCTTTGAAATTCCCTCTCCAGCCTCCCCTCTCTGAGTGTTCTTTTTTCAAGGGGTAGAAATGTGGAATGCCAGATACTTGAGCTTATGCACAGAGGTTTATTGCTGCAACAGCTTAATTTCATAATCAACTTCAGATATTGGCTATGTCAGAGTTGAGGGAACGTTAAAGAGGCAAATTTGGACTCTACCAAAGGCAAGGTCACCTTGGTAATCCTTTAGCATATCATGGACCTTGTCTTCAGAAAAGCTTGTGTGTGCTCCATCACCGACACAGAGAAGACGGTTCAGAATGGCATAGCAAATGGTTGGTGAATTTTGAAATTTGGAAAAATTTCAAATAAGGGTTATTTTATTTAGTTTGTAAATCACCATATAAAATTAATAAAATATGCTGCAGTGTAATTTGGGGAGATTGGTAGTGGGTTTTTGTTGGGTTTCAACTCCTCCCCCTGGGTTCTTTTGTTGCTTTAAGCAAAACCCTTCAGGTGGTGGCAGCACGGCAAACACTTTGTTACCTGGGATGCTAAGGCCTGTGCCAGATAGTTGCCTAGCAACCCTTGTCTCTTTTGTATTCTTTTGTAAGAAGGTATTTTTGTATTGTACAATGTGAAATTTTGTATTTATGTTTATGGAGGATTTAAAGTGAGATCTTATGCTTATGTTAGAAGGCAGCAAATTCCATGTGGGTCCATTAAATCTCTGAGTAATAATTATGAGACCGTGAAGCCATATTTGGTGAAATTGCAAGCAATCATGACCCACAATCATAAAGGTACTTCAGAATCCTGTAGGAAAGCATAAAGGACTCAAAGAATGTGCTGTGTCTAATGGAACTGCGTGTTTTTTAATGAACTGCAGCTCTTTTAAAATACATGTATTATTAGCTCTCATGGGCTAAATGTACTTTCATTGACAATATTATCCAAAGTTGCTTAAAACTCAAAGCTACAGCAATAAGAAAGACACAATACAGCATGAAACGCGTAGAATGCCTTTCATTTTTTTTCTCCCAGAACTTGTGATCATGATGTTGATGATTTGCTGTTGCATTGTAAACGTCACCTTTGAACTTGGCTTTGCTGCATCTCACAAAGGTTCTACAGGGTAATGTCTAGAAATGTCAAGAACAGAACCTTTATGAGTATTCTTATCAGAAGCGAGGTCTTTTCATAGCCCAGAGAAATTGGATTCTGACCTGCAGAGATAATCTTATTACAAATACTTGGCTGCTCCGAACATAGAAGTTAAGTTTGTATAAACAATAAAACCCCCAAACAGAGACGAAGTGGAGTTTACGGTCATTACCAGAACATAGATTCTTAATTAAGTCAAGTCAGCATGAAATGGAGTATTTTTAAAAGTTAAGTGACCCTCTCAGTAACATGTGGAGCTAGTGTTAAACAGTGCTCAGAAGCTTTCAAGTGCTCTTCCATCTGACAAGGCTTTGGTGTATGACTGGTTAAATAAATAGCCAAGCTAAGCCTGTTCCCTACATGGTCTTTCCAAATGTTCCAGGGAGAAGGCAAGAAGCAATGAATCTTTCTTTTGCCAGTTTCTCTTCATCTACAATACGAGACTTTTACTTGCTGTATGTTTTTTACATTAAGACAGGGCTTATGTAAAGTTGTGCAAAGAAGTCCTCTTCTGGTGGAATGTCCAAGAATATAGCGATCCTGGGTAGTCACAGCACAGTCAGGAAGTTCTCCAGAAGCGAGAAGAAGGTGATTGAAATAACTAAGTTTTAAAAGGATTATTGGGGGCTAGGAACATAGCTCAGAGGCTGAGTGCTTGCCTAGCACACGTAAAATCCTGGGTTCAGTCCTTAGCATTGTGAGCACCCGTGCACAATCTCCACCCCTCCTGCCGACAGAAGCAAGGCTCCAGACTGATGATCATTCTACCATTTCTTAATCTAGTGGCCGACACATCCATTACTTAGGGATGAGTATGAATTTTGCCATCTTGCTTTTCCCTTCTATCCTATTTTCAAGACATATTTAAAAAATGCTTTTCCTCTCTAATCTCTGTTGTTCTACGTATTCATTTTGACTGTCTTTCCTCTGTCTTCATCTCTAACTTTCTCCATGTGTCTGTCTCTGTCTCTGTCTCTGTCTCTTTCTCTCTCTCACTCTCTTTTTTTTTGAGACAGGAACTCTGGACCAGTGTGGCCTTGAACTCTATATGTAGCTGAGGATGACCTTGAACTTTTGATCCTATTGCTTCTACTTCCCAAATGCTGAGATTACAGGCATATACTACCATGCCTGGTTTTTATGGGTTTAGGAATGAACCCAGGGCTTCATGCATGCCAGGTAAGCACTGTACCAACTGAGTGATATCCCTAGTTCCTTTGTTAAGTTTCATAAGTATGAAAATGTGTGTCTGTAAAGGACATGGTTGGAGGGAGACGAGGACCTGTAGTTACTACGTTATTCACAGCAATGCCCACTTCTTTCTGCTTTTGAATTGACTTAAGGTCATCACATGCATTTGAAGAGTATATCCAATGGGAAATGTGGCTGAGGAAGGCCAGTGAATCTAATAATTACTTAATTTGTCTTCCTTCACGCATCAGAAGAAACAAAAAATACGGCAACTGTTATGGGGGCAGTTATGATTCAAGATAAGAACCAGTTAGGGAGAAATAGCTACCACTGCCTTGTCACTAACATCAGTGCTCCATTTAAGTCCTGGGTAAATAAGTTGAGTATTGAAATCAATGTTACTTTTCTTACCTGTCCTCAAAGAAGCAGAAAGATCTGCGCCACTTGAGGCTTTTCTAGTCAAATGTGTCTCAACCTTAGTTTCTGAGTTTCTTGGGCACACCGGCTTCTCTGACTGACAGGTACACATTAGCTCATTTTTTGTCTTTCTACTTTGTAGGTGTATTTTTGGAGTTCTTGGATGAGGTCTTTTGCTTACTCATACCCCAGCTCTTTTGCTCCCATGTGCCATCAGGCTGGTCAGTCATGTGAGCCTGTCCTGCTCCATGTACTACTTGTGCTGCCCACACACCCTGATGTGGTGAGCTGGTATTTCTCTGCTCTGGGAGCCTGCCTATCCAGGATGTTGGAATCCTAGTCTCATTGTGTTTTCCCATCCTCCCGTCCCCCAGTGTGGATGTTCCAAGGAACGGCCACAAAGTGTTAAGTACCACCTCCTGGAAGTCTGCTCAGATCAGAGGGGTTGCACAGATCATAGTTTTTGCTTATCGAATTTCTCATTTTCCTGTCCTTCCTTTGGGGAACAACACTTCCATTGTCCATGTGTCCAGTGGACTTGTCAACAACAATGACCACACACACACACACACACACACACACACGCACACACACATACACACATGACCTCAAGCTATTCCCATGACCCAAACTAAATCATGCTGTTCAAGGAAATTGAACTTAGAATGGAGGTGATTGTATGGTCGGAGGGAACTTGTTATTCCAGTGGTATTGCTTAGCAGAAACAGCTATGGGATTTTGACACTGGTCCTTGAGGCAAATCCACTTTCGGTTCTTCATGGGTCTGGTTAAAACCAGCAAATTGTTACAGACAGTTGAAGGAAAATAGCTGTCTCTCTGATTACTCAGGGTTAGTTGCAGCAGGTGACATGGTCCTTGATTTAGAAGATTGGATTTTATGCCTCTTTTGGTTGGAGCTCCAACTTCTGTGTTTCGAGATCTACTTATTTCCTGGGTGAGTGGTGTTGAGCGGACTCAGGTGACACAGTCAGGCACTGTGTCCAGGATAACTGCTTCTGTTTATAGTGGCTTCCTTGCACCACAGTGACTCTCTTGATCTTGGTCAAGCTTTGTTGTTAACCACATGCTGAGCCATCCCTCCAGCCTGTGAATAATTTATCTTTTTCACTTCAGATTTATTAGCTTTATGCTGTTTTGCCATTTTTCTGTTTGCTTTACATTCTGTACCTCTAATTTCTTGTGTTTGTTGTGCTATGCTATTGTGGTTTAATATTTTCAGTGCTCACCAGTGATCCTCAGAGCAAACCTTCTCTGTTCATCTCAGTGGCTTTGGCTCCACTATTCAATGGAATTTGCTGGCGAGTCTGTGGTTACTTGATTTCTTGAGGTTGTTGACATTGAGACGTTAAATTAACCAGTCTTCCCTTGATAGATTCTTGCTTTTTCCCTCAAAACTTTGCATATATTCGTAATGCCACCTCTGCCACCGAAAACTTCTATGGAGAAGTCAAAGGCCAGCCGGTTTTTAAATTTCATTGCATTTCTTTACTTTTTAATGACACCGGGTATTCCCTTAGGAAGAGGGGGCTCTGGTAACCACTGCATTTTCACTGCCATCTTCTCCCCAAAACTCTCGTTACTCTATCTAGTCACAGAGACCAGTGCTGTCTCCTGCACCTGGTTCGATCAGGGCAGACAAACAAGATGTGGTGCCCACTTAATTTGAATTTCAGATAGACAACAAATACAATTTTAGTAAAGGTGTGTCTCAGTACAATGGGAAATTCTGCAGTTCTGCCTACTAAATGTAGAAGTCTTAGGTGCTAGTCTCATTAGCCAGAGAATTTGAAGTCTTTTATTATGAAATTCCCTGATATCAATGATTTTTCTGAAGATTAGTATTTTGAATGCTTTGTGATATGTTCTATGTTATTGTCTTGCTTAGGTTTTCTATTTCGTGAGGGCTTTTACTGTTTTTAAAAATGAAAGTGTATATACTATTCTTTAACATTGCCTTAGTATTTTTTAATTCTCTCTCTCTCTCTCTCCGCCCCCACCCCCCCAGAGTTTCATACTCTCCATGCTGGCTTTGAAGCACTACATAGAGAAGGAGGACCTTGACTTGATCCTGCCTCCACCTTCCAAATGTTGGCATGACAGACATGGACCATGACTCAGTGGTTTCCTTACTCATTTCTTAAGTGAGTGTGATTGTGTCCTTTATCTTTTTAAAAATCTTTGGTAGCATGGTGAATTATATAGTTTACTTGTTTACCCTCCCCCTATAGAACTAAATTAATTAATTCATTCTACTTTTTGGCCTTCTTTCATGACTGACTCTTTTAAATTATATTTTCATTTCTTAAATTGCAGTATATTAACCTATGTAACATCCAAACTTCTTAAGTATACATCCTAATGGATTTTTATCTTTGTGAGCCTATACAACACAGCCCAGGCCAAGTTATAGAACTTTCCATCTATCCTAGAACATACTTTGGTGCCTCTTCCATGATAACAACACTCTCCCTGACACCTAGAAACAATCACTGTAGTGATTTCTGTTGTCCTAGATTAGAAGGGACTCTTCTCAAAGCTACAGATGGTGGGTGGTCAGGCTCCTTAAGTGGAATCTCATAGCACTGAGTGCATCTATTCATGTTAATTTATTTTAAGCCATTCTTATGTATAATTTGGTATTTACCCTATCAAATACAATCTTGGCTTAATTCCTTTTGTTCATAATATGTGTTTCAGGCTATTGCTTTTCCTCTGGGAAAGTAGTTTTTCCCAGCAGGCTCTGTGAGTGTTCAAGTTGTTGCCTCTAATTCCTCTACTGTGGACTCTTGATTCACTTTTGGTCTCAGCAGTTATATAGAAAAACCCGTCTTAAAGTATTTTATTTGAGCTTGTAATTTCTACCTCTACTTTAGAATTTTAATTTTATTGCATTGTGTTCAGAAAATATGTTTGTGTCTTTCCTTTTCCTATATACTTATTAAAACATGTTCTGTAAGTACCTTTAGAGAGACCTCTCTGTTTTGGAGGATTCATGGAACATTTACAAAATATGTTTGCAAAACAGATCACAAAAACTTAGTGATACAGGAACCAAGTTTGTAATAATTTTCTCCCTCAATCTGTAGACATTACTTGCATTGTCTCTTGGTATCTGATATTGTAGAAAAGTGTGAGTTTAGTCAGAATTACTTTTTGCAGATTCTGTTCTGCCTATTTACTTAGAGGAGCCTTCTCTTTGACATTCAAGTTTCATTGTTTCTGTTTCAATAGTTTGGGGATAGTTTTTTATTTATGTAGTGTAAGCTTTTCTTTTTTAGTTCTTTGATTGATTGATTTATTTTTATGGGGCTTTTGGTTACTTTAACATTCCCCCCTCTGAAGAGGTAACCCTAAAATCTTTTAAGGATTATATACAAGCTCCCAAATGCTTTTGACACTTTTGGCCTTTGGAACGGAGTATGTTGCTAAGAGGCCCAAGGACATTTAGACGTTTAGCCAAGAAATTGGCTACTTTTCTTTGGGGTCTTTTTACCCTAACTGCCTAGCCAGTTCCTACCTCCTATTCTTATCACACCATCCTCTGAAGAGGTTACCTAAATTGCCAGTAGGGAATAGGGATGCAGACCGTTCTGGCTTCTTCCATGCTGAACAGGGAGGCAGGGTGAGGGAATTGGAGTACTCCTTCAGTGGGTCTATCTAAAAGACTTCCAAATTGCATAACTCTTATCTCTAGGGAAAAGAAAGTCCTTGAATCATGATAGGAGATGTGAAGGAGAAGTAAAGGCAAGAGTAATTAGTATTACAAGTTCTAGACAGGGAACTAGAAAAAACTCAGAACAGCTTAATTTTCAAATGTTCATATGGGAGTCCATTGGAGTTTCTTGACAAGGGCTTCCAAAAGCATCCCTCTATTGGGTTCCTCCTCATTTTTCTTTTGTCTTTCAAGGATGGACTCTAGAGTGATGGATTCAAGATTTGCTTTCAGGTATTTTGATAGCTGTTGGAGTGGTTAGAATCAGTGTCAGTTCCCTCTCAAAGGCTTCTACATGGGTGGATTATCCATCATTTCAGAACAATAGCTGGTTGTCTCCCTTAGCTACATGTGGGCACTACAGTATTAGAGATCAAGATTTGAAGTTTTACATTTGAGCAGTACTTTCTGGTTAGGAACAAAATCATCAATGAAAAATAATTGTCTAAATAATTTTCATTCATGCTTCCAAGTGAAGCCAGACATGGTCGAGCAGGACCTTTGACTTATCTTCACATAGATGGAACTGGTAAAAGAAAGGAGCCAGGAGCTCCTCCCAAGCCCACGTGACCCCTGAGGAATAGATCCTCAAATGACCTTAAGTGTAAAACTAAATTGATTTATTTGGGCCAACTGTATGGTCTTAAACACTCAAAAGGAAAGTATAACCAAAGTGTAAAGTCATCAGTGGCATTACACTTCCCAGACACTAGGCTTAACTGTAAGCTTTTTTCTTAATGTGTGCATTCCTAACTTCTTTTTTGGCACATGCCTTTTTAGTATTACTTTGCATTTTTGTATTCCACTTACATTGCTTTTCTCTTAGGACTATGCTTCACATGTTGGATGTTCATTGTCTTATTGCATACCTCTGGTTTTGATTTCTAACTACTTTTATGTATGTTTTTCTTTATTCTATGCATGTCCCCTGAACCAGTACTCCACATCTCTGCATTTTAATAAGATCGATTTTATTTTACTTCTTATTGCTATCCTTGCATCTTTTATTGTATAATTTTTTGTTCTCCCCATGCATACTGGCAGGTCAAATCTTTGCTGTAACTGTGGTTTTATTGGTGAGTACAGTCTTCACACCCTTTCCATCCCTGCCAGGCCCCTCCCAGCCCCTCCTTCTGAATTTCCTGTCCCCCTTTTTGATGTAACATTATCTATTAACCTTATTTTCCTTGTCATTGTCTTCTATTCCTTTTGGTAGGATGGCAATTTTTACAACATTCATTATGGACTAAGGTCCTGAACAGAGAACTCTCAAACAAGGAAATAAAAATGGCTAAGAACCACCTTAAAAAGTGTTTATAACCCTTAGTCATCAGTGAAATGCAAATCAAACCACTTTAAGATTTCAGTCAGAATGGCTAACATCAAGAGAATAGTACTAAATGTTGGCTAGACTGTGGGGGAAAGGGAGCCTCACTGACTACTGGTGGAGTTGCAAACTCATGCAACTACTATGGAAAGCAGTGTGGAAAACTGAAATGCTTTGTATTAGTCACATTTCTGTTGCTGTGATAGAAACAGTGACCCAACCAATTTGTAGAAGGAAGATTTTATTTAAGCTTATGGTTCCAGGGGAATTACAGTCCGTCATGGCAGAGAGGCATGGTGGCTGGAGATGGCTTGAGCAGCAGAAGCTAAGCTCTCATATCATGCAGGCACAGGAAGTAAGAGAGTGACTGGAGATGTGGCAAGGCTTAAGAACTCTCTAAGCCCACCCCCAGTGACATGCTTCCTCCAGGATAGACACACCTTCTAAAACCTCCCAAAACAGTGCCATCATCTGGGGACAAAATGTTCAAACACTTAGAGCCTATGGGGGACATTTTCATTTAAACCACCACATACTTCTAAAACAAAAACAAAAACAAAAAGCCTCAAAATAAATCTACCACATGACCCAGTTATACTACTCTTTGGTATTTTCCCAAAAGAATTATCCTACTGCAGAGATACTTGCACAGTCATGTTTGTTGCTGCTCTTTTCACAGTAGCTAAGAAATGGAAATAGCATAAACGCTCCTCAACTGATGAATGGATAATTAAAATGTGAAATGTCTATATAATGGAGTTCTACTCAAAGATAAAGAAGAACAAAATCATGAAATTTGTAGGTAAACTGATGGAACTAGAAACTGTTATACTAAGTGAAGTAACAGACTCAGAAAAACAAAGATTACATGTTCTCCCTCGTTTGTGGCTCTTAGCTCCAAATCCTTATATGTGAGTATACATGCTGATGTAACCGCAGGAGTCAGGAAAATGGAAGGAAACCTTGGGGGTAAAATGAAAGAAACCCAAGGGGGGGATAGCCGGAGACAGGTGTTATTAAGGGGTAAATGGGGAACATGGGGATATTTAACGGGGAGGGAAGAGGGAGGGTTACACAAGGAACCATGGGAGTAAAGGGAAAAAAGGAGCTTGAGACAGGGACATAATGGGAGACAGGTATGATCAATGGCAAAAATGGGTATACTTTTACTGGGGAGGAGGGAGGAAGAGGGGGAGAGAGAGAGGGAGAGAGAGAGAGAGAGAGAGAGAGAGAGAGAGAGAGAGAGAATAAATAATGCTTAAATGATGTGAGAAACCAGAGGGAAATATATCAGTGAACTAATATAAAAGCCTATTGAAAAATACCCATGCAATATATATAAATCTATATATATATGTGAGTTCACATGTACAAATGAAGACTATGTAACAAGAAACACAGTGCCAGACAGGAGAAACATCCTTTTGAGTTGTTGGTCAGGGTAGTCTAAGAGACTCCCAGAATAACACAGGCAAGCCCTTGACTACCTCCCTTAACTTGAAGGGAAGACCTTATTGCTGAAGACAGGGCATACTTCAGACACAGGTCTTGGAGCAATGAAGCTGGTACTGACCTGGAAGCCTCCTCCTTGAAGACTAACTCTCAGAGTATCAGAGGATACCATGTAAACTGCTAAGGGAGAAAATCAATCAGTGGTTCAACTTAGCTGTAGAACCTAATACTTAAAACAATGACCAGGGCAGCAAACTATATTGCTGCAGTAGTGGCACTTTTATCTTGAGGACAATCAATATCTATCTAATTGGACTTAAAGCCCATTCAATGGGAGGGAAACAAAGTGTGGTAATATAAACTTGGCCAAATACACATGACTGGAGAGGTAATAGATCTTAGAGAAAAACATCCATCTGTCACATCCCTAGACAAAAGTAATTTCTTACTGCATACTAAATATGTATCCTTATATTTACAGACAAGCGTGCCTCTGTGCACTCATCAAAGACGCTTCTTTTTGCAACAGTTGGAGATTATTACAGAGTTCCAGAACTGGTCTAAGGCAGAGAACAAGTGTCTGTGAGATGCCAGCCCTAAGAGAGACATTTACAATGGAACCTCTACACCTAAGGGTCAGGGAACAATGCAGAACAGGGAGCAGAGAGAACATTAATGCATCTTTTAGCTCTCATCAGTGAAATGATCTCATGCAGCAGAAGCTGATTAACTCAGAAATACACAACTGGCCATAATGTAGAGAAAAAGAGACTGCAGAGTGCGTGTCCCTGGATAGGACTTCAATATCAAACCTCAGCCACCCAGGACTCAGAGACCATTGCTGAAGAGGGGGCAGAAAGATTTTAAGAGCTAGGGGTGGTAGATGACCACAAGGAAACAGAATTTTCCAGGCATCTGGGAACTTTCTCCTATGAACTTACAGCAATGGTGACAGCATGCACAAGACCCATGCAAACTCAAACCAAACAAAAACCCAGCATAAAAGTGGGGAAATGGATAAGAAGCCCCACCCTTAGCTGAGGAACTATTGGCAGCTGATCACTGCTGGGTGAGGGAGAGCTGGCCTTAAGGGAGTGATGCTAGGCAGGCTGACCAGGCTCCAGGGAATGAACTCACACCGAGGGCCATCTGGGGTCACAGACTTGACTCTATAGGCCTTAACATATATGACAGAATGCATAAAATCTGACAGGGGGGCTATGGATATGTACAGATAAGGGATGGGGGTCTAGATATAATTTAGTTGTATTGTATGAAATGGAAAAAAATCAATTAAAAGAAACAGAAAAAAAGTGCCCAACAATGTGAATTTACTACTTTATATTCTTTTGATGTTAACTCGTTTCCCAGCCATTTTATGATTATGACTTCTTTGGGTAGAAGTTGTAAAAAGAGGTGAAACAGATACAGAAACCTTACAGTGTTTGTTTAACTGATCTTTTTGCACTAAAATGTTAAAAAAGGTGAAAAAACAAAACAGGCCTACATTCTTTATATTGTTGTCTCACTATTACAAGTCTTGTTTGGAATAAAATGCAGCACATACTACAGCATTCTTTAATGCAGTCTTTGTATTTACAGTAAGAATGGGGACATAGGCTGAGCCAAGGGTTGTGGCTCAATGCCTGGGTTTTCTCGTAATTTGTCAGTTCTAAAATCAGTAATTGTAAATCAACCATTTCACTTGGCCACTCAGTGCTCTGATTGTCTGTTTATGGAATTGGGAACTTGATCTATCATGATTTTGTAGCCTAATAGATGCTGTGTTGATTGATGAGATACTATAAACTCACCAGATGTCCTCACCCATGAAGAAAGCCCGTGGTTCTATGTGCTTGGGTAGATTTCTGATTCTTCTGCTTTAGTCTTTGATGAAGATTTCTGTAGCTTGCTGGCAATCTGTCCCAAAGAAACCTTAAACTTTTTCCAGACAAGTTGAAGATAGAACAGTGGGGAAATGGCTATATAAAAGTCTAAGTTATCACTTTCTGTCAAGCTGGTATATTTAATATATTTATAGGGACTATGGTACTTTAAGTAACCTGAAGGCTGTTCTTTGTTTTATTAGTGGCTATTAAGTTGTCCAAAATAGCGAGTTTCATGTGACATTCTCATATACGTACATAAGGTACTTTGATCATATTTCTTACCTCCTATCACACACTTAACCGCTCTCCCTCCTCTTCCTGCCTCCTTCACTTTGCTCTTCCTCAATAGTTTCCACCTTTGTTTTTATTGTTCCATATCAGAGAAAATACATGATACCTGTTTTTCTGAGTCTGGGTTACATTGCTTTATTGGCTGAGCTCCAGTTCCACCCATCTCCTTCAGATGACATGATTTGGTTCTCTTAATGTTTGAATAACTCTCCATTGTTTACATGCACCCAAGAAAGATATTTTATGGTCTGTTTTCAAATTCTCACCTCAGAACTGTTTTTCAATCAAGTAGAGTCTTCTAGAATTTCAGATAAATTTGAAATCATGGAAGTCAGAAATGGAGGCAATTCTTTGTTTTATTTTAAATTTTACTTTGGAAGTTACAGTATTGTGCTAAATATTTCCTTTATCTGGAGTGCTTTCATCTGCTGAGTTCAACTGGCTGGCTCTCTCTTATTATTTATACCTAAGAGTTCCCCTCTTTGATGATCCATGTAAAATAACTACGGATCATTCCCCTCACGTTTTTCCATGCCAGTTCTCTGTGTAGTGTTTGATGTCACTGGGTATTTCTTTTCACTTCTTTCCCTTTTCTTTATCACCCACAACCCTTCTCTCTAGTTTTAGATGCTTGTGTTCAGATATTTGTCCCCAGCAGGGTCCCAAGGTCGTGTATATTATTCTAAGGCAGCAGAGACCTTGTCTGTTGGAGTCACTTCTATTTTTACATCTAGAACAGGACCCAGTTGGTTGCACCATTAAACATTAAGTGAAATAATGAAGGAATGTATTATAAATTTCTTAATATTTAATTGAGCACAATATTGAATTGTAATTGATGAAAATTACATAGAATGTCATTAGTGTGTAAATGAGTGAATTACTGCAACCTTAGGAGAGATGTGCTTCTATGTTCAGTCTCTTGTGTAAAAGCTGACTAAATCCTTTGTCATTGGTAGCACTTATTTTTTTTCAAACTCACGGTTCTTCCTTTGATCACATTCTTTGGACTGCTTATGAAATTAATTTCTAGACTTCTTTTTCTTATTTTCCCTATGAATGTCTAAAATATTAATGCTTGGGGAAAACAGTGTGTGACCATATAACATACGTGAGTAACCCAGCACAATGGCCAGATACTGAATTATTTTTTGAGTATTGGATTGCATTAGGCAGTATCTTTTAGCAATTCTCACTGAGCAAGTCGATTCATGTTTGCTGTGTCCTAAGTATGGGGACAATGTAGATGACACTGCAAAGTTCTTACCTTTGTGGAACTTACATTTGGTTTGGAAAGACACACTTGCAAGCACATAATATTTTGATCTGAAAAAATATCATATATACATTGTCCCTAGAAACTGCATAGGAATTTGGTGTGAAAGCAAAAATGAACATTTTTAAGTGATAAATGGACTCTTACACCATTTTTTCTTTGAACAGCAACATCTACCTATATTATGTGTTTCTTAGCATTATGGATGCTCCTTAATGGTACAAATGGCTCACACCCAAAAGTATGCAATAAATAAATAAGCCAATAATAATTTTGTGCTATGAAAAACAAAATTCATCAAAAAATTCCTAGTGGGGTATATGTGAGTAGTATTTTTTCTTGAAACATGCTCATGATGACATCAGGTGGAAAGACCTAGAGCTGGGGATCATCTGTCATGGTCTTGCTGGAGAGAATCTGAGAGAGAGAGAGCTGATAGTTCTTGTTCTCCTTGGAATGTCTGCATGTTGACTGGTGTGGCCACCACAAAGCAGAAGCAGGAGTGGCGAGGGATTTGGAGGAAAAGTGTCTACAGGAAGGCACACAGACAGTTTTATGTAGGAGCAGCGGGCACTGTGCAAACTCAGAAATGCTCAGAAGCCAGGACTATGAATTTGAATTATTGGATTTTTATTGTTTTTCTCTAAAATTACAACTTCGGAAATGAATTGTTTTCCTGTTTTCTCTTAAGACTTGATATTCTTTCAACTCTGGCTCCTGCTTGAGGGCAATTTGGTTTATTTATTTTCTTAAAGAAAAGCGCTGCCAGCCTTCCTTCAGTAAGACCTTATCTGTGATGGAAAAACCTCTCCCTTTCCATTTCTCCTATCTTGACAGATTGAACCCGGAGTGGAACCCATTCCTCAGGGAAAGCCTGGAGAAAGGAGTCTTGTCCTGTGGCAGCTGCTGAAATCCCTCTCAGTCAAGAATCCATGGCAGCAGCCTGTGCATAATGTCATGCTGCTTCCCCAACCTCGGTTAGGCAGCAGCTACCACAGATATGTACCACCTGCATTGCTGTTCATGTTTCTTTATATTTAAATTCACTTAAAATTTAGACCTATCCGAAGGAATTCATGAACTCTCTGACTTTGTGTGCCAGTTATTTTCCTTGATAAAGAAGATAAATCAATAACTCCTCTTTATTTTATTAAATAAAATTATTTTATGTTCTCCCTCAAAGTACAGGGCCTCCATATTGAGAAACTATGCAATACTACAAACTTTAATGCATGGTGGTGTTAGGTAGCTAGTAGGATATTAACAACCTTTGGGGATATTGGGGCTGGCATCTCCCACCCTCATAGCTGACAACTTATAAAATTAAGCACTGAAATAACAAGGCTTTAATAAATGGTCAGAAGACTTGTCCTCACTTATATGTGTAGCGATGGGAGGAGAGTCCTGAACTGCTGGGATATCACTAATGAATAGTTGTCTGAACCAGTATTGAGGAGCCCAAAGCCTTATAAGATTACTGCATAGCAGAAGGCCTTCTGATAAAAAAAAAATTGAGGAAATACCATCATCTCCTCCTGTAAGAGTCAGCCCAAACAGGATTGTCAATCATGTGGACAAGACAAAGGCTTTCAGAAAAGCTGCCTGTTGTAGAAACTTTAGAAATAACTTAAAGTCTACTTAAAATACAGAGTAGGGAGACAGCCTGAGAGGGTGGGTTTGGACCTCCATTGGTGTAGAGGCTCTGATCTCAGCAGACTGCAGAGTTCTGGCCTCCTTCTGGCCCCCCTCAGGCAGAGGGCCTGAGAACGCAGGGGACTGTCTGAGACACCTCCCCCCATTCCTCCACAGGGCTGTGAGCTTCCCCTAATTACATCATACCCATCCTCCTACCTAGGATTTTGTGAGGCCCCTCCCAAAGCCCCAGGGCAGATCGGCTTTGGTAGGCTAAGGCTGAGATCCTAGCAGACATCCTCAGAGGGTGGGTTTGGTCCTCCATCAGTGTAGCACCTCTCTTCTCAGCAGATTGCCAGAGAGTGCCAAGTTCTGGTCTTCCTCTGGCCTCCCTCAGGCAGAGGGCCTGAGAATGCAGGAGACTCCTGAGAGACCCCAGATCCTGCCTCCATGTGGTGAAGGAAGCCTGAGTGTACCTGACTGGAACCTGAATTGGGCTTCTGTGGGTACTCCTGAATAGCTGATCTGAAGCTATCAGTTCCCTCCAAATTAAACCTGAGAGAACCTGAACCCTGTACCAACCAGCTTTACATAACCAATAAAGAAAGCATCTAGGCACCCAGATAATACAAACGGAAGCATACTTCAACTTAATTCTCACATCAGAATCATAAACAACAAAAGAAATTCACATGCCAAAATCACAACGAAAGAATAATAAAATGGAAAGCCAAAACACTATGCCCCCACCAAACTCCACCAACAGCTAAAAGAAGATAGGCATAAACTTCTGAATGAATTCACAAAAAAGACAGAAACATAGAAGTAAACTCAGGTGAAAATGAAGAAGGAAGGGCAAAACTCAATAAGCCAACTGAAACAACAGGGAAAAGCCTCACCTCTAGAATGAATGAAACGGAAAACAGACTACAGAAGATAAATTTGAAGAATGGGCCCACTCAGTCAAAGATTATGGGAAATTAAAAAAAACACAGGAATGGAATATGCAAGAGATGTGGGACACCATGAAAAGACCAAATCCAGGTGTGGTGGCACACGCCTTTAGTCCCAGCACTTTGGGAGGCAGAGGCAGGCAGATCTCTGTGAGTTCAAGGCCAGCCTGGCCTACATAGTGAGTTCAAGGACAGCTGGGGCTACAGGTAGACCCTGTCACAAAAAGACCAGAAAAAAAAAAGAAAAAGAAAAGACCAAATCTATGGATCAAAGGAATAGAGGAAGGAGAGGAATTTCAGATTAATGGTGAGAATTTCCCAATATTAAGGAAAGACATCCCCACACAAATACAGGAAGCATATAGAACACCAAATAGGATCAGTAAAGAAACTCCCCACGACATACCATAGTAAAAACACTAAATGTGCAGAACAAAAAGAATACTGAAACCAGCAAAAGAAAAACAAGTCACATACAAAGGAAAGCCCATCAAAATTACAGCTGACTTAACAATGCAAACTATGAAAGCCAGAAGAGCCTGGACCAAAATATTTCCATTCTATATGACAACAGATGCCGGCCCAGAATACTTTACGCAGCAAAAATGTCTATTATAGTTGAGGGGGAAAGAAAAATCTTCCATAACATGAAAGCCTGAAAGAATACATGTCCACAAAACTAGCCCTTCAAACTATACTAGAAGCCATACAGATAGCAGAGAGAGAAACAACTATACCCCAGGGGCAACAAAAGAAAATAAATAA
>NW_008352153.1:1713523-1713871 GCF_000622305.1 Nannospalax galili
CTCCCCATGACCTGTAGTCAATGATGGGTAAGATCTTCTGGGAGAAAGTCAACCTAAGACAGGGCGTAGCTGCTTGAAGCTGTGTGCCGATGACAGGTAAGGCTTTGCTCTTGCAGAAGGCAATCTAAGACGGGTACAGTCCTTCCATCCTGGATGTGGCATATTCTGTGGTTATATTAAATAAGAAAGGGGAAATTCTGTTGGGAGCTATTATTATGGGCACAGCCATTGTTGCATCAGGCTGTGGCAGCTCTCCTTGACTTAAGCACTGGAGAAAGAATGCTTCCACCTTGGGAGTTTCCCTGCTCTCTGCTTCTGTGGTCTGAGTTGACAGGCTCTGCTTCCCTG
>NW_008352153.1:1714121-1720964 GCF_000622305.1 Nannospalax galili
GGTGATGTAATGTATTCTTGGTGGTAACATAATGTATCCTTGGTTATTCCTTGGTTACTTTCTATTTAGTGACATATTCTTAGTCCTTGGTTACTCCAGATCTGATTCCTATATAAGCTTGCTCTGGTTCACAATAAATATGCACTGGTACACAAGCCTCTGCATCTCCTGTGTCTTGATTTCTATCTGTCGGGGTCCCCAAGCCCTTCAGACTTGGACTGTGGTCACTGCACTGTGACAGCTGGTGCCCGAATAGGGACCCCCGACATTGCACCAGGAGGAGGTTTTGAGGATAGAGTTGCAATTTAGGTAAGTATAATGGGACAGGGTAAGTCTACTCCTTTTGTTTCTTTAATTCATCATATTCTTTGTGGTAATGGAGCACAAGTTTCCAGAAAGCAGATAAATAGTTGTGTGCAAATAGTTGTAGAGTTTAATTCGTGGTTTCCTGATACAGGAATTTTAGATTTAGAAGTCTGGGACAGAGTTAGAACAAACGTGGAAAAAGCATTTCAGACCGGAGAAACTATACCGCTTGATTTTTGGTCTGTGTGGGCACACATCCAAACAGCTATTATATTAATTAATCAAGGCCCAAATAGCTTGTTGCCAACTCGGGTTTTTTGTACTTCTAATGAAGCAGTTAATATTTATGATGTTCCTGAGGAGTTAAAAAATAAAGTTGCTAAAGAAATTCAAGAGGTTACTTCTTTGGAGCCTTCTTTAGATATTTCTGCAAGGAAGGAGTCTTTAGTTCTAGTTCCTCCTTGTCCGGCTCCAGGTCCTCAGAGTTCTGATGAAACAGAGGATTCTGATGAGGATTTAGTTATGGCTCGATATATTAGAAAGAAATTACAGAAACTGGTGGTGACTGAGCCTAAAGTAAAAATGAAACCTAAATGAAGATCAAGAGTATCAATGGGTCTCCCAAACTTATTGGCACAAACTTCTGAATCTGACTCTGAAATTTTTATATCAAAAGCTGCATTTCCTGTTATTGAACATCCACCTGTTAATGGAATTGCAGTGCAACCTACTTATGAGGGTACAGATATAGATCATATTACTAAGGTTCATAAGGCAGTAACATTATATGGTCCACAGTCACCTTATGTGAAGGAAATTCTTTTAGGCTTGTCTAATCATTATGGGAATTTTGCTCCAGAGGATTGGAGGGGTAAAATTCTGGGTAGATCACCATTGAAACCATCAGAGTATATTCAGTGGAACATGTGGCTATATGAACTTGCTTCCTCAAAAGCTAAAGAGAATGTTGCTTCTCCTGATGCACATGTTCGAGCTATTACTTATCCTATGCTAACAGGAACTTATGATTTGCCTGCACAACAGGCTAATGCACCTGAGGTCATACATTCTCAACTTCAGGGGATTTGTCTTGAAGCTTGGGATCGTATACAGCCTGAGGGAGAAAAGTATGGTCCTTGGCTTAAAATTATTCAGGGATCTCAAGAGCCATATGTAGAATTCTTGGCTCGCCTTCAAAAGGCTGTAGAAAGCTCTGAGCCCGCTGTTGCCGTGGTGTGCATTGGGTTCGAGACTATAGATCTAAGACAGATATTGATGGAAATTTTATAAGAAATATTAAGCCTAAGCCTGTTTCTCAATCACAATATTTGGGAAATGAGATTCGGGCCTTCCCCGAGGCCCCTCACAAATGATCGGGGTCAGCCAACCATTTTTTCCCTCAACCCTGCAACCATAGGCAGTGCAGCCGTGGACCTTCCTCAGCCATAACTATAACATTGACACCCTCTTATATTCCTTATAGAATACCTACTGGAATTTATAGTCCATTGCCTGCAGGTACCTGAGGGTTGTTGATTGGAAGATCAAGTTTAATGGCTAAGGGGGTTATAGTGAGTCCAGGAGTAATTGATGCAGATTTTGAAGGTGAAATTCAAATTTTAATTACTACTAATAACTCACATCCTGTTACTATAGGTGATAAAATTGCTCAGTTGATTCTTCTTCCTTTTATACCTATTGGATCATCTTCCAGGAAAAGAATTGGAGGATTTGGAAGTACTAATCCTATTTCTGCTAATTGGGCTATGATGCTACAAGCACAACAGCCACATATTAATTTTAAAATTCAAAACAGATATTTCAAAGGTCTGGTTGATACTGGATCAGATATTACTATTATTAAGAAGGATGACTGACCATCTAATTGGACTGCTCAAATTATGAAATGCGATATTAAAAGAGTTGGAGTTTGGCCAGTATCCACAATTAATATTAGTGTGGAATATAAAACAATTCTAGTACTGATGGACAAATGGCTGTTGTTAAGCCTCATGTGTTAGAACTTCCAGTAAATATTATAGGTAGGGATGTACTAGAACAATGGGGAGCTTATTTAGTAGTTCCATAATCTGACAAAATAGACTTCAAAGTAAAACTAATCAGAAGAGACAAGGAGGGTCACTTCATTCTGATCAAAGGAACAGTTAACCAAGAAGATATTACAATCTTTAACATATATACACCAAACTCTGGTGCACCCAAATTCATAAAAACAACAGTACTAGAATTTAAGACACAGATTAACCCCAACTCAGTAACCCTCTCCAAAATCGACCATATACTGGGGCACAAAACAAATCTCATGCAAATACAAAAAACTGAAATAATTCCATGCATTCTATCAGACCACAATGCAATAAAGCTCAAAATCAACACTGGACAAAGCCCTAGGCACTACATGAACTCATGACGATTGAACAACACTCTCCTAAACAATGAGTGGGTGAAAGAAGCAATTAAGAAAGAAATAAAAGAATTACTGGAATTCAACAGAAAGGACAATACAGCACAACACAACCTCTGGGACACATTAAAAGCAGTCCTAAGAGGGAAGTTTATAGCTCTAAGTGCCTACATCAAAAAATTGGAAAGAACACAAATAAATGACTTAACATTGCAACTCAAGACACTGGAAAGGCAAGAACAAATGAAACCCAAACCCAGCAGAAGAGAAGAAATAACAAAAATCAGAACAGAAATTAATGAAATAGAAACAAAGAAAATAATACAAAGAATCAATGAATATAAGAGACAGTTCTTCCAAAACCTAAACAAGATAGACAGGCCCTTAGCTCAGTTAACCAAAAGAAAGAAAGAAAGCAAATCCAAATCAACAAAATCAGAGATGAAAGGGGGAAACATCACAACAGACACCCAAAATATCCAGATCATCATAAGGGAATATTTTAAAAACCTATACGCTACTAAATCTGAAAATCTAAAAGAAAGGATGGATATCTGAAATCATGGGAACCACCAAAGTTAAACCAAGAAGAGATCAACAGTTTAAAAAGACCCATAATATATAAGGAAATTGAAACAGCAATAAAAAACTTCCCAACTAAAAAAAGCCCAGGCCCAAATGGATTTACAGCAGAATTCTACCAGACATTTAAAGAAGATCTCCAACCAACACTACTTAAATTATTCAAAATGATAGAAACAGAGGGAGAACTCCCAAATTCCTTCTATGAAGCCAGCATCACTCTAATACCCAAACCGGGTAAAGACACAACCAAAAAAGAAAAGTATAGCCCCATATCCTTAATGAACACAGTTGCAAAAATTCTCAGTAAAGTACTTGGAAACTGCATACAGACACACATCATTCACCATGATCAAGTAGGCTTTATCCCAGAGGATGTAGGGATGGTTCAATATACACAAGTCAATAAACGTCATTAATCATATAAATAAACTCAAAGACAAAAACCACATTGTCATCTCAGTAGATACAGGAAAGGCTTTTGACAAAATTCAGCATGTGTTTATGTTCAAAGCCCTAGATGCAGTTGACTGGAGGGACCATACCTCAGAATAATTAGGGCTATATATAACAAACCCACAGCCAATATTATTCTAAATGGAGAAAAACTGGAAACATTCCCATTAAAATCAGGAACCAGACAAGGATGTCCACTATCTCTACTCCTTTTCAACATAGTGCTTGAAAATCTTGATAGAGCAATAATACAGGAAAAGGAAATTAAAGGAGTACTAACTGGAAAAGAAGAGGCCAAACTATCACTTTTTGCATATGATATGACACTATACCTAAGAGATCCCAAAAGTTCCACTAGAAAACTCCTAGGACTGATCAACACTTTCAGTATAGTGGCAGGTTATAAAATCAATCTACAAAAATCAGTAGTCTTTCTATATACCAATACCAACAACAAGTAATTGGAGAAAAAATACAGGGAAGTGCTCCCATTCACAATTGCTGCAAAAAAGTGTATATATATATGATCTTGGAATAAATCTGAACAAAGACACCAAAGATCTCTACAATGAAAGTTTTAAATTGTTGAAGAAAGAGATTGAGGAAGACCAGGAGATGGAAGGACCTCCCACGCTCATGGATTGGAAGAATTAACATTGTGAAAATGACCATCCTACCAAAAGCAATATATAGATTCAATGCAATCCCATTCAAAATCCCCATGATTTACTTCACAGAATCAGAAAAAAAATCCTTAAATTCATATGGAAGCATGAAAGACCCCAGATAGCCAAAGCAACCCTGAGCACAAAGAATAATGCTGGGGGGATTACTATACCAGATCTCAAAGTATACTACAGAGCTGTAGTCATAAAAGCAGCATGGTATTGGCACAAAAATAGATACATAGATCAATGGAACATCATTGAAGATCCAAACCCTAGTACACGCAATTTCACTCACCTGATATTTGACAAAAATGCCAAGAACACACAATGGAGGAAAGACAGCATCTTCAAAAAATGGAGCTGGCAAAACTGGATCTCTACTTATAGAAGAATGAAACTAAACCCCTATCTTTCACTCTGCACAAAAGTCAATTCCAAATGGCTCAAAGACCTCAATGTAAAGCCTGAAACTCTGAAACTCTTAGAAGAAAACGTTGGGAAAAACCTACAAGATATAGCCTACAAAATATAGGTGTAGGAAAGGAATTTCTGAATCAGACACCAGTTGCTCAGGAATTAAGGTCAACAATCAACAAGTGGAACCTCATTAAACTAAAAAGCTTCTGTAAGGCAAGGGAAACAATCAAGAAAGTGTAGAGAAAACTTCACCAGTGACATATATGACAGAGGTTTAACATCCAGAATATACAAAGAACTCAAAAAACAAAAGAAACGAGAAACCAAATGACACAATTAAAAGATGGGCTAAAGATCTAAACAGAGAGTTCTCAAAGAAATAAAGATGGCTAAGAAACATCTCAAAAAGTGTTCAACATCATTAGTAATTAGGGAAATGCAAATTAAAACCACCTTAAGGTATCACCTTACCCCAATCAGGCTGGCTAGGATCGAGAGAACAAATTATACCAAATGCTGGTGAGGATGTAGAGAAAGGGGAACGCTCATTCACTGCTGGTAGGATTGCAAACTTGTGCGCCCTCTTTGGAAAACAGTGTGGAGAACTCTTAAAAAACCAAGAATGAACCTACCATATGACCTGGTTATACCATTCCTTGATACACACCCAAAGAACTCTTCCTATTGTAGAGACACTTGTACAACCATGTTTGTTGCTTTTTTCACAATAGCTAAGAGATGGAAGCAACCTAAGTGCCCCTCAACTGACCAGTGGTTAGCAAAAATGTGGTACATTTACACAATGGGGTTCTATTCAGCAGTAAAGAAAGATGAAATAATGAAATTTGCAGGTAAATGGATAGATCTAGAAACTTTTATACTAAGTGAAGTAACACAGACTCAGAAAAACAAATGATGTAAGTTCTCCCTCATAAGTGGATCCTAGCATCAAATCCTTTTAAATTTCAGGTTCTTTCAATAAGATGATGCTATACAGCAGTTCCTTCTGCATGAAATAACTACCATCATCATGACTTCAGCTGAACCTGATCTCTAAACATAGTCACTATTGGGCTTGTTGACGATTGTGCTCATTCATTAAAGAGAGACAAGCAGGGTCATTGGACCCTCACAGGAGTATCCAGCCACTCTTCCCAGCCAACTGTATGTAATATAACACACGGTCTCTTGGATTTGGGGAGGGCTAAAGTATATAGTCTGGGGAAGGCTAGGAAGAGAAGGCATGACCCATCCTGGGTTAAGGCTTTTCAGTGTATATACCCTCAGGGCATACATATATCTCAGCAACCCCTCAGTTATCTGGTAAGTAAGCTCAATAAATTCACTGGCTCCCCAGTCAAACTTTAACCAAACATTGGCTTGACACCAGAAGCTTAAAAGGGAATAAGTATCACTTAGTTTCCCCAGGAAAAGAAGTCTCACAAATATTTTAAAAAAAGAAAATGATAATGTAAATGATGTTAAAAGGAAATATTTTCCAAAATAGAAAAAATGAGAAAGCCTAAGCAAGTGATGAAGGTCTGTTTAAGTTTGTTATGATGTATAAAGGATGAAACAAAAACAATATACACATAATCTTAAAATTTCTATGGTCATAGTTTAGTCAACTAGTTTAAGGAACAAAATATATATCTAGTCAAGGTTTATCTGAGAATATTTTTGTTTTTCACCCAAGCCTTATCTACATAGTACATGGTAATTAAAAGTACCAGACTGGTAGAACTAACCTTATTGGATGTTTAACTACCATACTTTGAGGCCTATAGTAATGTGGTCAGAGGGACTTAAAGGACAGTTTTTGCCCCTTGCTCTCCAAGGTCGACTAAGTTTCAGGGGACTATGTAATATCTCTCAAAATATCCTGTAACTGTGGTGAGTCACCTGTCCTCTTGTTCAGGTTGGGAATGGAGACCCCACGAGATGGACTTGAATCAGTGTCTAGTCTACAAAGAGGAGGGTCAACTCAGA
>NW_008352153.1:1721146-1745470 GCF_000622305.1 Nannospalax galili
CCTAAAATCTTGGTCTCCAATACTGTAGTGCCCACCTGTAGCTAAGGGAGACAACCAGCTATTGTTCTAAAATGATGGATAAATCTATTTTCTCCCCCTATCTAGAAGCCTTTGAGGGGGAACTGACACTGATTGTAACCACTCCAACAGCTATCAAAATACCTGAAAGCAAATCCTGAGTCCATCACTCTAGAGTCCAGCCTTGGAAGACAAAAGAAATATGAGGAATCCAATGGCGGGATGCTTTTGGAAGCTCTTGTCAAGAAATTCCAATGGACTCTCATATGAACATTTGAAAATTGTCCTGTTCTGACTTTTTTCTAGTTCCCTGTCTAGAACTTGTAATGCTGATTACTCTTTCCTTTCTTTCTCCTTCATACCTGCGATTCACGATTCAAGGACTTTCTTTTCCCCTGAGAGATAAGAGTTATGCAATTTGGGAGTCTTTTATATAGACCCACTGAAGGGGTACTCCAATTCCCTCACCCTGCATCCGTGTTCAGCATGGAAGAAGCCAGAGCTGTCTCCATCTCTATTCCCTATTAAGAATTTGGGTGGCCTCTTCAGAGGATGGTGTGATAAGAATAGGAGGTAGGAAATGGCTAGGCAGCTGGGGTAAAAAGACCCCAAAGAAAAGTGGCTGGTTTCTTGGTTAAATGTCAAAATGTCCTTGGGCCTCTTAGCATCATATACTGTTCCAGAGGCCAAAAATGTTGAAAGTATTTGGGAGCTTGTATCTAATCCTAAAAAGATTTTAGGGTTGCCTCTTCGGGGGAGGGGGAATGTTAGAGTAGCCAAAAGCCCCATAAAAATAAAAAAATTAAAGAAGAAGAAAGAGTACATGAATTTATCAGAAAAAAAGTGATGGGGAGATACGGGAGGAGTTAGAGGGGAGGAGTGGGTAAGGATTTGATCAAAACACCTTATGTGCATGTATGAAATTCTCAATAAATTATTTATTTAAAAAAGAAAAAAAGAATAAAAAACTCTTCCTTTAAAAAACTACAGAGTTGGGCAGTGGTTTCTTTGGCTATTGGTCATGCCCGTCCCCTGAGAGTATGCTGATAAACTTTGCCTATCCTCTTCTCTCTGTGTCTCTTCTCAATTCTTTTGGAAACAATTTTAAGGACACAGGAACCAAAGAGTTCACGCCCCAGATGCCTGTAATAAATAACCCTGTGTGGAATCCAGAGTTGGGCAGAGAATGGTAGTGAGGCTTCTCATGCCTCTACCATGGGATGCTGGCTCAGTTGGCAGGCTCACTGAGGAGAAGCAAGAAGGTCTCAGTGAATGAAGCATACAGAGCACATATTTTCCTTTGAAGAAAGAGGACACAAAGCTCAGCAAATGGAACGAAGATCCAACTTTGGCCTGACCACATTCGAAATGATAGTAGAGGGGAAGAAGTCTGTGTTTTGGGTCCAGACAAGGAATGGCTGAGGAAGCAAAATCATAGCAAGCACAAGGTACAAGCATCACAGGGCCCCAGGAAAGACTCATGGTGGACATGAGACTCGCATTGTCTGTGGGACGTTGGCCCTAGTCAAATAGATGGCTGGCAGGGGTTGGATGTGACCGTGGCTTACTTGCTCATGTTAACCAAAAGGCAAGGCTGTTTATAGCTCTTGTATATAGGTTTAAAGCTCACAAAGAATTAGGATTCTCATTGATCAAGACATGCTCTGTTGTATTTATTTTGGCAATAGAGAAACTAAGTGAAGAAAGACAATTGCTTTTAGCAGCAACAGCAGAGAGAAATCAGAATGACAGAAATGCACTTATAGTGGCAGTTCGATTAATAAAACCCCCGGGAAACATGTCCCTTTACAGAGAAATCACCATGCTTGAGAAAATACAAAACAAAAAAATTATAAATCACAAAGTTGCTTATATGTGCTTTTGCTTGACTAGAGAAAAAAAGCTCCAATAAATAATACATCTAAGCAATCAACCAAAATCCCTTTTTATAGCTTGTGCTGTCTCTTCACAGTGTGAGGCAGAAAAGGAACTGAGTGAAATTTCGTTTGAGTCATCAGTTGCTCTTGCTTTTTGTACCTTCCCTAGCCTTCTGCCCACACTCCCCAGCAAAATGCTTTTCTCTCTTGAATCCAGTAATCATGTCGTCTTGGGGCTCTCAAAGTTTAATACCTTCATCATGGTGTTGGGGTTCATGCCTTTAGTCCCAGCAATTGGGAGGCAAAGCCATGCAGATCTCTGTGAGATCCACATCAGCCTGGTTTATACATTGGGTTCCAGGCCAACCGGGACTATAGGGAGAACTCGTCTCTAAAGACAGAAAAAGTTTAATGTCTTCCTTTATTTCTTCTTCTTCCATTGTTATTAAGAAACATCCAGAACCCAAGAAATCTATCGTTACTGATTGTTAAGTGCTTGTATTCTAACGACATATCAGCGAGTCTACCTCCTAGAGTACTTACTCTGGTGTCCATGGATTCTCTATGACCCAAAGGACCAAACACTACATGCCAAATGAGTTTTGAAAATTCTGGGTTGAGCGACCTGTATAGAACTCTGTAGAACGGCTCAGAAACATTCAAGTGCACATCTGAAATGGCAGTCACAGCAAAGTTATATATAATTCAGTGCTTGCCAAATTTGGTCATTATTATAATCTTTTAGCATCTCAAGAAACTGTTTGACATACTTTAGGAACACTGTATTGGCTGAAACTCATCTGTGTATACCCAAATAATCTGGTTACATTTCACACTCATAGTGGGTTGTATAGCAGCCTCTCAAAAGATACTCAAATTCTAAGTACTTGTGAGTATGACCTTATTTAAAAACAGGATCTTTGCAATATAATTAATGAAGAATTTAAAAACAAGATCATCTTTGTTTAGGGAGGGTCTTAAAGCCAATGACACTGTTATAATTTCAATGTAAATGTCTCCCACAGGCTCATGTTTTGAGCTCTCGGTCCCTAGCTAGTGGTGCCATTTTGGAGGTTGTGGAACCTTTAGGATGTAGTTCCCTAGTTGGAAGTCTTAGACCACTAGGGGCAGGACTTTGGTGTTACAACCAGGACCCACTTTTAGTCCTGTTCTCTGCTTTCTGACCTACCAAACAGTTAATAAGCCTTGCTATAGACTCTGCTCCCAGAGATGAAGCACACACCCTTTCATACATTTGTTCGTTTGTTTTTTCTGAAGCTATGAGTCAAAATAAATCTCTTTTCTCTTAAATTGTTTTTGTCTGGTGTTTCATCCAGTGATAAGAAAAGTAGCTCATACAGTGTCTTTCTAAGAGCCAGAGGAAGGAAGGAAGAGGAAGAGGGTCATGTAAAGATGCACATGGCAATTGAAACCATTTTACTAGAATCCAGGGACATTCAGGAGTCACCAGGAGCTGGTGATAAGGAGAGCATCTTCTTTAGAAACTTTGGAGGACATGCCCTGTCAGCTTTGATTTTGGACTTCTGATCTCTATGACAGTGAAAGGATGCATCTTTCTTATTTTAAACCATCTGGTTTGTGATACTTTATTGTAGCATAACATGAAAATAAACAACACTTTTTTTTTTCTTAAGCTCCAGGACAAATTTTATTGAGTTTAAGAGAAGAACAGACAAGCTGTAAATCTAGGCAGTTGCCAAGAGAAAGGAGATGGAAAAAGAGGAAAAGAGACAGCCATGCTGTTTGCACTAGAAGTCCACAAGTGGCCACAAAGCAAGGACGAGTGGGCCTTAGGGAGGGGGATGAGAAAGCCTAGAATGCTTTGGAAATGCCTGCTTAGTCTTTGGCCAGTGCCCCAAAAAGTGATAAAGAAAAGAAAAAGAAAAAAATTATTTCTCCAAGTCCTAACTCAGAAAGGCAGGCAGGCCATATGGTAGAGGGCCCCCAGTGCTGCCTGATGGAGTGTCTACATTTAGAAGAGGCTTCTGGGAAAGAAAAGCACATGATTGCATTAAGGGGATAATAGTCTCTTCCATTTCCTTTTGGGTAGCTTGAATCCAGGGGCTAGAGATAAAATTTAACACAAAGCATAGATACTGTCACCTTCTCACATGGCAATTTGAATTTCAAGGAATAGCAAAGCTGATGTGTAGGAGGTGGGGTTGCAGTAACATGTCCCCTTATGAAAAGGTAACCCTAATATTATTTAGGAATCAGACCAGGGATCAGATGCTTCTGGCATCTTTAGGCCTCCATCTAGGACAGGATGAAGGATGTTTCTGATCTACAGTCAAGTTCAGTCCGGGCGTATATCCCCATCACATGTCTGTCTCCTGTCATCATTCCCACCTCCCCATAGAGGTAACCCTCCCTGCCATGAGAGATTTTGAGTGACAACCAATCTTATCACTTATTGCTGAGTGTGGTTGTCAGGTGAGGCAATTAGGGTACCTCTCTACTAACCTCTCTAAAGGATCTAGAAAGCACATTTGTAGTTTTTATTTGTATAACAACCAAGGGTGGTGAAGAAAGGAAATCCTTGACTGTTTCTGAATAGAGGAAGCAAAAGCAAGAGGAGTCAGGGAGAAATACGTATTGAGTAAATTGAAGTGCACGGGACTTTAGTTTTTTTCCATTCCTGTAGATTTGCAGGTATTAGATGATCAAGGGGACCCCCATCTGGGTGCAGATTTACTGTAAACTAGAGGAGATCAAATATAAACAGCTCTTTGTATACAAGGCCCAAAGACTAATAGAATCACTATTAAGCTTATAATAAAAATAACCCATGTTTACCATAAAAATCTAGAGTCATAGACTTTCACCATGGTTTCCCAGGGAAGCACTAAAGAGTTTCACTTCCATGTTGACCCTCCTCTTTACAGAGGAATACAATACTTTTTTTTTTTTTTTGGTCTTTTTGAGACGGGGTCTCCTTGTAGCCCTGAGAGGAAGTTTCACTAGTGAGGCTTAAGAAATGTATCAATATTCTTTCTGTTCCCTGTCCTGTTATGTTCCCCAAGCACATTGTAGATGTGTCACATGGGGTTGGTCACCTCACAGATACTTACTGTCTGTGTTTGACCAGTTGTGGAACTTTGTAGTCTCCATCTGTTGTAAAAAGAAGCTTCTTTGATTAGTGGTATACATATCTGTAAATATAAGAATACAGACAGAATATAGTAAGAAACTTTGTTGGTCTAGGTATGTGACAAAAGTAGATTTTTCTCTAGGGTGTATGCCATTGCTAGTCATGTGTATTTGGTTATAAATACAACTCTCTTTACCACTGCTTGGGGTGTGTGGTGTCTTAGGCTTTGGACTTTTATTATTGGAACATTTGGACATCTGTGCACAGTGGGAAGAGGTATTTAGAAGAAGGGTTTTATTCTGAACACTGAAATTAAATTAATTCCATGTTTTTGATGATTAGCTCAGGAACGGAGGATGTTAGAAAAAGCAGCCATGGGTTTTGTCTAAAACACAGTTCCTTTGCAGTCTTTGTCCAGGGTTTCCACATTTGGTGTGTGGCCACTTCATTAATTCGGTCTTCTTCACAGTCCTCACCTGACTAATCAGAAATGTAATAATTTAACTACTATTAATCCGTCATTTTATGAATCTATCCAAGCTGATAGAATCTCTTAACTGACTGTCCTGTATTTATTCTTGTTCTGCTCTGAAACATTTTGAAGATAGAGAATGTTATCTATCCTCTGCCTTCCCAACCTAGACATAAAACACTACCTGACTCTTCTCCTAGGTAAAGGTCAATATCCTTAATGAGTGTTAGGAATCCTGCCGTGATCTGTTCTCCATTAATTTTCTAAGCACTGATTCACTCAGGTGTCTTCTCCATAGTTATGTGGTAAACTTCATCCAGTTGCTTCAAGACATTTTGCTCTCCTTGCCACAGGGGCTTTGCACATGCTATCTTCCTTGCTTGCTACATCTTTCTCTCCTATTCTATTACATAGTTAATTTATTCTTCCTTAAGATCCCAGATTGATCAAGTTTTCCCTAACCTTGAAGATGATCATTCCCTTTGAGCATGGCTCTGTCCTTAACAGTTATTGCTGTTGCACTGTTAAACTTATTTGTGTAGTTACTGTCTTACTAAACTGCATGCTTGATAGATAAGGAACTGTGGTTTTGCCAATGGGTAGAGTAAATCCATAAGTGGTTGCTGAATGAGCAAGGAGAACACTAAATAGGTGAGTAAATGAGTAAACAAAGTAATGAGTTAATAAGGAGATTGCATCGAGGTTGGTCCAGTTAAAGATACTGGAAACATGATCCTTGTAAGATATTGTCTCCCGATTGGCTGGTTCCTCCAATGGGCAGGGCCTGACACGAGAGGAAAGTATGAAGAAGCGCTGGGAGCCATCTTTGGGTGGAAGCCAGGAGCTGCTGGTAGAGCATGATGGTGTAGAAAACTGCAGCCAGTGCAGAAACTCAAAGACAGAATGGACTGACTCTCTGTGGACCTGGGGGAAGATCGCTGGCCCTGGAGGTGTGAGCGAATGTGGGCTATGGGCACAGTCTGATAAGGCGGGCTCTGAGTGGCGGTGGCATGGGGCTAGGCACTGGGTACTCATTCCTTTGTAAGTTAATAAACTCACATAAAATATATTATATGGTTTGTCTCATTTGCAGGAGACCCAGAGAGAATTCATGCCACAGATATGAAAGTTAAGAAATCTTAGTTTCTCCAGATCCTGAAAATATTAGATGTGGCTTTCAGTCACAAGGAAAAGAAGTCTTCTCTGGCTACTGGAAGCAGAAAGGGTTTGCTGAAATTTAGTGATAACCCATAGACCTCTGAGCTCTAGATCTGCAGCCATATGAATCAGCAACCAGTGTAGTGCCCATACATATGTATCAGCAAACAGCATTCCTTATGCACCAGTGCTTGGCCATTGACCACTCAGTGGTAGCTGCCATTCCTGCCACCATCATCACCAGAATATCTTCTCTGCAGTTCCTCCTTCTTTGAACTACCAGGTTCCCTTTTCAGGCTCTGAGGTAGAATCTAGGAAAGTGAGTGTCTTTGTTTCCGGTTTTATTAGTGGAGGGAAGGCCAGTCTCATAAGACAGGAGAAATCCCAGCCAAAATTAAGGGGTGGCCTTAAAACAAAAATTTATGACTGTTCACTCTAGTCCATTTAGCTGCACAATATGTCGTATCTTTTTTTTTCTTTTTACTTATAATAAACAATATTAACTATACCTGTCTAATGATGTTAGGTGATCTTATACAGATGAATGCATGGTAAAGGCCCAACTACAGGCCAGCCTTTTGGTTTCATGGTATTCTAACTCAATCTTCTAAAAAATGGCTCACAGGAAGAACTTTAAAAAAATTCCATATACTGTAGCAGTCTAATTTTTGTGCTAGGGAATTGAGAAAACATATTTTCTAGTCAAGCTTAAAATCATTCTTGATCAACTAGTCATAGAGAACGTCTCTGCATACTTTAAAAGTCTGTTAATGGATAGGTTGTAGCGTAAACTTTAAGAGTTGGGCCTTAGGAGTGAACACGTCAGAAATATGAGCTACTTGCTTACTCCTTTAGAACATACTCAAGCCTGATTTCATATATAACATATCCACTTGATGATGGAGCACTGCTGGGAATATCCATATTTAGGATTGTTGGAATCCTACCACACTCAGATTTCTCTTTGTTTCACATGATGAGCGACTCAGTCTCTGTTGGGACTCAACAAGTCAAGAACTCTTTCATGAAGTGGAAGGCCTACTTAGCAAAGAGCTCATGATTGTATTACAAAATCCCTGAACCAATTCTCCACTAGAGATAACCACCTCATTCTTATTCCTCTATCGACAATTCAAGTGTCTTTGCATCTTCCAATTAAGAACGCCACTGAGGCCCTAAATCCTGCTCACTGTAGACTTTGAAAACTCCCAGTGAATGTCATAGAGAAAGTCCTATTGTAGTTTTATTTCTTCTCTCCATTCATCCTTCTCTTCTGCTTTTTAATAGTCCATTCTATCACATATTAGCTGAGTTATATTTGCCCATCTGTCCTGTATAAACAGAAAGGCCCTGTCTCTCATGTTTAAGACAGTGCAATCATTGCCCTTTCCCCCTCTACCCCTAGAGTTTCAGGCATAACTTCCATAATGCTGGCACTTTTGACATTATCATAGTTAGCACTTAATTCATTTTCTTAGCACAGTGGCTTTCTTATTTTGGTGTCCTTGAGTGTATCGCTAGCTCTACCACAGGCTTGACCTTTGTCACAAACTTTCTAAGTGGATGACATCTGATGAAGCTACAGGTCCTGTTTGTTAATGGAAGTTTCACCTTTAAGACGAATTTCCTTTGGGATTTTGACCACTGCTGACACTAGAGTTTGGGGACAGAACAGTTGTAGGGAGCTAGGAGTTTGGCTTCACTCTTAACTTGCTTTAGTGATATTCTCACTGAAAGTGGGGGATATGTTACTTCCTATCACAGACCCTTCCACCAAAGGGTGGAAGATCTGCATGGGTCATTTAGTCCATGGAACCTCCAGGGCTGACCTGCAGGAGAAAGGATGCACTCTATCATCTGATTCCAGCTGGAACAGAAGGCCTGGAGAGATGCACCTGCTGTGCTTCCTGGGAGCTTTAGTTTCATGGCTTCAGTTCAGTCTTCATGAGTTTACCCAATTATTATATTTTTTGCTTCTCCTTCCTAAAACTCCTCTCTTTCTTAATTTCTTTTCAAAGTGCGACCCCCATTACATATCTTTTGCACATGTCCATGAACTAATTTCTTGTGTCTACTATTCTTATAAATCACTGAGCTGCCCTTGGTTCTCTCTCTGGGAATTGACAGTTCTATTATTATAGCATCTTTGCTCTTTGTCACACATTCTCTTCAGTTTAGACTTCACTTTGTGACCTTCTGTGGCCCTAAAAATGATGCTTCATTCTCAGAGCAATCTCAGTAGAGTCATGCTGCTTCTTTGCTGAGTAGAATAATAGAATTTTGGACATGGACCCAAACAGTGGTGTTCTTTTTTCTCCCCGGACAAGCTTATAATATAAACTTCTTTCTAATTTGCTATTCTTGTTGCCCCTTGGTGCCTTTTATCATTATTAGTTCCCTATTTCTTCAAGTCCCTTGGGCATGGTGAGTGTTTCAGTTGGATGAGTTAGCATTTTTTTTATAGCTTTGCTTTGCCTGTGCTTCCAAGCTGATTTTATGGGGAATTTTTGGCATTATTTTTATCTTTGCTTACTGGTATTTTTAGCATCTCTCAGATTAATAACACCAGGAAAAACTCATTAGCTTGCTGATCACTCTTTCTTGCAGACCTTTATTACGACATAAAGATTTAACACCAATTCCTTCAGCTCCCCTCTAGTCATTTGAATTTCATATAAATCTTCAAGGCAAAAATGAGAAAGGACCCTGTACGTGTGTCTGTCAGTTGTAGCAATACTTTATTTTGCATGTTATCTAAATCTACTAGTTCATACATGACCCTTACGTTTTCACACTCTTCTTTTGCCTCTTCATTTCTACTGGAAATTCTAAGATTATCACTATATTTTAATGTTCTATATTGAGTCTTCCAATGTTAATGACGGTTCGCTTCCTCATTTCTACAAATTATTATAAAGGATAGGGGATTAACCAACATTCTTATTATGCTTTAATATATTAACTCCTATATAAGGAAGTTTTATAACCTCTCTTTAGTAGATTTTGAAACTGAGGTTCAGGGAGGATGACTAACCTGACTCTTGGCACGTTATGGAGAAGTAGCTCAGTTAGAATTGGAGCACAGACCCAGTAACACCCACTGCACAAACAGATTCTGGCTCATGGTCATTGGCTCTTATTAATGACTTTGATCTACCTGGTGAAAGCTGTGAAGAAGCACTTGGTGGAGAAAACAGACAAGGTACCACCGAGAATGCACCATCTGGTACCTCAGGAAGAGCGTCAGGAGTCTCACAGGGCAGCTCTGAAGTGCTGGTAACAAAAGCACCTGCACAGTTCTTCTTTTCATTATAACCTCTCTTTGTGACCACTTACCACCCCCCTGCAAGGTATCACGGACCTGACTGTACCTGGCTCTCAGAGTCTGCTAGTCTGTTTAGAACAGTGCTCTGTGGAGGAATAGCATTACTCTTTAAAACACCACGAATGTCTTTTTGTACCACTGTCTCTGGTATAGTATAAATTTCACTTTCTGAGGAGAAAGCTAACATAAAAAAAGCATAAAGAAAAGGAAGTCACAGTAAGTGCATAAAAGATGGCTGTAGTCAACGTGAATGAGGGATTTTGTCTAAATGCACTCAGTGCTTGACAACTCCTCTCTGCTATCCATACGCCATAGCTGCTTTGTAGGATTCTTAGTGACACAATGTTGAATGGTGACTGCTCCTTCAACGTGCTCTGACCTTACTCTTCCAATCACGCCCATTTTTCTGCCAAGATATGAGAACAATGAATTGGCCTGAAACATAACATTAGGACCAGTTAGTTGTACAATTCAGTAATAACTAAGAGTAAGATGCACTGTAGAAGTCTTTTTCCAAGAGTGGGCAATAGTCCTCATGACTCAGAATCACTGAGGACTTTACAAAGTGTAGGTTGCTACACTGCCTTGAGCGTTTAGGGTATGTCACTGGAATCTTTTCCTACCTGAGGTCTTTGACCTTCTACTGGCCTATCAAAAGGTGAGCACTCCATACCAACCAAAGTTGCTATGCATACAGGCTCTACTTACCCTGGGAAGCAACCATTTCTCAGAATCTCAATCATGGTTTGGGAACATCCATCTTCTTCCCAAATTCTCTTCAATTTCTTTTAGCTTCTCTCCATCAAGGTGTCAAACTGAGTATGTATTTCATCCTGCTTCAAGAAATCAGAGAATGCCCTTCAAGTTATCCTTTGCTCTTTGAACACATCTTTATAAATAATAAAACTTATGACAGGAGACAGGAGCTTGAAGATAAGGATCAGCATACCTATGCGTGATGTCAAATCTGGAAAGACTTTTAGAATACCATGGACATTGTAAAACCTTCATAAATTTGCAGAATGGCATACCATTTTATTTCATAGTTTGGCCAAAGCTCATTTACATTGTCACTAAATTAGAAAGAGGGAATAAAGTTTTGATTTTGCTTTCAGCATAGACTTTCCATAAGCTAGAAAACACCCTGATCTCACATTATATTTTGTTTCAAAAGAAAAGATAATTCCTGGCCCAGTCTAACTTATTTTAACTTGTGAAAGTGCAAGGAATCTTACGTTGACTTGGTTATTTATTTATTTTTTGGTGCCTGTTTTCCTCCATCCTCAGTAATTGCTTTTGGACAAGATGTTTAACAGAAAAGTAAACTGCTGTACCTGAAGATTGATTGTACCTTTTCCTCCATTTCTCTGTCCTTATCAATTTTTTGTGACATTTGTGAAAGTCAATAGATTGTTCATTTTTCATGTCTACATGAAGAAAATACTAGACTTGGAGAAACTTAAAAATATGTGGAACTCCTCTCCAGCCATTATTTTGAACATGATGTTACTAGTAATGTTTTTAAATATGTATAGATATATTTTTAAAGTCTTTTATATTTTACTTGAATGCTATATATGGTTAGTTTCGAAAACATGGAAATTAAAACAGGTTTAGGAAGAAAATCAAAAGTACATGCAATATCATCAACTATAGAGGACTATTATATATGTTACATGTATTTGGAGACACTGATAAATTATATGCTGGTGTATTCACAGAATACATATTCCTTTTTTTGGACACATCGTTATCCTAGCCGTACAATTTTGCATGTGTTTTATTTTACTGTTGTATCTTATAATCAGTCCATATCAGTGTACACAGGGCTTCTTCACAGTTTTGAGCTCTTTAACTTGGTGAGCAAGTCATTCATTCTACGATACCTATTGCTTTAAATGTTTTAATTAAAAAATTTCTGTTGTTTGAATGTCTCACAGTTAAAGCACTCTAGTTAATTTTTTGGGTCATGCAAAGTGTGTGTTTCATCATAGCATCCTCCTGCATGCGTGTCATTGCTCTTTGTTCTCGTGTGTGCCCTTCCCCTACTGCCTGTCCTGTGCTCCCTCTGCCTCCAGCTTGTTCCTTTTCTTCCCCCAGTTCTTTCCCAGTTCTGCTCTATATTCCATTACCCTCTGTGCTTCCCACTTCCTGAAGATCTCTTCTTCATCTCTCATGATCCCTTCTCTAGTTTTGTTACAGACAGACAGACACACAAACACACACACACACACACACACACACACACACACTCTTTAAAATCTTTCTCAGTCTGGTTTATCAAAAACGTTTTAAAATTAAAATTCTGACTCTGAGTATTTTTGGACCTATATAATTTGATTCAAATAATAGTGTATCTTCGAGGCAAAGTTCTAGCACTAAGAAGCAGAATCAGGGAATGTACATTTGTAGCTTTGATTAATATTGCCCAGTGAGTTTCCAGAGTTTGCATCAAGGGACCCTTCCATCTGCATGATTGGATTGCCCATGGTTGAGCCTGATGCACAGGCTCATAAATATTTGGGCTTGTCGTCCTGCCAGGTGCTACTTGCTTCCTCATTTAATTTGTGTTTCTTGGATGCATTGTTTACAGTGTTAATTTTTCTCGATGAGTACCAATTAAGAAATCAATTTCTGATCTTTATCTTGAAATATTTATCACATATTAGGCTTCTGCACGTTTGCACCCATCTCGGGAGTGTCTATGCTGATCCACTTCATCTATTCATATTCCTTTATGCTGCTGATTTAATTATTGCAGTTCTAAAATATGTCTTAATACTGGGTGGACTTATGCCACTCATTACTTTTTCTTTCCCAGCATTATCTTATTTAAGAAAAAGAAATCGGTGCTCGGTATTGAGTTTAAGATAAGCAGTCTATCACTGAGGTGTACATGCTCCTCTATTTACTTTTTAGGGTCTCACTAAGTTGATCAAGATGGCCTTGAAGACATTACGGAGTCCATTATGCAGGCTGCCTTTGATCTTGTAATCATTCTCTGTCAACTATCTGCAATTGTAGGACTGTGATCTGGGTTTAAAAATCATAGTTATTTTATGCATTCCTATATTTTGAAATATGTAGTTTATTTCCAAGTTTTAAACATTATAAGTAATGAGTTTAAGATTTGTTATAATAATAATGTTCATTTTATTTCTTCAGGACAGAATAAAAAAAGTAGAATCATTGAGTAGAAGGAAATGAAGTCTATCAAAATTCCTTTAAATTTTTTCAAAATTTTAAGAATTTTATTAATTCTTTGGGAATTTCATGCAATATATTTTGCTTGTATTCACCCCAACTTCTTCCCTTAACTCCTCCTCTTAACTCCTCCCATCAACCCTCACCTCCCTATCCTTTTCAACTTTGTGTTTTCTCTCTATTTTCTAAATTTAATGACCCATCGACACTAGTTTGTGCGGTTCATATACTTCTGGGTGTGGGTCTATCCATGGAACCAGGTGGACCTACCAGGATCCACACTGTTCAAGACTGTCCCTCCCTCAAAGCCTTCAACAGTTTATCAAAGGTTCTTGATGCATATTTTCATACAATTTTCCAGACTCTAGAAGAATAGGAGAATATACAATAGTTGTCCATTTCTGTGCAAGAAATTGCCTCACATTTAGAAGTTTAAAAGAATAAGCATTGTGCAATTAGATCTAAGACCACCTGCTAAAAGAGGTGATGATGTTGAAAACATGTCCCCTACAAGACATGCGGACAAAGGCTGATGACCTCTGTCTGTGGCTTTGTATACTACTGAGTCAGTAGGGTCAGAAAAAGAACTTCTTCCCTCATAAAACTCTTATCAAAGACAAAAAAAAAAAAGAATAAGCATTGATCTGTTTCAGCTTCTCTGTGTCAACTGTCTGAGCATCGTTTATTTGTGTTCCATGTATTGGGATCCATGGTTGCAACCAAGGTATGGGCCAGTGCTGTGTTTATCTCAAGGTTCACTGAGGGAAGGCTTGCTTCAAGGATCACTCAGGTCACTGATGGCAGACTTTGGTGCTCCTTGACCCGTGGGTCTCTCACAACATAGAAGCTCACAGTACAGCTGCTTATTCCTCTCAGAGGGCGTAGGAGAGACTGAGTGAACAAGCTCCAAGTCACATTTTTTTTGGTAAGTAACCTTGGAAATGACATTTCACATGTTTACCTTACTCAGTTTTCATTAGTAACCTACTAAGTCCGTCCCTGGGGGAGGGAAGGAAAATGATTTACAGATCATGAACACAAGAAGACAGGAATCACTGGTGACCATCTAAGAAGCTGCTTACCAAAAGACCTGTTTTACTGCATCTTTCCAGAACTAAGAGTTTTAATGTTGTTAAAGCTTTTTAGTGTCATGTGTAAAACAATCATGTTTTATTCTAATTTCTATTGTGTTTCCTTTACTATTAAATTAGAAAAATGTTTTATTTATTGCTTATTAGTTTTAATTCTGCCATATTTTTTTTTCCTGTCCTTTCCTTTTGGGAATCTTAGTCCCCCACAACCTCCAATATCTTTGTGGGATTGTATGTTAATTTGAAATTATGATCCTTCCATGGAGTAAAGAGAGAGTTGAGAGAAATTTTCTGTCTAATTTTGCTCTGTGGTTCATTTCAAGTACATTTTTCTTATCAAAAAAATTGTGTTATCAACCGAGGCTACCATTGGTGGTTCCTATTGAAACTCCCCCAAATAATGAGAAATATGACATTTATTCCCCAACTGCCATTGCATTTGTAATAACATATTGACATTTAATAATTTTACTACCAAATACAGATGATCGAGCAATTTGTGAGCTAATCATTAGCATCTACCTTTTGGATGCAAAATTGGTTAAAATTAATTGAAGTATCCTGTCTAAAAAGTTGCAGAATTATAAAATCCTTGCCTATTAAATGCATCTAAGAGGGCGAACCTTTAGGCATAAAATTGTGTCTTGCTTAGAAGATAAAGAATGAAATAGTAATAAGTAATGTCACCAGCAATTGCAAGAAACTTATTTCCTAAGACAACAACGAATCCTCTATAGGAAACAAAATATCAGACTGGTGTTAATCAATTTGTGACCTTAGGCAAATCATTCATTTAAGATTGTCTATTTCTTCATCTACAAAAGAGAGACATATCTTTGTTATATATTTCAAAATGCCACGAACATTAATAAAGTAATATCTGTAAGACATAAAATTCATGGGGATTTTTTTGTGACTCTTCCTAAATTTTGCGCTTTAGAATTCAGCACATTGCTGGACAGCTTTCATTATAGGACAGTTCTTCCTTACCTTAAGCTAAACTCTTCCTTTTGTTACCTATTTGTTGTAATCAAAATTTTTTATTGAGCTTTTGTAGTTTCATACAACAGTTCTTAATCAAATTTAGATGCCCTGTCCCCCATCCATGCTCCCCAAACCCCCACTGAACCTTACGCATTTCTCCATACATGTTAAGTCCTATCCAGTCAAGAATTTGTACCCAGATGTCCTTCAGTGTAAATTCATCCACTGGAGTCTAGTCAGCCAGGTGGTTGTATGTAAGGCCTACTTTTCCTCATCCAGTAGCAATCAGTCTTCAATAGTTCTCAGCCAAGGCCCACCCATTACCCATTTCTCTCTTCCTATCTATGCCCTTGACTGCTTGAGCTGGCATGGGTCCTGTGCTCAATACCACCAATGCCACAAGTTGACATGTGCAAGCCTCCATTGTCCTGAAAGCCTCTGCTTCCCTGTGTTCATGAACCAGCCCAGGCTCTTACAATCTTTCTGCCTACCCCCTCTTCTCCAATGGTCCCTGAGCTGTGGGTGGGTGAGGTTCAATATAGGAGTCCCATTTGAGGATATACATTCTGAAGTCTCTTATTCTTTAAAACTTGGCCAGTTGTGGCCTTCTGTGTGTATCACACTCTGTTATATAAGGAAGATGTACTGGTGAGAGTTAAGGGATGCATTAGTCGTCTCTGTACCCCTTATTTCACGGTGTTCCATGAGCCTTACCTAAAGAGGTTCAATTGAGGATGTATCACCTAGTACTTGGCGTCTCTCAGATGTATATTGTCTGTGTCTGACTAGTTATAGAATTCTTCAGTAACCTCCATGTGTTGCAAAAAGGAGTTTCTTTGATGAGTGGTGTACAGTATGCTTGACTGTAAATATAAAAATCCATATTTAGCATATGGTAAGAAATTTCATTTGTTAGCTATGAAAGAGATAGGGTCTTATCTAGGGTCTGTGTTCTCTTCTGCCATGTCATTGGCTGAATTTACAGTGCCACTCCCCCTCCCACTAAGAGGGCTTTAAGTTCAATTAGATAGCTGTTGATTGACCCTTACCCCAGATAACAGTACCACAACTGCACCAATACAGGTAGTTTGCTGTGCTAGTCATTATGGTTATTAGGCTTTAGGGTTGGGTTGGACCACTGATTGTTTTTTTCCCTTGGCAGTTTGTGTACTATCATTTAGCATTATGATAACTAAACTCTGGGTAGAAGGCTTCCAGGTCAGTTCCTCCTCCATTGCTCCAAGTCCTATATCCTAAGTATGCTCTGTCTTCAGCCAAGTCCTATAATCTAAGTATGCCCTGTCTTCAGCTGTAGGGTCTTATGTACTAGCTCTGGGAGATAACCAAGAGATTTGGCAATAGCCTGTGTTATTTTGGTAGTCTCCTGGACCACTGTTTCCAACACTCAAAGGGTGGTTTCTTCTGTCTGGCACTGTGTTCCTTTATTGTAGTTTTATACTCTGAATAAGTGCTAACTTTGTTTATTTCTGTTTGGTCGTACTTTAGATATTTGAAGTAAGCTTCTTAGTTTATGTCTAAGAATGTTTTAAAAGTCTGCATTAAACAGGATTTGGTCTAAAACTTTGTTTTTTAATTAATTGGAGGAAATACTAAAATCTGGTGAAATTGTCATTTTCTTAAGCCAAGTCATAATCACTAAAAGTATTCAATAAAAACTCAGCTACATGCAGTGCTTTTCAACAGGGTGACACATGCAGACTTATTCTCTGATTGTTTATCATCCAGAAGAAGGCAATAATGGGGCCCAAAGAAAGTAAAATCATTCTAACAGCTAGTGCTGTTAGACTTAGTCCATTTCTAAAGTAAATTAACTCAATTAACTCTCAGAGAAGATCTTGTCCTGGCAGAAAGATGACTCTGTGTGATGTGGAAGCAGTGGGGGATTCGAGGTGGGTCTGCCTCATATTGGGGTTGGATAGTGGGATGAATGAAAATGCAGACAATGGGCTGACTAATGTAGCTCAGTTGCTAGAGTGCTTCCTAGCAGTACTTAGGATATTGATTTGGTCTTTAAGGATAATGGTATTCTGTTTTAGTCTTGAGTTGATGAAAGGACAGACTTTACAGCACTACTTTGGTTTGTTCACCTTTGGTCTGTGAGATCAAATCAATTTTATCAAATTATATTTTTTAGTTTTAGTTTTGAAATATTTTATTTATTTATTTATTTATTTATTTATTTATTTATTTATTTATTTGTCTTTTTGAGACAGGGTCTTCCTGTAGCCCCAGCTGTTCTGGTATTTATTATTATTTTATGTGTATGAGTGTATTGCCTGCATGTGTGTAAGTGCACCTGTGTCATGCAATGTCTGCAGAAGTCAGAAGAGGACATTAGATTCCCCTAGAGCTGGAGTCAAGGATGGTTGTTAACTACCATGTGGATGCTGAGAATTGAACCTAGGTCTGCAAGAGCAACCGGTGCTCTTATTCGTTGAACCATCTCTCCAGCCTCTCAAGTTACATTTTGAAGTATGTATTATAAATTGGATACTGTACTTAGTGTTGTGTATTTCAAAGTTAATTAGACAAGGTCTCTTTGCTAAGGGAGTTTGTATCAGAGGCAAGTAAAAAATGTGGAAACAAGGAATATGTCTCTTCAGAGCTCAAGTTGACACATTTATGCAGTGCAATATCGAGGGGGAGTCCCTCAAAGGAAGACACAAGCTGGGCTTGAAGGTTGGGTGAGGGAGGAAAGGGCTACTGGTCAGGAAAGAACATTTACTGAGGAGAGAGCCCACAGACCTATTTGGGTAATCACTGGTAAGGTAGTGGTTTGCTTTCGGAGCTTGAGAGGAACAGTGGTGGGAGATATGTGTGCAGGAGCAAAAGGCTGTATTCCATCGGCCACATGCCAAGTCCTCCTCCTAAAGGGACTGTGTTGCCTACTCTTCTCACTTCTGCATTGTCTCTGCCTTTGTTCTCATCTTCTCCCATAAAATCTGTTCCATGAACACCAGCTACTGGCTCATTTTCCACAAGGCACCATTTCCAGGCACTTTTGTTGGTATGAGTGCCCCCCTTACCCTCAGGCCCAAACCAGGCCTCTAATTTTGGCTTGGCTCACAGTTATAAGCTCAGAAAGTCCAGGATATTTCATTATATTGCCACTTGTCAGGAGGTTTTATAATCTTTAATCAGGAGTTTGTGAAAATCAGTGTAATGTATCTTGTAAACACCTTTAAGTTTCATTTCTTGATACTAAATCATTGGCTAGAGCATGACACAAACTTGATTCTAATATATATCATGTATATTAGAGTACAGAAATTTTGTGCGGGGTTAAAAGGGGTGCAGATACCAGAGGAGATAGGAATATGATAAAAATATATTGTATGAAATTCTCAAAAATTCAATAAAAATAATGAAAACTAAAAAAAAAAACCCCATCAGTAAGTTCTCATTTCAAGGGCCAGAAACATCATTCAAAGTAGCCCCCAAAAGATGGTAATTGATATTATTGAGGGGTCCTCACCTAGATCATCAGTGGTCAGTGCTAAATCTATGACACTAGGAATGAAATGACAGCAGGACTTTGGCCCTGACTTCTTTGCAGTTTGGCTTTTCTCTGCCATGTACTAGGTGTACACTCGCAGGCTGGTGGCATCCATAGAACTGATTCTCAGGGTCAAGAGTGCTGCTTCTTCCCAGTAGTTCCACTGGAGTTTGAGCCTCGTCAGCCTAGATGGTGTCCATTTCTGAGTTTGATGAAATGGTCAGATGGATAGTATAGTAAAGTCACCAGGCTAGATAGGGTGTCTATGTAAGGAGCTAGATGAGGACTTTAAGAGAGCTCAGTCCAAAGCATATGCAGAAAAGTATGGAAGGAATGGCTTCCTGTGATGACAGAATAATTACAGAAGGAGAAATGAGAGCATGACATTAAAAAAACCAAAGGTATCTAAGAAAGATTAAAAAAACCAGTCATCCATTTATCCTTTTGTACTGTGAAATTCATTGAACAGCTGGGATTTATAACTGATAAATAAATGTATTTGTCTATTATCTTCAGGATGAATCTAGCCTTCAGGTAGAAAATGATATGGTAAGATGTATTTGTTAACAACCAACAACGAGAATTCTTTGAATTCACTTCTCTCAGTTTTGTTTTTAAAGCTAGCTAGAGACACTGTTAAGGCTATGACGAAGTCATTAAATATTACTGATACCAAGCATTTCAGAGAGATATGAAAATATAATTTAAGTAATTTTATTGCATTTAAACTTTCATCCTATTTTAATAAATATTCGAATAAAATATCTTGACTACTGTGCCAGTTGCCTATGAGTGAACAGTACCACTGTGACATACTCACTAGAGAAGCAGCAAATATAGTCTTTGAAACTGGGACCTCTGAAGTTTGGAAAGGCTGAAAAAGAAAAAAGAGAGAAACAACAAAAGAAAACTCCCATGACTTTGTGATGATTAGGTAATTAAACTGTCCATGGAGGGAATGGTTCAGGCTGATTGCAATCCTCAGAGGTGTCCCCTTCAGGAGCAATGCTGCACATTGCACAGAAAGCAAGAGAGAACACAGGCATTCAAGGAAAGAAAGACTTTAAAAAATTCAGCTTGCTGTTGGTATTCTCACTGGAATGTCCAGACAGTCACATTACCTAAAAGATGTAATATACATCTTTCTAACTAACAATCTCAGTGAGCATAACCTCTGACATGTACCTGGTGCCTTTTATCCTGAGGTCTGATAAGACTGTCCAGGTCCAAGTGGCTGGCTCCTGGATGTGCATTTTGCTTCCTTGTTCCTGTTATTTAAATAAAACTCTTACTGGTTTCCTGGAAGTATGTGTGGTATAGCTTGCATTTCTTCTTTGAAGGATTGTTCTGAGGACTTGTAGGAAAGATTTAAAAGAAAAATGCATAAATATATCAAGCCTAAATAGGATAGATATTGGAGTCAAGAATCTCAGTGTGCAAAACACCTATATTCCCTGACTTGAACTGCTCATTGAAACAGGTTCTTCCTGCCCTTACCACCCACCTCTGTTATTAAGTGTATAGAAGAATATTTTTTAACAAAATAGGAATGGCTAGCATAACAAATATAGCAAAACAATGTGCTTGCCACAAATTTCAATTTTGCCATATTGAAAACAATATTTTGGAAGAGTCTGCCCTTCTCCTATAATTCTGTATGTATTTCCCTTCCTTTTTAAAGTAAACAAAAATTTAGTCTTTCAAATTTAAAAAAAATTACATGGAGGAATAGAAGAGAGCGTTTACTCTTTTTCTATTTATTATTTACTTTTCTTATCACTATTCTTTTTGTTGGTCTGGTTGTTTGTTTTTTGAGTAGGATCTTCCTGTAGCCCTAGCTGGCCTGGAACCTGCTGTGTAGACCAGGCTGGCCTTGATCTCAAGGAGATCAGCTTGCCTCCCAAGTGCTGGGATTAAAAGGCCTTCACCAGCATGCCTGGCTCCTTAACACTATCCTTGATCTCTAACCCTGATACTGTATATTGCTGTAATCTGATCACTTTTACTTGTATAGTATTCTACACTATGGATGCAGTGCAGTATCGTAATCCATTCTACTGCCGATGGATATTTTGTGAGTTTTTAGTTATTGTTGTTCTAAGCAGGGGAAGAGATTTTTTTTTTACCATGCTTTTAAAAATTGAGTGGATTTGGGGAGCTGAGGACACGAATTTCACCAGATGAATGCAGAACTATTTTCTGAAGTGATTTTCAACAGTAGTGTGTGGGAATTCCCCATTGCTTCACATCTTTACAACATCTACTATTCAAACACAAGGTTTTGTTTGTCAGTCTGTCAACTGTATATAATTGTTTTGGTTTGTATTCTTTGATTATTTATCAAGATAAATATGGTTTTATTTATTAACTCTTCATGCTTCTTTTAAAAATTTTTCTTGATTTTTGTAAATTTCATATATATGGATTATCAAATTCATCCCTTTCAATCTCCCCAATTTCCCCTCCCCACATGCCCTTCGAAACACACTCCTCTCCCAGATATCTTTTGTGGTTGTTATTTGAGAGCCATCAAGTCCAGTTAGAGTTGCCAGTATGGGCATGTGTGTGTTCCACTGTAGCAGGGAAACTTGTTACTGGCTACATCTTGAATAAAGAATGATTCTCCCTCTTCCATTATATATCCATGGCCAATAGCTTCTCAGTATGGAGTGGGGCCTGATAGCATTTACCTCATCTACCAGGATTTGGGCAGACTTAATCTCATGTTGGTAACTGCAGGTACTGTGAGATCATGATTGTGGTAACCATGTTATGTCCAGAAGACAGCACTTCACAGCACTCCTCCCCATCCTCCAGCTCCTACATTCCTTCAGCCTCCTCTTCTGTGATGTTTCCTGAAACTTGGTGTTGGTGGTGTTAATATAAATGCCCTGTTTTGATCTGAGAACTGAGTCTTCTTTTTATCAGCACTTTGACAAGTTATCAATCCTTCCATTGACTGCTATAAAAAGCTTTTCCAACCAGGATTGAGTGCAGCTCAGATCTATGGGTCGATGCATAAATATTTAGGAGGCAATCTGAAAGCATTGCCATTTAGCAAATGACAATACCAGGTTGAAATCTATAAGCCTATGATCTCCCCAACCATAATCTCTATAAGCCTATGCTCTCCCAGACCATAATCTTTCGACCAGGATTATAGGACCTGCCTGGAAGTTCAGTATTGTAGCATGTAGGTTCTGATGCTGGGCAAGACCATTGATGTCTTCTCTCCCAGAAGCCTGCATCAGCAATAGGGTATTACTACGTAGTTATGGTGGGAAACCAAAGCTAATGACAATAGGCTTTTTGGATTCAGAGATCTCTGGAGACTCCTTGATCAGTAACTCCTAGGGAGAGCCCCCACACCTTGTATTGTGATTTTCATGTTTTCTGGGACTGACATTGTTCACCCATGCAAGGTAATTCCATTCGAACATTTCTTTTTTTAAAGTTGTATTTTGAAATTGGCTTACTAACTGCTGGGTGTCTATAGGCTTCTTCATATATCCTTAGATTTGGGTAACTCATCCATTACCCCATTCTCTTCTCCACCCTGCCCCTAACCCTGCATAATCCTTTAATCATCAGTATTTCTTCTGTTATTTTATTTTCATGTGTGTTCCACTGTCCTTCCACTTACTTTTTCAAAGTTGAGTTGTGAGATAGTAGAATTCGATATGGCTTTTCATACTGTCTTCCTTTGAGTTAGCCCTCCCCTTACCCTCTGATTTTCCCTGTACTCTCATTCCTCTCCCTGCTTAAGCCTTTATAGCCCTAGTAGTCAACCTCACTACTTTAATTTTACCTATAATGTACTATCTGCCCTTCTTTAATATGCCCCCCCCCAGGACCCCTTTCTACCCTGCTGGATTCCGCATGTATTCCATGCTGAATACACAAAGCAAACGATTTGAAGCTAGGATGTGCAAATGAAAGAGAACATATGACTTTGTCTTTCTGAACTTGAACTACTTCTCTCAGTATAATTTCTCCAGTTTCACCCATTTACTTACAAATTTCTTAACTTAATTTTTCTTTTTGGTTGTGAGTCTGAGCCTTTAATGATTGTGCCAGTTCTCCAGCCCAATTTAACATTTCTTTAAAGCTAAGTAGTATTCTTGTCACTGGTCAGTGACCACAATTCAAGCCTGAAGGGCTTGGGGGCCCTGAGGTATAGGCGCAGAAGAAATCAGGACGCAGTGGATGCAGAGGCGTGTGAACCAGTGCATGCTTTATTCTAAGAATCATCCTTATTTATAGTACAACAAGAGGAAAAGAAAATGTTCTTCTCAAGCCAAATTACCTCATCATGATATTTACAATACTTTTATGATATTTGCAGTACCTTTGTGTTCCCCGGGCTCAGCCCTTTTTGGAATCGTACCTATCCTTCCATGCCTATTAAACATTCTGTTCTTTACCTATAACTTTATTAGCTTATCATACAAGCTTACTTACGTATGTTTAATAGGGTTCAAGGAACTGTCAGTGTCATGATAAAAATCACTACAGAAGAACATCCAAGTTCTCAGGGAACTGAAGTTTCCCGGTCTAGGTCTGAGTTTATTTCAGGTCAGAACTTGGGCCTTCACAATTCCCCTTTATTTTTTTATAACATCGGATTAGGTTATAATTCTGAACAGAAAGACCATGCCTATCTTAGGTTGTCCTCTGCAAGAGCAAAGTCTTACCCGTCATTGGTATGCAGTTTCCATCAAATACGCCCTGTCTTAGGTTGGCTTTCTCCCAGAAGATCTTACCCGTCATTGACCTCCGGCCTTCATAAGCAAGAAAGCACAATCTTGTAATTAACTACAGTCCTTGATTTACCACAAACCCCACTAAGCCATACGTAAATGGAGGTGATTATCTATTATTTTCAGTTTTCATTTTCTCATTCTGAAAATGCAAAGCAGTAATTAATGTTTCAGCAGATTGCCTATTAGTAAGGCGAGATACGATTCCAAGAACACATCTATACCCTACTAACACTACGCACAAAAGTATTATAAAAATAACAGCTGAAGATCCAAGGCTATGTGACAAGCTTTGCCACCATCCTCGAGGGTCAAGGCCAGAAAGGGTATCAGCTAAGGTAGTTGCTACTTGATCAATAGAACTAGTAGAAGGTATCTCTTCTGAAAATATCTCATATATCTCTTCTTGTAACTGTATTTCATTAAAAGTTACATTATCCATTTTACCTTGAATATACAGTTCTATATTTTCCCATTCATATTTAGAATCATTATATTTATATGGGGTAATACAAATTTGAGAAGAATTCCAATCACATACATATTGCATAGTTTTTTGTAATTCCAATAACTTATTTCCCAACCAATATAACCCTCCTTGTAAAGCCACAATTTCTTCTTGTAGTTGTGAGTTGATCTGAGCCTGATGTGTCCAAAGCTTATGAGAATCATCATGCCAATGTTCAATAAAGTCTTGTGTTTGAACAGATTTCTGAAGTGCCACACCAGCAGTAGTAGCAGTAGCAGCTAAAGCAATAAGTCCCAAAATAGCAGCAATAATCAAGCCAATCATACGTTTTCCTCGT
>NW_008352153.1:1748080-1749175 GCF_000622305.1 Nannospalax galili
TAAATCAATAGGTTTACTAATGTCTACCCGTTCTAGAAATTTATTTTTTATGGCAAATTCAGCATATTCAAGCTCTTGTTTTGCTAATTGTGTTAATTGTCTAGGACTATCAAGGGCAGGATCACCCTGAAGAGTTTGAAATAAATTATGTAATTTATAAGTAGGAATACCAAGTACAGGGCGAAGCCAATTGATATCCCCTAAAAGTCTTTGAAAATCATTTAATGTTCTTAAATTCTCTAATCGAATTTGTGCCAACTGTGGATATATACGTTGTCGTTTTAAGACATACCCTAAATAATGATAAGGCTCCTCTCTCTGTATCTTATCTTCTGCTATAATCAATCCATATCCAGCAAGATGTTTAGTAACTACAAAAAGCAAACTATTTAATAATTGATCATCTTTAGCAGCAAATAAAATATCATCCATATAATGTATAATCATAATAGAAGGAAATTGTTTACGCAGACCCATTAGAGCTTGGGCAACATACATCTGACATATAGTTGGAGAATTCATCATACCCTGAGGCAACACTTTCCACTGAAATCGACGATGAGGTCCCTGCAGATTAACATAAGGTAAAGAAAAAGCAAACCTAGGACAATCATCCGTATGTAAAGGAATAGTAAAGAAACAATCTTGCAAATCTATAATAAGTAACTTCCAATCTCTAGGAATCATACTAGGTTGAGGCAACCCTGGCTGCAATGCTCCCATAGGATGCATTGAAGCATTAACAGCTCGCAAATTAGTGAGCAATCGCCATTTTCTTGATTTTTTTTTTTTTTGATGACAAAGATAGGCGAATTCCATGGCCATACGGAAGGCTCAATGTGGCCTTTTTCTAGTTGTTCGTTGACCAAATGCTCAGCTGCTTGCTGCTTTTCTTCTGATAAAGGCCATTGCTCAATCCAAATTGGCTGAGAAGATTTCCATTGTATCTTTATAGGAGATATATCTGACATTATCTACAAAGATATTAAAATTATGGAACTGCCAAATAAGCTCCCCATTGTTCTAATACATCCCTACCTATAATATTGACTGGAAGCTCTAATACATAAGGTTTAACAACAGCCATTTGCCCAT
>NW_008352153.1:1750234-1773036 GCF_000622305.1 Nannospalax galili
ATTTGGACCTTGATTAATTATTATAATAGCTATTCTGATGAGTGCCCACACAGACCAAAAATCAAGTGGTATTGTTTCTCCTGTCTGAAATGCCTTTTCCTCATTTGTTCTGACTCTGTCCCATGCTTCTAAATTTAAAGTTCCTGTATCAGGAAACCATGAATTAAACTCTACAACTATTTGCACGCAATTATCTATCTGTTTTTTGGAGACTTGTACACCGTTACTATGAAAAATATGATGAATCAAAGAAACAAAAGGAGTAGACTTACCTTGTCCCATTACCCTGCAATAATGCTGTAAAAACGATTTATAGAAACCAACTGCAGCTGCCAACTGGTACCAGCCGGTCAACTTATCCGTCACCTCCTTTGGATTACTTTTACCTACTTGGTCAAGACTCCGCCACCTCCTCTGGGTGACTTGTACTTACCTGCAACTCTATCCTGAACACCTTTTCTTAGTGCAATATCGGGGTCCCTGTTCGGGCACCAGCTGTCACCGGTCAGTGACCACAATTCAAGCCTAATGGGCTTGGGGGCCCCAAGGTATAGGTGCTGAAGAAATCAGGACGTGGGGGATGCAGAGGCATGTGAACCAGTGCATGCTTTATTCTAAGAATCAACCTTATTTATAGTACAACAAGAGGAAAAGAAAATGTTCTTCTCAAGCCAAATTACCTCATCACGATATTTACAGTACTTTTATGTTCCCCGAGCTCAGCCCTTTTTGGAATCGTACCTGTCCTTCCATGCCTATTAAACATTCTGTTCTTTACTTATACCTTTATTAGCTACACAGCTCTGTTTTACAAGCTTACTTAGGTACGTTTAATAGGGTTCAAGGAACTGTCAGTGTCGTGATAGAAATCACTGCAGAAGAACATCCAAGTTCTCAGGGAACTGAAGTTTCCCAGTCTAGGTCTGAGTTTATTTCAGGTCAGAACTCGGGCCTTCACATATTCTATTGTGTAATTTTCATATTTGTTTATCTATTGCTAGGTTGATTCCATTTCCAAGCTATTGTGAATTTCAGTAAAGTAGCAGGATACAAAATTAACATGCAACTGTCGGTAGCCTACCTATATACCAACGACAAATGACTGTAAAAGAAATCAGGGAAACGATTCCATGCACAGTAACCACACACCCACAAATACTTAGCAATCAATTTAACCATGAAAATGAAAGTCTTCTACAATGAAAATGTTAAGATACTGAAGAAAGAAATTGAGGAAGACACTAGAAGATGTAAAGGCATGCCATGCTCATGGACTGGAGCATTCTCCCAAATGACCATTCTACCAAAAGATATCTACCATTTCAATGCAATCCCAATCAAAATTCCAACACCATTTTTCACAGACATAGAAAAAACAATACAAAAATTCATATGGAGTCACAAAAGACCAAGGATAGCCAAAGGGATTCTGAACAAAAATAAAAATAGCATGATAATGGCACAAAAACAAACACACAGATAAGTGAAATAGTGTTGAAACCCAGATGTAAGTCCACACAACTACAGATATCTGATTTTTGAGTAAGATGTCAAAAACATACCTTAGAAAAAAGACAGCATCTCCTACAAATGGTGCTAGGAAAACTGGATTTTAGCATGCAGAGAAACATAAACAGATCCTTATTTCTCACCTTGCACAAAACTCAACTAGACATGGATCAAGGTCCTCAATGTAAGGCCTGATACCCTGAAACTGCTAGCTGAAAAAGTAGGCAACATACTTCCGCTTACAGGCACAGGCAAGAACTTCTCCTGTAGCACAGGAAATATGACCAATAATTAGGAAAAGGAATCTCGTGAAACTAAAGTCTGTACGGCAAAGGAAGCCAGTGAAAAGAATGAACAGCCCACAGACCGGCAGAACACCTTTGTTGGCTGTTCATCTAACACAAGATTCATGTCTAGAACATACAAAGAACTAAAAAGAACCTAAACATTAAGGAAAAAAAGCATATTTCTTCCTTAGCGATTTATTTATTCAACTCTTCGCATTTTGCATTGGATGTTTGTGCTTTTCCCTTTGTTTTCAGTATTTATTTACATACTGTATAATTTTTACTTTTTACACAACTTGTTCGCTTTCTTCTGTAACATGAGCAGAAGGTCAGAATGAAGATGGTATTAAATTTATTCATGTTTTCCTTTATAATTTGAATTTTTGCCTCTGTTGTAAATCTTCCCTTGCTCCAGTCATGATGTAGGGACGTCTAGTCCTTGTGTAAAGGTTTTTATAGTTTGGTTTATTGTTTCATGTTTTCACATTAATCTTTCTGGAACTGAATTTTCATGAGAGATTTCTATTCCCTCTGTCTCATATGAATGGCAAAGCCATTCAATTAAAGGGCGTCCTTTTATACAGACTGGTGTCCCGTTTATCATGTTGAGATGACATGTATGTGAGTACCATTTGAGGGGCTTTTGTTTGCTGTCATTGCTATATTTTCTATCATAACAGTAGCACATTGTATTATTGCTAAAAATTCAAAATAATTTTTGTTTTGTGCTATGACACCCTTTACTTAATTTTCTTCTTCAATATAACTATTCTATTTTGGGCCACTTTTAGATATTATGACTTTGTATCCTTGAATAATTTAGAATATCTAGTTATCACAGTTACTTAACTTTATATTGGAATTATTATTTAATATATAGTGAACATTCGTATTTCAGTGATTGCCACGATAGTATCCTTCTAGTCATATTTTCCCTTGACTCCAGATCCAAACTAGATTCCCGTATTGCATTTAGTTGCCATGTCTTCAGTTTCCTTCAATCTTCAATACTGCGTCAACTTCATTGTTTAAGGTAATAAAATTTTGAAGAGTACTGAGAATTTGTTTTGTGCAATGTCTCATAAGTAGATCAAGTTGCATCTTTAATAAGAATGATAAATAAGTTATATTGTTCTCTTCTTAGTGTCTGACCCTAAAATGTCAGTTTCTCTCATTTAGATTTGCAAGTTTGATTACCCAAGCTAATGTCAACTGCTGTTCATGCTTTTCTACCACAGATTTTTCATATTTTCCTCTGCAATTAATAGGTAATCATTGCACATAAATTTCTAGGCTATGTAAATGTCTTAGGTTTTATCAAACTTTTACCCAGTAGTCTAAGAGTCAATTGATTCTTGTCAAAATTTTTAGTCTGGTTTCTAATCAAGTATAGTTCAGTCACGTAATTTCTTGTGAATTTATTATAATTTAAAAATAGTTGCAAATTCTGTTTTGTTATTTATCACAACTTATTAATTTAAAATACTTCTTAACTTTTACTTGTTTTGTATGTATTTTATTTCATAAGAAGCTTGCTCCTCCCTATAGCTTGTGGGGTAGCTACTTTCACGTAATGGGGTCTTCTACCTCTGAAAGTTCCTAGCTTCATCCCCTGCCCTGGTTTATGAAGTTCATGTTCCCCGTTTTAATGAGCCTTTCGACAAAGTCTGGCTTTAGTGAGTTGTTACGTTTATCAGAATTTCTGTGTATACTTCATTTTTTGGCCTCTGAATATGTATTATTTTGGTTAACAATTTGGTATACCTTAAAAGAAATTTTTAGTAATTTATCTAGCACTTTAACTGTTTTTGGAAGCTGAGTTAAGTTTGTGACCAGCATCCTTGTGAAAGTAGAGTCTTCTTTATCTCTTTGAGATCCATAAACCATGTTGCATTTTATAAATTTATGCAAGCTTGAAGATTGGCACATTCAGATATTCCAGTGGGATGGTTTTCAAGATGTTGGTTTATTCTTCTAAAACATAAAACCCTTTTAATACTTAATGACATTATTTCATGTAGCTATAGCCAAAAATACTTAAGTGGCTTACTGGAGCATATGATTTTTCAGCTTTTTGGCTGAGGTGGTAAAACAGTAAGTAAATTTTTTGGCAGGGGATTAAATTGAGTTTTATGGTCCAATTTTTTAAAGTATTGTTTTGTCATCTCTTCTAAATATGTTTTTGAGGTGACTATCATTATAAATAATTGTTGTGATAATATCTATATAGAATGACTTCCTAGGGGTGATATAAATTAAACAATCTACAAACAGATACCTTTCCATTTAACCACTCACTATAGTGCCTAGGAAGAGCATGCTCACCGTATTTTTATTTATGGATGAAATGAAGGAATGAATATTTAGCAGTCAAGATTTTCCATAAATATTGAGTGGATAGGCAGTGAATGAACAAATGAAAAACAAAAACAAAAACAAAGAGTAGTGTCCAACAGTTCAGTCCTAGTTAGATTAAAGCACGGGGAGCTTTCAACTGGTTATCAATGAACAGATAAGCTTTTGTTCTCTATTCTTAGTTATTTCTACAGGCCTGACAATGAGGGCAGGGTAGAGAGAGAGAGATTTTCAGTGAAACACTGTAAATACTTACCTCATGTCAGCCACAAACTGAATTTCCAGTGTAAATCCTATCTTATGCTTTAATAATGCAGTATTATTTGGAAAGGTACATTTGATATAAATATAAGGGTTGGCTATTTGTCAAGTTATATTTTTCTTTTCCACCAAGAGCTGAATAGCTTTTAGCATTTGTTGTCATTGAAATGCACCGAATTTTCAAGGGCTGTTTTCTAAAGCCTGGTTATTTTATTTGGAACTTGAAATTGTGGCTGATACTAGTCTGAGCAGGATGAACTAGTCTAGTCAGAAAATGAAATGGAACAAAAAGACTCTTCAAATCTCAAAGGGAGCATCAACTTATTCTAGATAGTGGGCCAAAGGAAACTATTGCTTTTGGGCAAGATAAAGCAATCAGAGAAGAATCATCCCAGAAACTGGGTATTAAGCGGGCACCAATCACAGACACACAGCACACAAGCAAGGCTTTAAGCATGATTGAAGTAGTCCCTAAATGTGAATGGAAACCCATTAGGAGAAGCACAAGGCTGAAAAGATGGTCTACAGATCAGGGCCATCTAAGCCATGTCCCAAAGAGGTTATTTATTCCAGGCTATATCCCATTTCCTGGTAAAGAGGACAACACAAGCTGTTTTTAATACTGTATTATTAATTTGTGTGTGTGTGTGTGTGTACATACAAGCATGCATACATGCACATCATGATATCATTTCCTGGTAAAGAGGACAACACAAACTGTTTTTAATACTGTATTATTAATTTGTGCGTGTGTGTGTGTGTGTGTGTGTGTACATACAAGCATGCATACATGCACATCATGATACATGTGTAGAGGACAGAGGTCAACTTTGTGGAGTCATTTCTCTCCTTCCACCTTTAAGTGAGTATTAGAGATGAAAAACATATGTTGTTAGATTTACACAGAAAGTGTCTTACCAGCTGAGCCATCTTGCTGCCCAGTTTTAATTCATTATGTTCTGTAGATCTGTACATACTTGAAATGAAATGAAATGAAATGGTAATGAAAGCCTGTTAATGAATTCATTTAGTATAATTGCATGGTGGGTTTTTCTTAAAGAATTTCTTCTATATACCACATGACCAACAGACTCAGAGTCATATAAGATAAGGTGTCTCACACTATATAAAATGAGTTTTGCAGATCATAAAAATATTGACTGGTAAATATTAATTTCAGTTATAAAAATCATGATGACCACCTTCTTATGCATTAGTTATGGTGAGTGGCTAAGTGGAGAGGTATCAATTTATAAGTTGCTTAATTTTTATTGTATCTATTGTCATTCAACTATATAGTACGTATTGAGTTATGTCCAATAATTGATGAAAAGTATATTCTTCCAAAGTCATTTATTTTATCCTTTCTCTGTTCCAATAACTGAACATTGGTAGAAAAATTTTGTAAATTTAAAATGACTGTGTGAAAATATTTTTTGTTCAGTAACCAAGTCAGTAATATGTTTAGTACAGAAAGGTCTACCAGATGTTCCCTGCTGACATCTGGTTGTTGAGCATGGGGGCAGTGTGCTCTGCTAGGTGCCATAGACACAGAGGTGTTGAGATCCTTACTTTGGTAATGATTTGGGTCTCTACCCGTAACCTTCCACTGATCTGGGAAATAAGCAATTGCAGTGGCTTATCAAATTTAAGGAAGAGCTTTGGGCATGAGAACATTTAAATTATCAGAAAATGTCACCTCTATAGGCAAAGTCATAGCACAATTTAAATCTAAGAAACAACTGAACCTGATTTTCATTTTGTCAAGAGGTGGTTGAATTGTTCTTGTAGACCAACAAGCAGCAGTAGTAAGTGGCTTGGACACATCCTTTTCCCAAACTCTATTTAATTCCTATGATATAAACAGATATTTGATATAGTGGAAAAACCATCTTAATCATTTGTGGCATTTCGTTTAATTTGTTTTTTGAACTATAATTTATAACTCCAGATTTCATGTGTTTTCTGAGCAAGTACAGATAAAAGGCTAAAATCTGAAAGACAGATCACATACACATAGGTATTTGGCAGAACTGCCAATCTAAAAACTTAAGCTCAATTTTGAGACAGTGGAGAGATTTTAAGGTATACAATCATCCTCATAGAGAACATGTGGGATGTGGAGAGAGGCAGCTGTCATAGAATAACCCTTTGATTCTAGGATAATGACTTACATGGATTGTGGGCAGAAAGCTAAACTAACCAGTGTTTTAACAACTAAAACAGATGGGCATGATTCCCCAGTATTCCAGTATTCCAACTTGTAGGGCTTATGTAGAGGGTGTGGAGTAGAGACAACAGTACTAACAGTAATGATAGCCTTTATAACAGCTAGAGCTGACTTTTATTCAGTATTTCAGTTCTATCCACTGTCACTAATTTTTTCTTTCCTTCTAATAACACACCATTATGGATATTATTATTACCACCTCTGTTTTACAGATGAAGAAACTGAAGTTCATGGATACTATATAATTGGTCCAGCTAGTAATAATAATAAGTAAGCTAGGGATAGCACGTGATTTTAAAACTGGTACGTTATAAATTACTAGGTTATGGAAACAAGGGGCTTAAGAAAAGCCTATTCCAGGACAAGAGCACAGAATACTATTGGGGATAACAGAATGCTACTGGGGATAATGTGTTGAGATGATACATTGAAAAGGGTGAAGAGATGTCTGGGAACTGAGTATCCTTGTTATGTCTAGGTGGGTGGTAAGCAGGTACTGGATGCCCAATTTATTTGTGGGCAATTCAGTAGCCTGCTTTTACTGAAAGCTGGTGAGTGTTCAGTAGCCTGCTATTAAATGTTCAGTCTTATTTGTTTTAATGCTGGACTGGACACTTTCTGGTTACCCCAGAGAACTGCTGGGATGAGGTGGATTTAGTTTCTAGAAAACAATTGTCAGAAAGTATATGATTTTATGATCTGGCCTTCTCCAACCTTTAAAATCTTATTTCCTAGAATTTGCCCCCTTCATCTCTTCTCAGCCCCACATGTACTTCTAATACAGTCTCCAACCTGCTTTATTTCAAACATGTTTCTTCTGTTTGGAGGCCAGTGGCCCACTTGAAAACACTTCCCCTCAGTTCCCATCAGGAAAGTCTTCTGATCTCAAACTGAACTTTATGCAGACTTTTGTTTAAAGCGTTCTGTTAGGAAATTGATCATTGGTGTGTTTCTTTGACTTCCTGCAGATTATATTCCCGTGTGAGGCAGAAAAGGTCTTGTTGCTGATGTTCTATTTCTATGCTTTAAGACCCTTGCACACTATAGGTGCTAATAAAAATATACTAGGCTCAGTAACGGAGTGAATAATCAGCTGATACTAGCTGGAGAACAGTAAAGTGGTACAGTGAGGAAGTAAGTAAAGAAGTGTTCAGAGGAGTATTGAAGCATTTCAAAGCAGCACTTACTAGAGAGCCATGGGTAAGAATGAAGGGGGCAGAAGCAGAATGACCTGCTTGTGGGAACTGCTGATAGACTGCACAGCCAGGTGGAAGGTATGAATTATAAAACTATTGCTCACAATACAAAACAGGAAAAACAGCAATTCAATGCTCTGGATAGTTTCTCAGAATTTGATTGTGCTAAAAGCAGAACATCTGATTAATGTTTCACAAATTTCAACTCTCAAAGGGCAGAGGGAGCAACCAGAGAACACTGTCTAGGTCCTGGCAGTGCTGGGCTAACAGGCATGTCTGGAGAAGACAAGAACTCCAGGAAGAGCAGACTCAGCTGACATTGCAATGAATGATTACTTTGATTGTTATGGCTGCTACATTACCTATGTATTTATAAAAAGTAGAATGTGGGACTGGAGAGGCGGCTCAGTGGTTAGGAGCACTGATTGCTCTTGTGGAGGACCCAGGTTTGATTCCCAGGACCCACATGGTGGCTATGAACCATCCTTAACTCCAGTTCCAGGGGAATCTGATGCCCTCTTCTGACATCTGCCACACTGCATGACACGATGCACTCACATACATGCAGGAAATATACTCATACACACAAAACAAAAATAATAAATAAAATATTTTTAAAAATTAGAATGTAAAGCCGGGTGTCGTGGCACATGCCTTTAATTTCAGCACTTGGGAGGCAGAGGCAGATGGATCTCTGTGAGTTCAAGGCCATCCTGGTCTACATAGTGAGTTCCTGGATAGCTGGAGCTACAGGGAGACCCTGCCTCAAAAAGACCAAAAAAAAAAAAAAAAATAGAATGTAAATAAATGTGAGGAAAGGAGAAAACTCGTCTCCAAGTCGGACTTCAGTTATCGTTAGTATCTGTGGTATTTTTCCAGGTCTTTAAACATATGAATATATGGATAGTAAATACAGTTTATATACACTTGAGAAATACAGTTTGGAAACATTAAGAATTAATATTATTTTGGAAAATTTAAACATTAATATTATTTTGAACCTTTCCCCCTCTGCATTATTTTGGCTTCTTTTATCATATTACCCTACTATACACGATATCCTATGTATGGATACATCACAAGTCAGAAAACTTATCTCCACTTCTTTTCAAAATAGTACTTGAAACTCTTTCTAGAGCAATAAGACAAAAGAAGGAAATTAAAGAGTACTAATTGGAAAAGAAGAGGTCAAATTATCCCTATTTTCAGATGATATGATATTATACATTAAGAGATTCCAAAAATTCCACCAGAAAACTCCTAAAAATGATCAATACTTTCAGCAAAGTGGCAGGTTACAAAATCAACTTACAAAAATCATTAGCCTTTCTATATACCAATCACAAGTAATCTGAGAAAGCATTTATGGAAACCCTCCTATTCACAATAGCCACAAAAATATCTAAGAATAAGCCTAACTAAAGACATTAAAGATCTCTACAATGAAAAATTAAAATCTTTGAAGAAAGATTCAGGAAGACAGCAGAAGATTGAAAGACCTCCCATGCTCATGGATTGATAGAATTAATATTGTGAAAATGATCATCTTATCAACTTGGAGCCAAGTGTCCAAATACTTTGAACCTACTGGGGTCATTCTCATTCAAACTATCACATTCCACTTCCTGGCCCCAATAGGTGCATGACAATATTATAATACAAAATGCATGTAGTCTGAATTTAAAAGCCCCACAGTCTTTAATAGTTTCAATATTATTCAAAATTATAGAGTCCAAAGTCTCTTCTGAAACTTAAAGCCATCTCTTAACTGTCAACCCTTGTAAAATAAAACGAAATTATATGCTTCTAACATACAATGGAACTGAATATACATTCTTATTCCAAAAGGAAGTAATGGGGACATTTTGTGAAAATACCGGACCAAAACAAGATAAAAAACCAGCAGGGCAAACACCAAATCCAGTAAGTCCATGTCTAATGTTTGAGACTTACTTCCGAAGGACTAAGGATGGCTCAGCCCCTCTGTCTCTGCTTCATGCAACATTCATTTCTCTTTTGGGCCAGTACTACTCCCTGAATGCACATCTCCTTGGCAGATATCTCATGGCTCTGGTATCATCAACATCTTGGGGTCTCCATGTCAACCAGGCTTCACCTTCACAGCTTCATGCAATGGTTTCTTTCTTGGCCTGTTAGGGACATCTTTATACAAGGACACTCCTGCTGTATGCTGCCTGGACTCCCCACCTCTCTGTAACTGTGGAGGAAGAATTGATGACTCCTTCACTTTTGCATTTTTCATGCTTGTAAAGGCAGTACCATCTGACACTGCTCTTTGACAGCCAACCTGGATTGGATCCTGGACTGCTTCATCCACATTTACAGTTTTTCTATGCTGTGGTTTTATAGGAACAGAAAACCCTGCAGGTCTTCTCCATTAATGAGGACGCTTATCTAGGTGGAGTCTTGCCCTGAGGGTACTCTTTCCATTTTATGAGTGCAAATCTGGACTCCTCTCCTTAATGTCTCCAAACTCCTTATCAAAGAGAGCCTTTTCTTCAGCACAAGCCTTGGCTCCAACATCATTAAGCTTCATCTCTTTCTGTCTAAATGCTACAGTCTATATTTCCTTCTATATCTACTTGTTCCTTTTCATTGTAGATAAACATAATATTCACATTTACAACCCCACCACTAATTCTACATTAGGTTGTCTTGAAATTTCCTCTGCTAAAAAATTAGTCCATTACTTTTCAACTTAGCCTCAGGCAAGCTCTGAGATGGTGGACAGACAACAGCCAGATAGTTTGCCAAAATATCTCAGATGCTGTTTAAGTCCTCATATCCCTCTGGAACTACCTTGCTCTCAGCACTATTTTCTTCCAGTCTCCTACTAGAATGGCTTACTAATGCTTAGAGCATTGGACCGCTTTTCTATTCCAAACTTCTAATGTCTTTCACATTTCTTCAAAAATCCACATGGTCAGGTACTTCATATCAACAGTCCACTCTCTAGTGCCAACCTCCGTTATTAGTTTTCTGTTACTGTGATAAAACATCATGACCAAGGCAATTTATCCAAGGAAGAGTTTATTTGACTTACAGTTCCAGACGGAGCATTCATAATGGCAGGGGAGACATGGTGGCAGGTGGCCAGAGCAGAACACTGAGCACTCACAACTTTGAGTATGCACAAGAAGGAGAGCAAAACTGGAAATCTGGCAAGGCTTAAGAACTATCAATGCCCACCTCCACTTCAATGCTTCCTCCAGCTTGGCCAGACTTCCTAAAGATTCTATGACCCTCTCCAAATAGCACCACAAACTGGGGACCAAGGGTCCAGTACTTGGAGCCTATGGGGGACATTCTCATTCAAACCTCACACCCTGTGTCGGAAGTATAGCTGATGAATGTTTTTTCCTCTAGTCATTAGGTTGCCTCTATTTGAATAATAGTGTCCTTTGCTGTACAGAAACGTTTTAGTTTTATGAGGTCCCATTTGTCAGTTGTTGGACTTAATACTTACATGATAGAAATCCTTTTCAGAAAGTCCTTTCCTGTGCCTATAAGTTCCAATGTATTCCATACTTTCTCCTCTATTTGATTCAGGGTATCAGTCTTATATTGAAGTCCTTGATCCATTTAGAGTTGAGTTTTGTGCTAGATAAGGTATAGGAATCTAGTTTCATTCTTCCACAAGCTGCTGTCCAGTTTGACATTTTGGCATTTGTTGAAAATGCCCTTTTCTCTGGTGTGTATTTGTAGTTTCTTTGTTAAAAAGCAGGTGACTAAATGCATGGATTCAAATCTGGGCCCTCAATTTTAGTCCACTGATCAATGTGTCTGTTTTCATGCCAGTACCATGCTGTTTTTCTACAGTTTTGTAGTAAAATTTGAGATCAGGGATGGTGATGCATCCAACAGTTTTTCTATTGTTTAGGATAATTTTTGCTATCCTGGGTTTTTTTGTTTTTCCATATAAAATTTGAGATTATTTTTTCAATTTCTGTGAAGAGTTACATTGGGATTTTAATAGGTACTACACTGAATTTGTATATTGCTTTTGGTAAGATGGTGATTTTCACAATAGTAATCCTACCAAATCATTAACATGGGAGTTCTTTTCATCTTCTGGATTTGTCCTCAATTTCTTCAGTGTCTTAAAAATATTTTATTCTGTAAGTCATTCACTTCCTTTGTTAGATCTATTTCAATATATTTTATGTTTTTGAAGTCATTGTGAATGGCATTGTTTCCCTGATTTTTGTCTGTGTTTGTTGTTGGTATGTGGGAAGACTATGGATTTAGGGGTATTAAATTTTATATACTTCTACGTTGTCAACTATGTTTATCAGCTCTAAGAGTTTTCTGGTGGAATCTTTAGGGTCTCTTGTGCATAGAATAATATTATCTGCAAATAGGGATACTTTGATTTCTTCCTTTGCAATTTTTAAAAGACTATAAGTACTATATTGAACAGAAATGGAGAGAATGGACATCCTTGTCTTGTTCCTTATTTTAATGGAAACTCTTGGAGTTTCTCTCCATTTAACATGATGTTGACTGTGGACGTGTATATTGCCATTATTATGTTAACATATGTCCCCTGTAACCCTAAATTCTTTGTGACATTTATCATGTATGGGTGTTGAATTTTAATGAAAGTCTTTTCTGCATCTAAAGGCATGATCATGTGGTTATTGTCCTTGAGTTTGTTTATGTGGTGAATTGTATTTGTTGATTTGCATATGTTGAGTCATCCCCGCATGTCTGGGATGAAACCAACTTGTTGATGGTGGATAAACTTTTTGACATGTTCTTGCATTTGGTTTGTATTTTACTGAGAATTTTGCATCTATGTCCATTAGAGAGATTAGTCTAAAATTTTCTTTTTTTTTGTTGGGCCTTTGTTTGGTTTAGGTATTAGACTAATAATGCTTCAAAGCAAGAATTTTGGAGTGATACTTTTCTATTTTACAGAATAATTTGTATATCTATCTATCTATCTATCTATCTATCATCTATCTATATAATTTTTATTTTTCGTGTGGGAATGATTTGCCTGAATGTATGTAAGTGCACCCGTGTCATGCAATGCCTTTGGAGGTCAGAAAAAGGTATTGGATTCCCCTTGAACTGGACTTACGAATGGTTGTTAGCTGCCATGTGGGTTCTGGGAATTGGAGCCAGGTCCTCTGCAGGAGTAGCCAGTGCTCTTAACCACTGAGCCATCTCTCCAGTCCTTTTGGAATAATTTGAGGAGTATTGTTATTAGTTCTTTGAAGGTTTAGTAGAATTAACTATATCTGTCTGGCCCTGGGCTCTTTTTATTTGGAAGATTTTTATTTATTACAAGTATCTCATTGGTTGTTATGGGTTTGTTTAAATCATTTATGTCATTTTGAGTTAATTGTTAGGCTATACACATCTAGAACATCTAGTTTAGTGGGATATAGGTTTTTAAGGTATGTACTTACAGATTTCTGAATTCCCTCAGTGTCAGATGTAATATTTTCCTTTTTTGTCTCTGAGTTTGTTAATTTTGATCCTCTCTCTCTTTTTGTTAATTTAGCTAAAGGTTTGTCAATTTTGTTAATCTTTTCAAAGAACCAACTCTACATTTTATTTATTCTTTGTATTGTTTTCTCTGCTTCTACTTTACTAATTTCAGCCTTTATTTAATTTAGCCTGTAGAGTTTATTTAGGCATTGTTTCTTCTTGGTTTTCCAAGGCCTTTAGGTGCATCATTAATTTATTTATGTGAGATATTTCTATTTTCTGGTGTAGGCATTTAACATCATAAAATTTCCTCTTAGGACTGTTTTCATTGTGTCCCACAGGTTTTGGTATGTTGACTTTTCATTTTCATTCAACTCTATGAATTACAAAAAATTTATTTAATAGCAACATGATTAGAAGAAGCATTTCATTACAGCACTAACATATTCAATAACAATTTCTAGAGCAAAGATGCATCTCTTTCAAAACTGGCTGTAAATTTTTAGGTTCACAGTTGAATTAATAGTTATACAGTATTGAACTCAGTATAAACCCTATAAGACATAAAATTGAATGAGGTTTTAACCTTTAAAAAAGATCTCCATTTCATTTTAAAATATATTATTTCATACAGAAAACCCCATAGTACAGGCGACAGCATGCTAGATCTTGACTGAGAAGTCAGCAGTAGGCAAGACCTGCACATTGGTGGAATAGCATTGACTTGATTAGCCAAAGATCTTTGGTCCTTGGCACCTGAGTATGGATATAAAGTCATCCGGTGGATTTCAATGGTAATATTTTTCACCTCTACTAATTAACATGAAGCAGAATTTTATGCTTTTTCTTCAAATATAACTCTTTAAATTTTTGCTGATTTTTTTTTGTGTGTGTTTCATATATAACATCCCAAACAATCCTGTTCATCTATATAACTATGTCCCAAATGGCACTCTCCCATAGTCCCCCTCCCCCACTGGAGCCCATATACTCTGTCATCCCTGTTCTGTCCACCGTGTTGTCCTTGCCCCCAGCTGTTCCCCAGTGCTTGTCTATCTGCTGAATCTAGTCAGCCTATCTAGAGTTCCTTGTTTTAGGAAGATCAGCTCTTCCTCATCTAGCAGCAATCAGTTCTCAATATTCCTTTACATAAGATTGGGGTCTGCTGTTCATTTTCACAGCTTTATGCTGGGTTACTGTCTGGGCAACTGTATGAATTTTTAAATTTCCTTATTTTCTTAAAAATATTTTATTATTATTAATTATTATTATTGCTATTATTATTATTTTAACAGAGCATATGGTGGGGGTTTATTTACAGAAACGTGGGCACCCCACATTTATGGCTGTGCCATGAAGCCCACACTCAAATACAGACCCTGTGACCTCCTGACAGCCACACAAAATGGTGAGAGAGGTGCCTCTTGGTGTTCGCAGCTTGTATATCCTTAGCTCCTCCCCCACCATCAGCTAAGGTCAACTGATTGGGTGGGAGTGGTAACTGACTCCCCCTTCGACTCCTTGATGAGTGTGAGAAGGAGGTGTGACTATAATTTGCTGGTATAGTGGTTGGAGGACATTTCCAGTTAACACTCCACCCCTTCCTCTGACTCTTACATTCTTTCTGCCAACCTCTTCTGAAAAAGTCCGTGAGCCTTGGAGCGGGTCGTAGGTGTGAAATGATCTTCCTCCCATTGTGGAAAGGCACTTTTGGGTCTCTGCAACTTCTGTTTTCCATGGGCTGTTGGCCAGTTTCAGTGGGATTCCATCACCACATGGAGGGTGGATCCAGGCACTCTCAGGCAGTCTACTGTTTTCTCAGCATCCAAATCAGATGGAGGCCAGAAAAAGCCTCTCTCAGGCTATCTGCTGAGTTCTCAGCACCTAACACAGGCAGAGGCCAGAACAGCCACTCTCAGGCTGTCTGCTAAGGCCTGACTAAATTTCCTTATTGATTTGGTGATCCAAGTTTTTTTCTGTAGTGTGTTGTTTAGTTTCCATGGGTTTGTGTACTTTTCCACCATTTTTAATGTTGTTGATATCTAGCTTTATTCCTTTGTGATCAGATAGAATACAGTATGATATTTCAGTTTTTCTAAATTTGTAGAGACTTGCTTTGTGTTCTAATATGTAGTCAGTTTTGGAGAAAGTTCCATGGGCTGCTGAGAAGAAAGCATATTCATTGATTTTTGGGTGGAGTGTTCTATAAGTATCTGTTAGGTGAATTTTATTTATGGTATCATTTAACTACAGAGTTTCTCTATTTAATTTTTATCTGGTTGACCTGTCTGTCGGTGATAGTGGGATATATTGAAGTCACCCACTCATCACTATCACTGTATTGGAATCAATGTGTGATTTTAGATCTAATAATGTCTCCTTTATAAATTGGGTTCTCCTGTGTGAGGTGCATATATGTTGAGGATTATAGTATCTTCTTGGTGCACTTTTCCTATAGTGAGCATAAGCTGATCTCCCCTGTCTCTTCTGACTAGTTTTAGTTTGAAGTCTATTTTGTAGAATGTTAGAATACCTACAGCTACTTGCTTCTTAGTTTCATTTACTTGGAATATCTTTTTGTATCCTTTGACCTTACGATGGAGTGGATCATTGTTGATGAGGTCTGTCTCTTGGAGGCTAGAACTGTTGGATCATGTTTTCAAATCCAATCAGTTTGAGATCATTAATGTTAAAAGTTATCGAACAATTTTTATTAATTCCTGATATGTGGATGCTGTAGTGCTGTTTTCTTGGTCTACTATTTTGGGATAATTTACTGTTTGTGCCCTCTTGAAAGTGTTCGATCTCTTCAGACTGAGGCATTCCATCAATTATTCTCTGTAGAGCTGGTTTGTAGACATAAATTCCTTAAATCTGTTTTGATCATGGAAAGTTTTTCTTTCTCCTTCAGTTACAACAGATAACTTTGCTGGGTATAGTAGTCTGAGTTGGCATCTGTGTTCTTTCATGACTTGTATGACACGGATCAAAGCCCTTCTGGTTTTCGTAGTGTTATTGAGAAGTCGGCTGTTGTTCTGACTTTATTGTGACTTGTTCTTTATATGTGACTTGTTCTTTCTATTTCACAGCTTTCAATATCTTTTCTTTGTTCTGTACATTTAGAATTTTGATTATTATATGACATGGAGAGTTTCTTTTCTGGTTCTGTCTATTTAGTGTTCTCTTGTACCTGGATAGGTATCTCTTTCCTTAGACTGTTTTTGAAGTTCTGAGCTCTATGCCACAATTTATTTCAGCAGACATTAGAAAATCATCTATAGAAATGTTGCAGAAAGCGTTCTAAAATCAAATATAAGGAAAAATAGGAGCATGAAGATCCCTTGGAAAATTATAATTGCTGAGTTTGTTTGTCTTCACAAAAAAGAGGTACATATTCCTGTTAAAAGAAGGCACCACGTCTGGGGAGATGACTCAGTGGACTGAATGTTTGCTGTGCAAGCATGAGAATGTGAATTCATGTCTTCAGGACCCATATAAAAGCTAGGAGTAGCTATGTACATCTGGACCTGGTGCTGAGGGGTGGTGAGGTAGAACATGTACCTCTGGAGCTCACTTGCCAGCTAGCCATCAGACTAGGTGAACTCCAGGTTCAGTAAGAGACTCTGTCTCAAAAAGTAAAACACAGAGTGATCAAGAAAAATCACCCAGCATTGACATGTGACCTCCACACATGTGTGTACATATGTCATGCACACCTTCATGGACCACACACACAGGCATAGAGAGAGAGAGAGAGAGAGAGAGAGAGAGAGAGAGAGAGAGAACATTGACATTTTGGATATCTTTGTGTGTGTGTGTGTATGTGTGTGTGTGTGTGTGTGTGTGTGTGTGTGTGTGTGTGTGTGTGTGATATGTCTCTGGTCATCACATGGAGGCATTTTTTAGAAGGAAATTGAATGTAGCTAGTTTTTTTTAGGTTAGCATACAAACCTACTGTGGAATTTTTATACATGTGTGTGCTTGTACTTTGCTATTCATTCCCCCTCCTCCCTCCTTATACACACCCCTCTTTCTTTCTTTCCCTAGTTTCTTACCTTGCTTTATTATCACATGTATTCCCTCACTCTCTCTGTTCCCCACCCCTTTAAGATTTCTTTTCCCCTTTCCAGTTTGATGACTGAAACAGACACACATAAATACACACACACATAATTTTATATATAGGTTTGTCATGTAAGAGAAAACATGCAGTATTTATCTTCCAAAGTCTGGCTTATTTATCACAGCACAGTGATTTCCAGTTCTATTTTCCCCAAAATGTCATTATTTCATTTGGAGGCATTTGTGTTTTTTAAAATACAAAATATCTGCACATGTGTTCCTTAAAGTAAGAGGTATAGGTCATTGATGTTCATTTACCAGTTTACAGGACAACATGTGTCATTAATGTGCTATTAACCCCAAGGCTGTAAGATTCTGAATGGGGGAAAGCAATCAGTTCATACTTACATTCCTGGGTATGTATATTAGATTAACCTCTATTTTACAGAATTTGCAGATGATCAAGTGTTTTGGCCAGCCTTGTATATTACCCTGCCTATAACCTTCATAGTTTACAAAATGGTGAGTGATTGGTATCCACACACCATTGTTTTTGTGGCTGTAAAGATCTCTGTTTTCCTGTAAGTGGCAATTACCTTTCCTTAATCAATCTGAAACATATTCTGGGTTCATTGCATATCCACTGACTGTGGGCTATCATAATAAAAATGTGAAAGACATAATTATGGAACAATTCAACTCAATCAACTCAAGCACATAGCTGATTTCCATTTGTATGTCCAAATGATCCTGTTTATATGGTCTGTCAAATACATTCAAAAGCTGTAAGCTATAGGATAATAGTTGTGAATAATGCGTGGACAAAGTACTTAAGGACAAGGTTAATACTTATGCATCTCTGTGCCTCCAGGTAACTTCCATAAATGCTGGTATATCACAAGAAACTGTTCAATAAACAACACATGTGCACAGAGCCGTGATTTAGAGCAATAACTAATCCTACTTTGTGACTATCAAAAACTCTGTGTTTTGATTTGTCATGGAAAATGACCTTGTTGCTATTTCCAACGAATTTAATTCAGTCATATGTTTAAGTGGTTACTGTGAGAGAAACTTGGTTATACTATAAATGCTATTTTTAGTATGGCTATAAAAATTAAATTTCTGTTAGTATTATCAAACTACAATGGAAAACCACTATAAGACGTTTAAAAATAAACTTTTCTGAGAGCAAGACTAATTTTCAAGTCTGAGAAGTTAAAAAATGTAAACGTTTTCCTAATTCCTGCGAAGCCAACCAGGTAGCTTGATCTGGAGACTACAGGCATGTTTTAGGACCAGTCTGGGATGGCAGGATGATTTTCCTAGTGGGAGTTTGGGAAGAAGAGGGAGGGTGAGAACCAGAGAAAGGACAAGGGGCCAAGAGCATCTGATCACTATTAACTTAGCTGTCCTCCCTCCCTCCTTCCCTCCCTCCCTTGCTCCCTCCCCCCTTCTTCTTTCCCTCCCTTTCTTCTTCCATCCCTCCTTTCTTTCTTTCTTTCCTTTCTCTCCTACTCCTGGATATCTGCTTAGTCTCAGGTTGATACTCCTGCCCCTGAAGGAATTCATTGCTATAATTATAACCCTCAGTCTCCCATAACAAAATCCCTTTGCCTTGAGCTTTTTACTTTGTCCTCTCCTGGGTGCCCAGGGTTATGTTGTTTTTTAAGATGGCACAGTAGTGACACATAAAGACTTCATTATACAATATTAATATTATATAACATTTCAAGCATTCAGAATAAAATAATTATGATATCAAATCCCAGTCACCTATTATTCCCATATACGCTACCATACCTACTCAAGATATTTTAGATTAAAAAATGCAGGTAGAGTTGAAGTTTCATGACTCTCTCTCGTTGATTGTATTCCCTAACTTTCTGTATCAGAAGTAGTTGTTACTTTGAATTATCCACCATCTGTCCCATAACTGCTGTTAATTTTCACAATTAACCAACAATTGTGTATAGTTTATACAGAATATATAAATCTTTTACTTTTCTAACTTAACACTTTAAAATTTACCCATGTTGTTACAGGTAGCTCTAGTTCTTTACTTCTGACTGCTATGATACATATCCCATCATATAAATTATCAGAGGAGTTTCAAAATGTATTCAAAAAGGAATCAATAGTCATTCTACTTAATGCATTTGTTTTTTAATCTCCCAAATTCTCCCAGATTACATGACAGCACAGCAACAGAAGCCACTCCACTACTGACACAGGCATGAGTACTCTGGTCCAGAAAATACATATAAAATGTCTTTTAGGTTGTCCAGCCCCATGGACAATGCTGGAAGGCAAGGATCTAGATGACATGGCTTTAGGAGAAGTGGAAGACAAAACAGTGATTCTGAAGCTGGACCTGTGTGATATTTCAGAAGTACTGTGTGCAGGGAAGCTTTGAAAGGGAACACAAAGATCGGTGAGTGCCAAGTAGGTCGGTTAGAAAATGACAGGGACAAAACCCTGACCATCATCGTCTATCTTCCTTTAGGCTTTCAGAATTAAATGCCTACTCCTCTGTCATGGTTGGCTTTGGTTGTCAACCTGACACACCTGGGAAGAAGGAACCTCAATTTGGGAATTTCCTTTTCTGGCCTGAGGCCATGTCTGTGAGGCATTTCCTTGATTATTGAATGGGCACCATAGTGGCCACTGTGGGCGAGTGGTCCAGGGTTGTAAAAGAAAGCAGACTGAGCACAGGCCAGGGGAGCAAGCCAGTAAGCAGTGTACCTCCATGGTCTGTGCTCCAGGTTCTTGCTTCCAGGTTCCTGCCTTGTATTCTTGCCCAACTTCCCTCAAAGACGGACTGCCATTTAAAAGCACAAAAGATAATAAATCCTTTCTTCCCCAAGTTGTTGTTTTAAGTCAAAGTGTTTTATCACAGCAACAGAAAGAAAAATAGAACATACTCAAAACGCTTACTATAGCTGTTTATAATCATCAGGAAATATGGCTATGTGCTCACTTCCTCATTGAGAAAAATCCCTCCTGTGCTTGTATCTTCAGAGCTCTTTGAGACCAGACAGACTTGGACTTAAAATCCAGCCCTGCCATATGGAAAGTGTGTGATCTTAGGTAGATACTTTTCTTAAGTTCTCAGATTCCTTACCTGTGAATAATGGCAATACCAGGCTCCTTGTGTTATGTTTGTGTCCCTCAAATCTGTATGTTAAAGCCAAACACCATTGTGATGGTATTAATAGATAGGTTATTTAGGAGGAGATTCAGTCTTGAGAGTAGAGCCTTTCTGCATGGATAGGAGTCTTAGTAAGAGGCTGGGAGATCAGACTTCTTTTCTCCCACCATTTAATGGCACAGATGGAAGCCATCACCAATAAATCAGAAATATATCCTCACCAGACTCTAGGACTTTGAGAAATAAGTATCGATTGTTTAAAACCTATGTGGTTTTTATGCAGCATCTTGAACAGACTTATAAGAGTGGTTGCACAAGCTCAATTCTGTATTATGATTGTGGGTGTCTTAGGTGGTCAAGACTCAAACTACAGAGGGCTGTTACAGATATGGTAGGCAAGACTTCAAAAACTCCCCGTCATTTTTAAGCTTAGCTCATTTAAGAAGGGGGCAAACTACGTGACACAGCAGTTATACAAATTCGAATGCAGATTGTTTATAAGAATTCCATAAAGATAGCCTTTCTTACCCCAAAACCTTGCAGGATAAAATAGGTGAAGCTAAAAGAAACAACTTTATTGATTGCAGGGTTTCTCAGACTTTAATAGGGCAATATTTTGACTCTCAAATAGTAACAGAATCGTGTATAATGTTTTCCAAATTTATTGGACCAGGGAAACCTCTTTTGGGGACACCTTTATTACTATCTTCCTGAATAGCAGTGCTTCACAGAACACAGCTTGGAAATTGACTTAGTGTATATCTAAGACTTCATTTGGTGTCAGGACACAAACTGAATTCTAAGTTTCCTTCTCGAATCTTAGGAGTCAATCTTTTCTTTCTTTGGAAGTTACAGAAAATGCATTGAACAAATCACATTTGTCATGAGATATTTACCTCTGCCTATGATACCCAAGTAAACACCTCTGACCTGTGTTATTAGTCTATTATTACTCTATTAACCATTCTGATTTTCTGTCATTCAAAAGATACAAGAAAGTGAAATTACAAGATGGGTTAGTAGAATCATACTAGATTAATAAGGAAAATCACAGCTATGACTGAATCTGTATGTCTAACTGTTAAGTACTCAGTCCTAAAGGGGACATTTGCATCTCCCCCTCTAAGGCTGAGGGCATGTCACAGAAGAGGGGGTGAAAAGATTGTAGGAGTTAAGGGATTAGGAGGAGTGCTGTGAATTATTGTCATCTGGACATGACATGGCTGTTTCACTCATGAAATCATAGCAGCTGTGGTTACCTGTACAAGAGTTGTGTACACACAAAAGACTTGAAGGTTGGAAGGAGACTAGTTTGGAAGAAGAAGAGGGTCAGAAGGAGTGGGAGGAGGATCGGAGCAGGTAATGTGATCACAGTACATTATATACATGCTTTAAATTGTCAAAAATAAAAATGGAAAAAAGAATTATGTCTTATAAGTAATGCAGATAAAAACTACATCATCTTTGTTTACAAATATAGGACTTGTTATTTTCCCTCAAGTTCGTTTCTCAGAATTTAAGTTGTGCCTCATCTCAGCATTCTAGGATTTTCTACTATTTTGGAATGTCAAACAGGGTTTATAACTGAATAAAAAATACAGAGATTAAAAATACTTGAATATTTGGCTTTTCTCTCTTTTGGCATATCCACAATGGCACAATTCTAATCGTAAGTTCAAAAGTGGGTTCACATTAAATATCAGTGGTGGATGGAAAAATATTTTTCTCTTTGTAGATTGTGGTGTGTTTCTTAGTTGCTTCTGTAAAAGATTTTAGAAGTTTACAAATAAAAGATTTATTTACAATACTGCTTATATTGATTATTTTATTGGAAGACAACTTTCATTCATATCTCTATATCAACCATCTATCATCTATCTATCTAATCATTGATCATCTCTTTCTATTATATATCTACCATCAATCTGTTTCACTAAAATTTTACTTATTTATTTATTTATTATTTATTTAGTTATTGTATATGTGTATTTCTGTGGATATGTGGAGATCAGAGGGCAATTTGTGGGAGTTGGTTCTCCAACTATGTGGGTTCTGGGATCAAATTCAGATCTTCAGGTTTGAAAGCAAGTGCCTGTACTCACTGAGCCATCTCACTTCCCCCTATCTATCTTTAAAATTTTCTATCTATCTATGTATCTATGCTTCTCTGTATCTCTATCTATCTATCTCTGTATCTCTGTATCTCTGTATCTATCTATCTATCTATCTATCTATCTATCTATCTATCTATCTATCTATCAGCACTTATCTATCATTTATCTACCTATCAT
>NW_008352153.1:1773134-1781555 GCF_000622305.1 Nannospalax galili
TATCATCTATCTATCTATCTATCATCTATCTATCTATCTATCATCTATCATCTATCTATCATCTATCTATGTAATCTATCAATCATCTATCCATTTGTCTATCATCTATTTTCTATCTATCTTCTTTCTATCATCTATCACTATATAATATTTTCAAACAGTACTAACAATTCAGTAAAAGAGTTTCTAAGGTTTCTCAATCCAGAACCCACTGCTGTGTTACTGTTAGTTCTTCAGTGACCCAATTCCCACGAATCTTCCCCTGCAGCCCAGAAACATTCTCATAACTTTTTGAGACCTTCAAGCACATTGTTCCCCAGCTCATTCAGTTACTACTATGTTGATGCCTAGTCATCTCTTGCTAGATGTTTCCCTGAAAAGTATACATATTTCACAAGTAGGCCAACAGCTGATACCCTTTGAAAATGATAGTCTTTAAGAAGCCATTTGCTATTTACATAGAGGGAGACAGAGAATACATGAGGAAAAGAGAAGGGGCATGTGGGTAATGATACTCAGTTTTTCCTTTGTGATGAGCTCTGGTCCCTCATAGCTAACTAGGTCCATGTGATGTTGATTCCTAAGATTTCTGGGGTCTTAAGTCTCTAGCCAAGTGGCTTTTTAGAAATTTGTCAAATTTATAGTCTCCTGATAATAATTTCTGAATATTCATTTGATTACATTTACAGTGATGTCTTAATGCCTCTTGAGGTACTTACTATGTGATGTTACATCACAGTTATGCCTGAAAAACAGCCAGTCTGTTAGCATCCATTTTAGACCAAGAGTGGACCCAAACTTCCTATAACCTGTTCCTTGAGATCTCTCTTTGAACTGTGCTCCCAAGCAGGGGCTTCACTCATTCTTTTATTGAAATGCTATATCCAGCATGAAATGGGGAAGCAAAAATCAGACCCTTAACTTACCTGAGAAGAATTTTGCCCTTTCTGATTCCTCTTGACTTAGAACAATGCGCACCCAGCCATAAAAGATACAATCAATATCATATATTATTACAACACAATGGAATTATCTTCATTGCTTCCAACGAATATCCCACACAACACTGTTTGCAGCACTTTGCGAAACACCCACACACATTCATACATTATTTTGGGGTCTTTGGCAAGAACAGATTGTGGATGATTAAACTACAAGAGGCTTCAAGAGCCTCCTAAGGCCTAGTGGTGTTGTTTACATTATAAATAAGATAAGATTAACTTTTTGGTTGAAAGGTCACCTAAAAGTTGTTTGTCTAGAGTATGTCCATATTTTAAAAGTCATTTCCACCCCTTTTATTGATCTATGTGAGGGCTTCCCCCATTGTACCCCTAGTAGACCTCAATAGAAATTTCTTTCACGTCTTCTACATGTACATCTATGACCCTTCCACTGTGATGAAAGCTACAGAAACCAAGCAAACAAATTCCAGCAAAAACTAATAGTGAAGCCACAGTTCACTAATGAAACTTTAAAAACTTTGCAATTGATAGGTGCTGAGAGAGGGAGAGTTAGTTTGCTCCAAGGATGTGATGCTGGATAGCTTGACCTGGCTCCAGTGGATGAACCCACACCCAAGAGCATCTGGGGACACAAATCAGACTCGGTAGGCCTTAAAAAAGGAAAATAATAATAGAGGACATGAATTAAGAGAGACAGAGGAAGTCATGTGGGAGAGTAGAGGAGGGGGAGGGAGTCTGAATATGACCAAAACACATTGATGAAATTCTCAAAGAATCAAAAATATTTTAAAAATTAGGAGGGAGAGAGAGAGAAGAGAGAGAGAGAGAGAGAGAGAGAGAGAGAGAGAGAGAGAGAGAGAGAGAGAGAAAAACTTTGCCTGAGGAAGGTGTGAAAGTGGCCTTTTCTTGCTACCTGATTAGTTTTTACTGCATGTACTTTTATCCAGGAAAAATAAGTAATGTTTGTGAAGGACTAGAACACAGTAAATAATGTAGCACAGTCTATTCTACTCACATTAGGGTGAGTACCACAGTGTATTTAAGATCCTTTAAACCATTTAAAAGAACATGCCATCTTTAACAAATAGTGTCAATTTTATGATGCAAAATTGTTGGTGAGTGTTAGGAAGAAACAGATATCTCAAAGAGATTTTAAAAAATTATTTTATTATTATTATTATTATTATTGGCGGTGGTGGTGGTGGTGGTGGTGGTGGTGTGTGTGTGTGTGTGTGTGTGTGCATGCCACAGTGTGCACACGGAGATTAGAGGACAATTTCACGGAGTTGTCTCCTTCTACCTTTACTTGGGTTCTAGGGGAGTGAACTCAGATTACTAGGCTTGTGTGGTAAGTACCTTGCCTCAGTGAGAAATATTGCTGACCCTGGAAAGAGAGTTTAGTTACAAGAGACTTGGTGTTTATGAAATTAAGCATTGAGATTAGACCTCAGATGGTCCTTCTTACCACCATAACATATGCTTTCTTTCCCTACTGTGAGTTTCTTGATCAGAAAAAGGGCCTGTGGCAACCACCTCTCCATTTTTCCATTCTGTAGGATGTCAGGAATTGCATGTGGGCAAACTCATCAGTGCAAGTGACAGCTGGAAGAGGTAATTATCTTTGTTCTAGAGAGCTGTAAAGCTGAGAAACTGCTTTTGGCCAAATGAGGAACATTTGGCCATAATCCTCACCTGTGAGAAGATCCCCAAGTCTGACATGACCTGTCTCCTCTGCCCCTAAATTAGCTCTCTGGCAAGGTTTCTTTTTAAAGAGTAGGTCCTTCATATTCCAGTCAGCTAACCATCCAAGTAAAGGTCATTTTCATCATTGCTTTGCCTCCTGATTAATTTATTTCCACTGTGTGGTGAGCAGACTGAGCCTTTATGAGATGACATTTAGATGGCAATAATATCTCACTATCACATGGCCCATCATCCATTACTGCCATCAAACCCACTTTATCATAAAGATAAAAGTATGGATACTATTTGGTTAGATTTGGAGACGCTAAGAGAAGTTACCATACTGAGGTAGGTATCTTTACCTACTAAAAGACTTAGTGATTCAACCCCTTCCAATGATCTTTTTTTACAGATTTACACAGCTAAAAGTTTAGGAGACAGAAATGAGCTTGTTCAATATGAGTTGAGTTGACTAGTAATTGGATGTCGTATCTGCTAGAGAACAGAAGGCATTTTCATCTGACTCTTCATTTACCTTCTTACCTAAACATTCCACCTGTATTTCCCATTCCCACACGCTATGGAGCACTTTGGGGCAGACATCCAGAAGACAATATAGACCTTTTTCATAAAGAATCCATAGGTGGGAAGCTAGAAAGATGGCTAAGGGGGCAAGAAAGCTTGCTGTACAAGCATAAGGATCTGAGTTCAGATCTCGATACCTATTTAACAAGCTAGGCATGGTCCTGTGCAAGCCTGTAGCCCCAGCACCTGGGCAGATGGAGATTAGAGGAATGCTGGAGCTTGCTGGCTGCCAGCCTAGTTGAGAAGCGAAAGCTCCTGGTTCAGATGGAGAGTGACAGAGGAGGACACTGGACACTCTTCTCTGGCCTCTGTGAATGCACCTACACACACACACACACACACACACACACACACACACCATTCACACACATTCACACTCACCCTTCCTACTCCCCTCCCCACCCAGAGAACCCTCAGAACCCTCAGGTCAGTGTTACATATACTCACTAATGACAGTATGCTTTTTAAGTTCAATATTAGAGGGAACTTGGAGAGAGTAGCTTTCTCTGAAGGACGAAAACGTGTGTGTGTGTGCGTGTGTGTGTGTGTGTGTGTATAAATACTTCCTAGGGAGGAAGTAAGTATTGTGAAGAATATATTACAATTACCCAAACTAAACTTGCCATCTCTGAAAATTTTTGTGTATGTCTCAGTCCATTCTATAATAGAATATCACAGATCGAGCAACAAGCAATTCACAACAGCAAATATTTCTCCCATTTCTGGAGGCTAGAAGAACAAAACTGAAGAGCTGGTGTCTGACATGGCAGTTGGAAAGAAGGCCAGAAAGATAACAAGAGATTGATCTTGAGAACTCAGGCCCTTTTATAACCCACTAATCCACTCATGACAGCAGAGCCCTTAAGACCTAAACAGTTGCCATTAAGCCCCATCTCTCATCACAGTCACATTGAAGATTAAGTTTCAAATACATGCTTATGATGGACACATTCAAACTTCAGCTGTCTACAAATATTAAAAAAACAAAACCAAGAATGAAGGAATGAATGAAAGTGAGGTTATCCAAAGTGAAAACACAGTGCTATCCTCTTACAGTCACTAAAGTAATCACTAGATCATATTGGTCATCTCAGGGAGTCTGATCCCTTCATTTTGACAGAAGTAGAAACTCAGGTCTTGGGTTGGTGGTTGGGTTTCTTGGATAAACACCTTCAGGCACAGAATGAGTTAATATTGCTTAGCTTGAACCATATCCTTTGTCCCTCATGCCTACTCTAAAGTTCTTTCTACACAAACTGCTTTAAATTAACTATCACCCAGAAAATAACCCTGTGCGAAGTGTGTCCTGGAGCCCAATTGCTGTTTCTGCGATTGCAGCATGTTTTCTGGGGTTCTTCTGAAGAACTAAGAAGAAGAAGGAAAGGTGTTCACCTACCTGGAAGGTGACTTCAGGGTGTGCTTAATCTCCTGTGTACAATGAGCTTTTTAAAAGATTCATTTTATTGAAGTCTGAGACAATGCAGAACACTGAGACTATTTGAATGTGATAGTGCTTTTTAGGGAACTGAGTCCAGACAATTTCTGATTCCCTGAGGCAAAATTCTATTAGGCATTAAAACTCAAATTTCAGGCACCTTGCACTGATGAACACAAGGAACATCTGTAGCAAGTTTCTGGGTTTATAAGCACTGAATACTGATTGCTGTAGGAAGAACTAGGCAGCCATACTAATGGATTCAAATGAAGACACTTTTGTTCCTAGACGCCCCTAAGTACCTGTACCTTTCTCCTACCTTTCAATGGACTGAGAGGACAGGGACAGAATTACAACTTATCCATTTTCAGTTTTCATTCTGGAGCATTTGTAGGACTTAACAGTAGACTCCATAGTGGTAAGTGGTATTAATTGGGCATAGCCTATGTTGTATGGACTTGTCCTCCACTTGGAAAGCTAGGCTAGCAAGATGTGGACAGATGCCTTCTTCTCAAGCTGGGATCCACCCACTTGCTCCGGTTACCCCTGACTATGGATGCTCCGTAGGAAGGAAGGGGCAGAGAAAGAGTTAGTTATTCCTTTCATCCAACCAGCTAGCCTGAATGATACATGGGGAAGGGATTTAGGATAGGGACAGGGGAAGCCAGGGAAAGGGGGTGGCCTTCACCATCTTGGGCAGCCAACGGAAGGTCACAGGGGTCCCTGCTGAAATATAGAAGAAAGCCCTTAAGTGCCCACACTTTTGTAAGTACCCCTCCATCCCCTGCTCTGTTAGTAAGCCCAATAAATTCGCTAGGATTTTCCAAACTGCGGTTTTGGAGAATTCATACCTTGTTTTGTAAGGACAGTGGGAAGGGGGTGCTGGATGCTCTGCACACCTCCTAGAAGTAATTTTTAGCAACAGCCCATTTTCCAGATACTTCTTGTTCATCACTGGGATGCTTACAGTCATCTCTGGTGGCCAAGAGTACCAACCACAGACCTTCATTTTATTGGCGGCTTACAGACCTTCATTTTATGCTTTGCCCCAGGTACAGTCAGTAGAAAACAGGCAAGGCTGATCAAACGATGATGGATTAATTAGACCCATAGCTTTACCCTTTAGTTCCTGCCTTGTCATAAGTGTGCACAACTAGTATTCTTGTTAGCTCTAGTAAAACAGTTAGGAGTTTGGTGTTCAAAAGGTGTAAGTCTAAGGAAATCAGCTGAGAACATTCTGTGAGTCTGGATGTCTTGGAACCCAGAAAACTGCCCAAGAGTTTACCAGTAACTACAAAGGCAACCTCTCTTCCTTGGCCAGGAGGCTGCTTCTTCTGTGCCCTATGCTTTTATGACCTGTAAGTTGGAAACATTGGGAGCCTTCCCAGCACACAGGACAGCTAGGAGGAAGTGAGAGGCTTAGAGGGGAATCCTTTGTCTGAGAGTCTAGAGCAGTCCTTACTAGGCACTTGTCCTCCAAGGTCTTCTGGCCTTGCCTTTATTTAGCCCCTCATAATGCTAACCTACTCAAACCCCTCTCTCCTGATTGACTTGCTGCAATTATGAGCTCAGCTTTGCTACCTGAGATGAGTATATCCACTTGCCGGACCTACTCTGTGAGATACAGCATGTCTGCTAAAAACCCCTTGGTCTCTGCTAGCTTTCTCCAACTTATTGGACTGTGGGTTTAGCCATATTTGATTTGTCTCTGCCTGAGTTCTCTTTGGAGAAATGTTAAAGCAATTCAATGGAAATACTAGTGCTCAGAATAATAGCAGTATGAGTAACAGTAGAGAAGTATCCTCAAGTGGTTGTAGACCAGTCACTGATCTGATGTCATGCTAAATTTTAGAATGACCTGCATGTTTGGATTGTATTCTTATTACAGGCTGAGCAAGATGATGGCAAATGGACATTGTTAATAGTTAGGACTTTGCTTGGTTATACAATCCATAGTCAAACTTTGGCTAAGTGGACACAAATAATACTCGGGTATCTAACAGTATCTAGACAGGGCAATGGCTGTTTTGTAGGAACAACTTGGAACTAGGGCCCAGAAAGGTATTGCCAGTATCCACATCTCTCTGCTTTCTCTCCTTCCCTTTCCAGTTCTGGGCCACAAGGCAGAAAGCATGGATTGTAATCAGCGCTTAGTCTTTGGCTCTCTGGGTAGAGTAACTGAGAGAGAGAGATAGCCCTTCTGATCTTCATTCTTGCATTCTCTTTCTTCCTCTTTCTTCCCCTTTCCTTCCCTTTCAAGTGCCATATTTTCCAGAAATAAATAATCAAACCACATTGGGTCAGGAGTTTTACAGGACTAATTGTAACAGTGCCTAGCGGCAGAGACACATTGTAAAAAAGTGGTGGGGTTTGAAGCCTTCATGGGGTGTATTGGGAGGGGGAAATTTCTATAATAGAAAGTGGTACAGAAACAGAAACTTCATAATTACTATTAATACTTTCAAAATTCAGAATCAATTACAAACAGGCAAATGGTCCAGAAAGACTATTAATATGTAGATGGCACATAATAATGTAAAAGCCAACTTTATTGAACTTGACCCATACTGAGGTAAGTGCCTTAAACATCTCACTGGATGATTACCAGCCTAAGAAGTTGGTAGTAATATTCTCATTTTATTGGTCAGGAACCAAGCTCTGGATAGCCCATATTGTTAACCACCATACTGTCTTAAATGATACCTGGCAAATCTTTATAGAAGTAACATGGAATAGCTGATAACATTTGTTCTGGACTAGTACATGCTAAGTCCACGTAATACTGTTCTGTGGTCAGCAAACCAAGAGATGGCTATAATGCAGCAGGCTTGGCCAGGTATATCAGTATGTTCTGCGATCATGTGTGCCTTTTATTTGATTGTTTTAATGTAGCCAGCTGTCTTTCTATTCCAACTGTGTGAGTCACAGATACATAAAATGTATACACAAAGTGACCTATAGATAGTCCAACATACATTCATTGCCATGACGAAAACTGCAGTTTAGGTTTCTGAATGCCCAGATTTTCTGACGCTCTTACTGGTTTTCAGTTGAGTAAATTGACTTCATGATTCTGAATAAGAACTGATATTGTCCAGATTGTTTTATGATGCTGGAGAAAAATTGGTAATAAATAAGGTTTCAAAAACCAGGAAGAAGAAAGACCTTTCATAACCTTGGACATAGCAACGGCACCTCAAAGATGTATTTTTGGCTTCAATTTGATTTGACACAATTTGATTCAACACAAGAGTGAAAAAAGGATAAACAAGGAGGGTTACACCCTTGACTTGAATCCAAGCATAGCCTCACTGCTAACATTGCCACATCAACATAAGTGATGTTTTAGACCCTGGGAGCTTGGTTCTGGACCTGATTTTTCTACTTAACACCTGCAATGTATTTTCATTTGAGTCATGTTTTCTTCAATCATGGTATAATCTCACAGGATTACTCTATTAGATGGGATCATTTTAATAGAAGTTTCTTTTAAACACTGGATGCATTATATAATTCTTACCTTTTATAATGCATACTTCAGAAATTCAAAAAATATAGAGAACTATCAAAGGAGAACTCCTGTGTCCAAGCCTGGAGAAATGGCTCAGAGGTTAAGATCACTGGCTGCTCTTGTGGAGGACCTTGAGGCTCCAGCATTCACATGGCAGCCAATTGTCTGTAACTCCCAGTTTAGGGGATCAGAGAGCCTCTTCTGTCCTCCACAGGCACTGCATGCATGTGGTTCATATATATATA
>NW_008352153.1:1781690-1786436 GCF_000622305.1 Nannospalax galili
CCCACCTCTGTTACAAATATTCTCTTTTACTTTCCAGAATTTTTTAATACATAATTTATTGTATAAATTATCTTGAATTTATTTAGCATTATAAAACATTTGAAAATATGTAACATGCATGCTTCCCCACAAGACATATAATTATGTATATATAAATACATTTATGTATATGTACATATGTTATTTGATACAGTATAGAACTTGTGACACCTGTTTTTTTCTACTCAGGTTATGTTTCTGCAAGTTTTGTCCATGTTAGTGATGAACATGGGCTAATTCATTTCCAGTTACATGCTATTACATTATACAAATAATCTGTTTATTTATTACCATTTTGTTTCTTATTTCTATTTGAAATTTATGATTATGTATAATTATGTGCTCTGAGTTCTTTTAAAATTTCTGTACAGAACAATATCTGTTGGAAGCTTCTTTAATGTCTTCAACTCCTTATACCTCTGGGCATGGTGGGGCATGTGCCATCAACTGTTTTGTTGTAGCGTGAGACCCTCCTTTCTTCCTAAGATTTCTTTGTCATTTCAGACCATCAGCCCCTCTTACATGGCTGTCTACGTCCCCTGCTTCACTCTTCTTTACTTCTCAGTGATTTCCAATATCAAGCGCTGCCAGTCTTTTCAACAATGTTTCCGTCTTCTTTTATTTTATTTTTATTGTATGTGTATGGATGTTAGGCCTGCATGTAGGTAAGTGCACCCGTGTCGTTTAATGCCCACAGAGGACAGAAGAGGCCATCAGATCCCCTGGGACTGGAGTTATGGGCAGTTGTTGGCTGCCATGTGGGTGCTGGGATTCAAACCCGGGTCTTCTGCAAGAACAGCCAGTGTTCTTAACCACAGAGCCATCTCTCCAGCCCCAAGTTTCCGTCTTCTTTATTGATTTTATTATTCACATAAGTGATCATTCTGCTGATGTGCCATGAATGACTTCAGTTCTTCCTTCCCCTTCCTTGCATCTTAGCCTCTCACTTGCATGGACAGTATGGTGTAGACTTTGTAGACTTTCACTTGTCTTACAATCCTAGACTCAAGCATTTGGCTTCTTGTGCCTTGTCCTGTCTTCCCAGCTTGGATATTCTAATACCTCCACTCTGTCCCTCAAGGCTCAAGGGTGCAACCCACTCTCTGTGTGACTTTTCACTCTCTCTAGTCCGCACTCATGTCCTTTCTACTCTTCTCCTAGAATTCAAATTCCATCACCTACTATTACATCCATTTCCTGAGGATTCTCCACATCCTTGCCAGTTCTTGTTGTGATCACGTGTTTGGCAGAACTTCGATCTTGCTTAAGATCCATGTTCCCTTTCTACTTTGCATCACCATGCAGGAAGAAAACCTGTAGTCATACTTACTGTTCTTATATCAAGTTCATCATCACTGCCATCAGTGGGTACTCAGTGCTGCCTGATAGCTTGTTTTTTTCTGTCCGTTTATGGTTTAATAGCCTTCCTAGATGGCTGTTTTGTGTTTTCTTCTCTCTTTTTATAATTGTAACACCTTGCTTACATTCGTGTCTTCCATATGATGACCACTCTTCAGGTACTGAGGAAATACACATCAGCAAAAGTCCACAAGCTCCCAACACACACACCACTTGCTAGCATCTGTTCCTACAAACCCTGTTTTCCCTCCTGGGTTCTAAGATGGCAGACTCTGCTGGTGCACAAGTGAAAGCCACATACTTGTGCACTCAGTGCTACGCCTTTTTTGTGTTAGCGTTTCAATCACTGTAACAAATACTTAAAAGAAAACTTACATACGAAGAGATGCATTTTGGCTCATTGATAGAGGTCTTTTGGTCCATTGTCAACTGGCTCTGTTGTTTCAGGGCTGTGGTGAAGAGAGAAAGCATGGCAGACAACATGTGGAAGAATAAAGCTGCTTACCTTATGGCAAGCAGGAAGCATCCAGAGGAAAGGGCTAAGGCAAGATATATCCCCCAAGAACAGGCCCCAGTGAACTACTACCAGGAGGTAAGCCCCACCTCCTAAAGTTTACAGAGCCTCTCAAAATAACACCACCAGTTGGGGAGCTATTCTTCCAACCTATGAGCTTGTAGAGGGTATTTCAAACTATGTTTTTTTCTTTTTCATTTACTTTATCATAAGATAGACATTTCTGCTATTTCTCCTCTTACAATAAACTTGCACACATACATATACACAAGCAAAGTTCTCCCACATCCCCTTGTTGCTTCATTTTTTGTCTTCCCCTGGCTCAGGCCTCCATCATTTCTAAAGGTATAGTACTTGTAACTGGTTTCCCAGCTCCCATGCTTGCAACCAGCAGGGCCCCATTAAAACTTTAGCTCAGGCCACCCCTGTGCAAAACTCTTTAGTGAATCTGCAGTGCACTCAGAGTAGGAGTCAGTGTTTCCAAGCTTTACAGGATCAAATGACTTAGTTTGTTATTCTTGGACCTAAACTCCTGCTCCTGACCCCCTTGCTCATACTGTTCCGGCTATAGTAAGATGTGGTACAAGCTCAGATTTCATGTGATTTTTACATGCTTTCAATTTACACAGAGTCCTCCTCCCCTAGTACCCACAGGACTTTCTGTTTCTCCTCCTTCAAACTTTTATTTAAACACATCTTTTTAATGAGTCTTTCCAAACACACTCAACAATGTAGCAATTCATGTCCTCAGCTTTTCCTATGCCATTTTCTTGTGTTATTTTCTCTATTATTTTCTGTAGTGTGTATCATCTAGTATACTATATATGTTATCAGATGTCTGTCTTCCGTAAGTACAATATGAGACCTGTGAGCAGCACAGTTGTTTTCCAAATTTCCTTTATTTTCTGCAGTATCTGCAATGAGCGCCCAAAGAACATCTGTCAAATACAAAGGTTGAATATCACTGCTTAAAAATATCCATAACAATCATTTTTGTTATTGAATAGAATTTTTTTTGAAAATTGCATTTTTAACTGTTGTTGCCGTGTAGGAAAGAGATTGAATTTTGTATGAAGATCTTTTGTTTAGTAACACATATAAGTTTCCATTGATCTAAAAAATTTTCTGAGAGTTCTATGTAAAAATGTCATTTTGAAACAATGATAGCTTTGCTGTCCTTTCTTCTTCCTTCCCTCCCTCCCTCCCTTTCTTCCTCCCTCTTCCTTTCCCTTTTCCACTCCTTTTCTCTCTCCCTCCTTTCCTTCTTTCTTATCTGCTTTTAACTTTGTGAGTATACATGTTTAAAACACAATCATAAAAATGATAGTGATAAACTTTCTCCTGATTTTCCAGGGTGTGCGTCTTAGACTGAATAATTAAATATGACTTAAAATATCTCTTTATATCAAATCCCTTTTATCATATTTAGAGAGTTCTCTTGTCTTCCTAGTTTATAAGTTTGTTAATAATGAATTGATGTTAAAAATTTCTGTAGCTACTGTTTATCGTATGATACTTTAAAATGTTAAATCTTTAAAAGCTCTTTAAAAAATTTATTAACATTTTATGCATGTGAGTGTTTTGTGTGCATATATGCAAGTGCACTCATATGTACAATGCCCATATGCCAGAGAGGGCACTGGATCCCCTAGAACAGGCATAAAGAAGCTTGGTGCTGGGAACTATTCTTGAGTTCTCTGGAAGAGCAGCTAGTCCTCTGAACCACCGAGTCATCTCTCTCCCCTGAGATGCTAGATCTTTAAAGTTGATTTTATCTGTAGAATTCATAATGTTAAATTGCAATAAAACCAATTTGTTCATGATGTATTTTAAAAAATCTTAAAAATTTAAAAAATTGTAAGAAACATTTATTTATTTTATTTTGTTTCTTCATGTGTGTGAGGGCACCATTGTGCTTATGTGGAGATCAGAGGACACCTTCTGGGATACAGTTCCTCCTTACACCATGTGGGTTCTGGGGATTAAATTCTGGTTGTCAGGACTGATGGTAAGCACCTTTATCTGTTGAATGAACCATCTTGCCAGCCCATGATATATTACTTTTTTAAAGCTGTATTATTGGACTTATGTTGATATCTTCTGATATTCATGATTATTTTCATAGAGAATCTGTCCCTATAACCCCATTTCACGCCATCTTTGCTTGGTTTTGATTTCAGTTATACTAGTCTCATATTGTAAGCTGGGAAACATTTTTTTTTAATTCTTTGGTGAATTTGCAAATGTTGGAATCATTTTTTCCCTTGAAAATTAACAATACACCACTTTAAGACTATCAAGGAATAGAGAATTTATTTGTAAATGGTTTAATTATGCCTCAAATTCTCTAAGGATATAAAAGAAGATAGATATTCTATCTTTAAAATTAAAAAAATTAATAACCACATGATTAGAAGAAGCATTTCATTACAGCTTTAACATATTCACTAACACATTCCAGACCAAGGATACATCTCTTTCAAAGGTGGCTGTAAATTTTTAGGTTCACAGTTGAATTAATACAGTCACACAATATTGAACTCAGCATAAACCTTGTGAGACATAAAATTGAATGAGTTTTTACCCTTTAAAGAAGATGTCCCTTTCATTTTAAGTTATGTTGTTTCCTACATTTTAATGGTACTAACACATTTGCACATGTGTCTTTAATCTTTATGTATCTGACTATTGCTAGTCACAGTCAGTTACACTTGGATCCTTAGTACCTCAGTATGGCTATAAAGTCACCAGGTAGATTTCACTGGTAATGTTTATCACCTCTACTATTTAACATGAAGTAAATTTTTGTGCTTCCTCCTCTAAGTCTTTTTTTT
>NW_008352153.1:1786559-1789605 GCF_000622305.1 Nannospalax galili
CTGAGATGTTGGTGCATGCATCTCTAATCTGTATGTATCTGATTATTACTAGTTGGTTGCACTTGTATTCTTGGCACCTGTGTAAGTCTATAAAGTCATCAGGTAAATTTCAATGGTAATGTTTATCACCTCTACTAATTAGCATGATGTAAATTTCTATGCTTCCTCCTCAAATATAACACAATTTTAAAAATTTGTTGATTTGTGTGTGTGTGTGTGTGTGTGTGTGTGTATCACACAGACCATCCCAAACCATCTTACCCAACTGTGCTCCCACTTCACAGATGGCAGCCTCCCATAGCCTCCCTACCCCAATCAGAGCCCTTATACTCTGATATCCCTGCTACTGTCTGCTGTGTTATTGCCATCCCCCACCCCCAGTCATTCCCCACTACTTGTCCATCTGGTGAATCTAGTCGGCCTATCTAGAGGTCTTTGTTTTAGGAAGGTCAGCTGTTCCTCATCTAAAAGCAATCAGTTGTCAATATTCCTTTAGATAAGGTTGGGGCCTGCTGTTCATTTTCCCAGTTCTATGCTGGGTTACTGTCTGGGAGTCCCTTTGGACACCCTGGCCAACAACTCAAAAGAAGGTATCTCCTGTCTGGCATTGTTGCTTGTTATGTAGCCTTTAGCTATAAATATGGACTTAAAAATTATATTGGCCCATTTAATCTTTGGTTATATTTTCCTTCTGGGTATTTAAGGCCATGCAGTTGGCCCAGATAAACCAATATAGTTTTACTCTTAAGGTCGTTTGAGGATCTGTTCCTCGGGGAACACATGGGCTTGGGAGGAGCCCCTGGCTCCTTTCTTTAACCAGTTCTGCCTATGTGAAGATAAGTCAAATGTTCTGCTCGACCGTGGGTGGCTTTACTTGGAAGCATGGAGGAAATGATTCCTCTTTGTTGACCCTCCTCTTTGTAGACTGGACATGTGTTCAAGTCCATCTCGTGTGGTCTGCGCCGCCTCCTTGAAAAAGAGGACAGGTGATCCACTACAATTACAGGACATTTTGAGAGATGCTCATAGTCCTCAGGAACTAGTCACCCTAGGAGGGCAAGGAGCAAAAGCTGTCCTTTATGTTCTTCTGACCAAATTAGTATAGGCCTCAAAGTATGTTAAACATCCAAGAAGGTTAGTTCCACTAGTCTGGTACTTTGAATTACAGTGTGTCATGTAGATAAATCGTGGGCAAAGACCAATTGTTCTCAGATAAACCTTACCTAGACATATATTTCTTGATCTGGTATGTATAATTTGTCAGTAGGTTGCTGGAGTAATATGGTTCCCTCTGTTTTTTAAAACTAGCTAGGCATTATTTATCTCTCGCATTGTCTAACCCCTCCATCATGGTTTCCCAAATAAGGTGCCCCATTTTCCCCCTTTCTCCCTTAATAATACCCTTCTGTGGTCCCACCTCTCTTGAGCTCCTCCTTTCCCTTTATCCTCATGGTTCTTTGTATAACCCTCCTGCCCCCTCCCTTAAAATAACCCCAATTTTAGCCATATCTATATTATTAACACCTGTTTGCTACTGTTCTTCTCTTTCAGACTCTTTCTTTTCTGTTACTTTTGTGGTTCCTTTTCATTATCCTGGTTCCTGTAGTTACATCTAGATACATACTCACTTATCAGGGTTTGTTCTAGGATCCACATTTCATGGAGAACTTATGTCAATTTCTGTGTTATTTCACTTAGTATAACAGTTTCTAGTTCCATCCACTCACCTGCAAATTTCATGATTTCATCTTTCTTTACTGCTGAGTAAAACTCCATTGTATAAATTAACCACATTTTCAATATCCACTCGTCAATTGAGGGACACTTAGGTTGCTTCCATCTCTTAGCTACTGTGAAAAGAGCAGCAACAAACATGTTTGTACAAGTGTCTCTGTGATAGGATGAGTTCTTTGGGTATATGCCAAGGAGTGGTATAACTGGGCCATATGGTAGGTTCATTTGTAGAATTTTCAAAGAGTTCTCCATGTTGCTTTCGTTAGAGGTTGAACAAGTTTGCAGCCCCACAGCAGTGGATGAGTGCTTCCCTTTCCCAACATCCTTTCCAACATTTGGTATCATTTGTTCTCTTGATCTTAGCCAGTCTGACTGGGGTAAGGTGAAATCTTAAAGTTGTTTTAATATGCATTTCTATAATTATTAGTTATGTTGAACATCTTTTAAGATGTTTCATAGCCATCTTTACTTCTTCTTTTGAGAACTCTCTGTTCAGCTCCTTAGCCCATCTTTTAATTGGGTTACTTCCTTTCTTGATACTTTGTTTTTAGAGTTCGTTATATATTATGGATGTTAAACCTCTGTCAGATGTGTCACTGGTGAAGATTTTCTCCCATTCTGCAACCAGTACTCATGACCACTGAGCCATCTGTCCAGACCCCTCACTTCACCTTTTTAATCCAGGTAAAAATGTTCATTACAGAGATGAAGACTGAGAGAACCAAAAATAAATAATTTATGCATAAGGATAAGGAGGGGGAAGGGCATCTCAGTCCCATTCCAATGTGTGATTCAGAGTTTCGGGCTTTTGTAATTGACTTTTGTGCAAGGTTAAAGAAAGGGGTTTAGTTTCACTCTTCTACAGGTGGAGATCCAGTTTTGCTAGCACCATTTGCTGAACATGCTGTCTTTCCTCCATTGTGTGTTCTTAGCACCTTTGTCAAATATCAGGTGGCTGAAATTGCGTGTACTCAGGTTTGGGCCTTCAATGATGGTCCATTGATCTATGTCTCTGTTTTTGTCTATTTTTGTGCCACTACCATGTTGTTTTTATGACTATAGCTCTGTAATACAGCTTAAAATCTGGTATAGTAACCCCCCTGGCATTGCTCTTAGTGCTCAGGGTTGCTTTGGTTATCTGAGGCCTTTTGTGCTTCCTTATGAATCTTAGGATGGTTTTTCCAATTCTGTGAAAAATGTCCTGGGGATTTTGATTGGCATTACATTGAATCTATAAATGGCTTTTGGTAGGATGGTCATTTTCACAATATTAATTCTTCCAATCCATGAGCATGGGAGGTCCTTCCATCTT
>NW_008352153.1:1789766-1790434 GCF_000622305.1 Nannospalax galili
GTTAATTTTGTAATCTGCCACTTTAGTGAATATGTTAATAATTTCTAAGAATTTTCTGGTGGAATTTTTGGCCTCTCTTAGATATAATATCATATCATCTGCAAAAAGGGATAATTTGATCTCTTCTTTTCCAATTATTACTCCTTTAATTTCCTACTCTTGTCTTATTGCTCTTGCAAGTGTTCAAGCACTATGTGAAAAAGGAGTGGAGATAGTAGACAGCCTTGTCTAGTTCCTGATTTCAATGGGAATGCTTCCAGTTTTTCTCCATTTAGAATGATGTTGGCTGTGGGTTTGTTATATGTGGCTTTAATTATGTTGAGGTATGTTCCCTCCAGTCCAATCCCTCTAGGAGTTTGAATGTAAATGCATGCTGAATTTTGTCAAAGGCCTTCTCTGCATCTATTGAGATGACCATGTGGTTCTTATCTTTGAGCCTATTTATATGACTTATGATGTTTATTGAGTTACATTTATTGAAACTATCCCTGTGTCTCTGGGATAAAGCCGACTTGATCATGGTGGATGACCTTTTTAATGTGTGTCTGTATATGGTTTGCAAGTATGTTGTTGAGAATTTTTGCATCTATGTTCATTAAGGATACGGGTCTAAAAAAAAGAATATGGGTCTATCTTTTTCTTTTTTCTTTGTAATAGAGAGATTTGGG
>NW_008352153.1:1790805-1808378 GCF_000622305.1 Nannospalax galili
TGTTTGGAGTTGCTCTTTCTTTTTTATGGTTAACTGGGCTAGCAGTCTGTCAATCTTGTTTATCTTTTCAAAGAACCAGCTCTTGGATTTGTTCATTCTTTGTATTGTTTTCTTTGTTTCGATTTCATTAATTTCTGCCCTGAGTTTTGTTATTTCTTCTTGTCTGCTGGGTTTGGGTTTCCTTTGTTGTTGTGTTTCAAGTGTCTTGAGTTGCAATGTTAGGTCATTTATTTGTGTTCTTCCCGAATTTTTGATGTAGGCACTTAGAGCTATAAACTTCCCTCTAAGGACAGCTTTCAGCATGTCCCAGAGGTTTTGTCGTATTGTATTGTTGTTTTCATTTAGTGCTAGGAATATTTTTATTTGTTTCTTAATTTTTCTTTTGACCCATTCATCATTTTGGACTGTGTTGTTTAATCGCCATGTGTTCATGTGGTGATTAGGGCTTCTTTCATTGTTGATTGTGAACTTTATTGCATTGTGGCCTGATAGAATGTATGGAATTATTCAATCTTTTTATATTTTTTGAGGTTTGTTTTGTGTCCCAGTGTATGGTTGATTTTGGAGAAGGTTCCTTGGGGTGCTGAGTAGAAAGTATGTCCTTTCGTGCTTGGGTGGCATACTCAGTAGATGTCTGTTAAGTCCATTTGATATATGGTGTTGTTTAATTCAGATGTCTCTCTGTTAACTCTCTGGCCTGTTGACCTATCTAATGGAGACAGTGGGGTACTGAAGTCCCCTACTTAATCTAGGATTAATCTAGGTCTTAAAGTACTATAGTAATGTTTTTGTGAAGTTGGGTGCACCAGAGTTTGGTGATTATATGTTCATGATTATACAATCTTCTTGATTTATTGTTCCTTTGATTAGAATGAAGTTTCTTTTTTTATCTCTTCTGATTAGTTTTAGTTTAAAGTATATTTTGTCAGATATTAGAATTGCTATGCCTGCTTTTTTCTTAGTGACATTTGCTTGGTATATTTTTTTCCATCCTTTCACTTCAAGATTGTATTCATCCTTGAAAGTAAGATGAGTTTCTTTCAGACAACTAACAGATGGATTTTGTTTCTTAATCCATTCACCTAATCTGTGTCTTTTGACTGGGGAGTTCAGTCCATTAATATTTAAAGTTATTAATGAAATATGAGTATTGAATCCTGTCATTTTTATTTCTGTTTACATTCTTGATATAGCTGTTTTGCCACATTTATACCTTCATTGGATTTCTTTCCACAACCCCTTGGGTATAATCGTTCCTTTCTTTAGCTCTTTTTATTGCTTCCAGAACTCTCTGAAGGGCTGGTTTTGTAGACATGAATTCCTTCAGCCTATTTATATCATGGAAGATTTTTCTTTCCCCTTCGACTATAATAGACATTTTGGCTGGGTATAGTAATCTGGTTTGGCATCTGTGGTCATTTAAAACTGGGAATACTTTGGTCCAGGCTCTTCTGCCTTTCATAGTTTGCACTGAAAAGTCAGCTGTAATCCTAATGGTTTTCCTTTATATGTGACTTGTTTCTCTTTTGCAGCTTTCGGTATTGTCTGTTTGTTTTGTCCATTTAGTGTTTTTACTATGATGTGCCGTGGAGAGTTTCTTTTCTGGTCCTTTCTGTTTGGTGTTCTATATGCTTCTTGTATTTATATGGACATGTCTTTCTTTAATTTTGGGAAATTTTCTTCCATGATTCTGTTGAAGAAATGCTTCATGCCATTATCTTGGGATTCTTCACCTTCCTGTATGACTGTGATTCATAAATTTGGTCTTTTTATGGTGTCACACTATTCCTTCATATTCCATTCTTATGATTTCTTAAAATTTTCATAATCTTTGCTTGAGTGGTCCAGTTCGTCCACTTTATTTTCCAGCCTTTTTACTCAGTTTTCCGTTTTGTTCACCCTATGGTGAGGCTTTCTCCTGCCTTTTCTAATTGCCTTACTGAGTGTTTCATTTCCTTCTTCATTTCAGCCTGAGTAGTTTTCAATATTTCTAACTCTTTTCTTAATTCATTCAGAAGTTTATCTGTATCGTCTTTCAGTTCTTTGATTTGTTTGTGTGTTCTTTAAATTCACTGAATTCTTTTATCATGTTTATAATTGTTCTTTTGAGTTCCATGTCCTGTACTATCTCCAGGGGTTTCTTATTGTACTCCTCTAGAGGACTATTGGTATTTGGTGGGAATATGTTATTTTGGTTTTTCATGTTATTATTTTTTCTTTGTGATTTTGACATGTGAATTTCTTTTGTAGTTTCTGATTCTTGTGTGACTCAAGCCTTCAAGTTTAAGTCTGCTTCTTTCTGTAAACTTTATGTGTCTTTGTGTTTTATGTTTTCAGCATGCAAAGCTTGTTCCTCTAAGCTTCCGGTTCTCTCTTTTGATTTTATATTGGAGTGGCCAGATTGCTTTTGTCTTCAGGAGTTCCCACAGAGGCCCAAGTCAGATGAGGATCATATGCTCTCAGGCTTTCTCCTAAGGTCTGGATACCTCCAGGATAGATTTTGGCCTCAGGAATGGGGTTGGACTGTCCTGGGAGCAAGGCCCAGGAAAGATCCTGGTCTAGGACAGCTATTGGCTGTACCACCCAAAGATGCAAAAGGTGATGGGGGAGGGAATAGGCCCCAAGGGCTCCTGGGGACTGCATTGAGGAATTGGGTTGGTCTGGATGCAAAGGATAAGGAAGCGGAAAGGTCAGCCTGGTCATCCAGGAAAGAAGCTGTTGGGTTGTGCAGCCCAGGGTGATGGGAGAGGGAATAGGCCCCAAGGGCTCCTGGGGACTGCATTGAGGAATTGGGTTGGTCTGGATGCAAAGGATAAGGAAGAGGAAAGATCAGCCTGGTCATCCAGGAAGGAGGCTGTTGGGTTGTGCAGCCCAGGGAAGCAGAGGGAGGTGAGGGCTGGGCCCTGCCCAGAGGGCTCCCGGGGACCCCAGAAGGAGCAGGGTTGGTCTGGATGGAAAGGATCAAGAAGCAGTGGTGGTTCCCCAAATTTCTGGGGTGCCAGGACAAGGAATGGGACAGGTCCCAGGCTAGGAGGAGAGATGGGTGGGGGAGATGGAAGGGTAAATGAGGCTGGGGGAGTCAAGGTGTGGGTGGCAGGAGGCGGGATGTTGTTGACTTACCCCCCAGAGAGAGGCTTGCAGAGCTAAGTTCTGTTTTTTTTTCTGTCAGTTTGTAGACAACACATTTTTCTCTCAGAAAGCTTGCATAACAAATTTTTCAAGTTTATGAGCTAATGTGGCAGAATGCTTCTGATTAACCCTGCAGGAGTCACGTGCCTTTTCACTTGTGATGCTCTTTTCCTATTTTTTTGTGGCCAGTCCTGTCAAGTTTGTCTATTTTTAATTAGTTATTCCATGGAACACTTTAATTTTGCTTTTTTGATTCATTATGTGTTTTTTCCATTTCAACATTTTCTACTTTTATTCAGATTCCTTCTTTTGAAAGTTTTTTCCTGATTTTTTGAGTTGCTTTTGAGTTTAATGTTTATCTAATTATTTTTTATCATTTATTCTTTTTCTACAAAACATGTAAAGCCATAAATTTTCTTGTGAATAATTAATTTGTAGTATTTTTATTCTGACCCTTTCTCTCATATTTTCTAGCCTTATTGTGATTTTTCTTATGACTTAGTTACCTAGAACTGTGCTCTCCAATAGAAGCATAATGTGAACCCATGTGTAACTTAAAAAATTTTAGCAGCCACAGTAAAAATTCTTAAGAAAACAATGAAAATAATTTCAATAACACATTTTTATTTAACTTATATATCCAAAGTATTACCAATGTAACTAATATGAAGTTATTAATGTTATATTTTGAATTCTTCATTTTCTGTAGATTTTAAAAAGGGAGGTATGTATTTACATTCAAAATGCACCAAGATTTATATTTTAAAAAATATATTCACATACTGAGTTTTCCAATGTCCTTAAAAGTTTTCCAATAATCTGAGAATCAAAAATAATTTTTCTTGGCATTGCATTGAACCTATAGATTGCTTTTAGCTAGTTGGATGGGTAGTGCATGAAATGACAAGAAATTCTAACTCTGTCAGTGTAACAAGGTGCTCTTTGTTGTGCATAATATCAGTAACAATTAAAATACTCTGTTGATTCATGTTAGAAAAATGTGCAAAATCATTATTTAATTATTTTAACTTTTAATGTGAAAAGTTCAACTTTAGTATAAATTGTCAGGTACCTCTGGCTCTGTTGAATGTAAACTTCTGTTTGAGTCATCAAAGATAACATTTTCATAGGCAATGCGATGCTTGTGATAAACGGAACCACACTGCTTTTTGAGAGGAAGGTCTTTGATTTACTGATATTTAGGAAATATGAATTTTATTTCAAGAAAACCTTTAATGGAAGTTAAATTATGCTGTAAGGTTTAAGTTTAGCATGCTTGATTTGTTTAAAGTCTGCACTTCCCAAAGAAAGAACTGGGCTTTGACCTGTTTTCTAGAAGATAACCTCTGAGATACAATGTGCTGCTCCTGCTTGTAAGAGTCTTTCCAAACCTTGTATTTTCATTCACACCAGATAGTTCCTATTAATGGTGTGGTTTATGTTGAATGTTTGTTTCTGCTCACATGGGGCCTTGGACCTGTTGTAGCAGTTTGATTTCTCTCTCTCTCTCTCTCTCTCTTTCTCTCTCTCTCTCTCTCTCTCTCTCTCTCTTTCTCTCTCTCAAGAAAAAAAACAGGGAAGGTCAGCCACCTGGATACTTCATGTCTACAGACTGACCCTCCCAAATAATCTGTATACCAAGGTACATCATTGTGGAGAAAAGCAAACTCCATCTTTGTGACCACAAAGGGAGAAGACTAAACGCTTGTGCCTGGTCTTTCCTTGTGACCTTTTCCTGTCCTTATTGTATTTGGTATACTTTTGCTGAATAAGCAAAATCATTAGAGTAACAGCTTTTCTTGGTATTCTGAATTTTCTAGTGGATCCTTGAACCTGAAGTTTGTCTTGGGGAGTGCTGATTCAGATGATAGTGGAAGTACAACACACTAGGATGACCTTTTCTCCCAGAAATCTTGTGGAAGCTTAGCTGAGTAAAATAATTAGAGTGTAAGTGTAGATAAGATTTTGGTTCTTAATTGTCTACTGGGTAACTCACATCATAAATCTCTGTCTAATGACAGTGGAATTTAGGAGTAATACATACATTTTTTTCATGGAGTTGAGTTCACTGAATCCATTAGGAAATTAAAAACAAGAAGAAATCACATAAATGCATAATTCTATTGTTTGCTGGTTAGTTTTTGTCAAAGTGACACAGGCTAGAGCCACCTGAGAAGAGGGAACAACTGAGGAATTTCCTCCATTGGAATTGACTTTGGACATGTCTGTGAGGCATTTCCTTAACTGCTAACTGATGTAGAAGGGCTAAACCCCAGGTAGTGTTATCCCCAGGCAGTGGGCCTGTGCTACACAAGGAAGGTAGCCAAACAAGCCAGGGAAAGCAAGCTAGTAAGCAGCATTCCTCTGTGGTTTCTGTTTCAGCTCCTGCCTCCAGGTTCCCTCCTTGAGCTCCTGTCTTGGTTTCCCTTGATGGTGGACTCTAACCTGTAAGCCAAATAAACCCTTTCCTCCTTAAATTGGTTTTGGTCAGTGTTTCATGACAGCAACAAAAATCAAAGTAGAAGACATTGTTAGAGTTAGCCTTAATAGCAAAAGTGAAAGTTAAAGAGAATTTGCAGCAGATCTTGACACGGTACCATGTTTGGATTTCAGCCACACCAAGGTTCAGCTACTAGTCCCAAGGCCGCTAGGGACAAAAGGACAAATTACGCTGGGGCAACTGATAGAAGGTGTACAGCCTCTGTTCACCAAAAATGTAATCCAGGTGATGGAAGAGGGATAAATCAAGAAATGACCAAAAGCAACATATGTACTACAAAGGAGCTCCCTCATTTTTCGTGATGTTGTTGACTCCAGAAGAACCTTTACTGTTTGAATGTTAAAGATGGAAGAGCAAGCTTAAGTTGATGTATAACATATACATAACAATCATAAGTGGATACATAGGACAGAGAGACAGCCTGGAGAGCTGGGTAGTTTGTACATTGCAAGGAGGGAATTCTCTTTTCTCTTTAAATGCTAAGTACAACTCCATAAATGAGGTGGCTAACATGTGGAACATGCTGGATTGACTTTATGATGATCAGGATGTGCCCCCAAACCAAGTCATTGTTAGTGCTATAGGCAGAGACATCTCACATAATCTTATTGTACAACATCACATAGTGCTTTGGAAGGCTTTATTTGATGTAGTGTCTCACTCTTCCCTTATAGGTCTATATATCCTAAGAAACTTAGAGTGATTTATAAAAGTAATGAGTGAAAGACAGAGGAATTTCAAGAGACTCATTCCTGTAGACTGGATATCTTTAGGTGGTTATTTATAAATGGTGTGACCAAAGCAAATATTGATGGGGTTGAACCAACATCATAGTGCAACGCTATGAAGAGATGAATGAAACAATTCTGAAAGTTGTTAATCCCCAAATTTAAAGGACCCTAAACAAATCTTTTCTATCATAGCTTGAAAGAATTTTAAATTTCAGGAGGCAAAGACAGTGAGAAACCCTATTTCTAATTTCTGAGGTCTGGCAAACTAATCAGAATGGAAATTTATAAGGTATAAGTGTTTTCTAGTTGATCCTTAGGAAGGAAACAAATGCCATGAAATAGCCAGTGAGTAGAAAAGAAGCTTCTGGGCCTCCTTGATAGGAGAGTCAAGGCACAGAGATTTCAAAAGCTTTTGGAGACTTCATAACTGGGGCTCTAGTTAGACTGAAGTATGTTGGGATAAAATGGTTGAAGAGATTTAGATCAAAGTTTTGATGAAAATTGGAATGTCCAAGTGGACCTTGTGTGGACTGGCTGTGTCTACTTTATCTGAATGCATTATCAGGATGGATATTATTAAGGAATAATTCCTTACTTGGCATTGTGAAACAGAGGGCATATAAGTTTACTATTCAACCAGTGTCATTTAGATAATATAAATGGGAACATGTGAAATACTCAAGATTATACAGGTTAAATTTGGAAGAAGAGGATTTCCACCTTAGTTATGGAAAATGTTAGAAGCTAACAAGATTTCTCTGTACAACAGCCCTGTGTGGCCCATGGAAAATAAGCATGGTTTCTGTAGATTCGGAGGAAACTCTTGAGACTTAAAATAAAGCTGTGCTACCCTGGCATCAGCTATCCTTGATATATCGTAAACAAGGCAGCATGCTAATGGAGAATGGTGCCCATTTTACCATTCTTTATCTCAGTTCCAGAGGAGACACTAGGAATTTGTTAGTTGACCCCAATTTGCATTTGCTGTATTTCTATGTGTTATCTGAATTCATTAATTTACTTTTATAATTTGGTCAGAAGAGATTTAGACTTGATATACAACACTATATGGATGTTATGAAAATATCAGGAACTAAAAAGTAAGCTAGAACTGACTTATATACAGTGGCAAAGCACATTAACAATGAATCTGATCGATAAATTCAACAAAAATCCCTAATTCTGCTCAAATGTGAAATTCTCAGGAACAACCTTGACAAGAGCCATCAGTGATGCTTTAGGGATGGCTAAAAATCAGCTGCTGTTGTTGCCTGTGTTGAGAACTAAGTAAGATTGCAACAAGTGCTCAATTTGGACTTTGGAGAATACGTTTTGCATATCTAGGAATATGACTAGATTCTGTCACCAAAACTGCCTGTAAAAAGTCAGTTTTGCATGGCAGCTTCAAAAATGACTTGTCTGATGGCAGTTGGGCTCCACCTTCCATCTATGCTCACATAAGCAGCTCTAATCAAACTCAGTGGGTCACACAGAATGTGATGTGAGAGGAAGAGGGGACTTATGTGGAAGAAGAAGGGTTTTAGTTGGAGAGGGATGGGGATGAGAGAAAGTAACAGAGAGTGAAATGGACAAAATTCATTATGTCTGTGTACTAATCTCTCAAATAATAAAATAATGAAGAAAGCCAAAATTATAGTTTTCTCAGAGCCTTTGGGCACCTGTGACCCACATTGATATTGGTTTGGAAGTGTCTTTAACATGTACGTGTTCTGATTAGAGCTGATGGTAAACTCTTAGTATTACCACGGGTCACTGCTGGGCTTTACATTCAGCTTTTTTTTTTTTTAATACAATGGTCTGGTATACACCCTTTGAGAGACAATTATTAGTTTACATTTGTATAATTGAATCCACCTGTATGACTGTGGAGATAAAACAATGTGGAAATGCCAAAAATGTCTCAGATAATATCACCAAGACATTTTAGTCAAGAAGACAGTCTTAGGAAGGTCTCATCATAAAATGGAAATGCTTTATACAGAAATATACCAGTGAGGAAATTGCAAGAAATTGTTTATCATATTCAGAAAGAGGCAGCCTCTTTATGTTTAGGGAACTGCACGGGGTTCTATGGATTTCCTATTATCCTATGAACAGCACTCTATTTTCCCAAACTCAGCATTTGGTTTATGGATGACAACTCCAAAGTAGGTAGACAGAGGTCACACTCTACTGACCGATGAAGAGCTGGTTGAAGAAAGTAAGCATGCTCGTTTGTGTTACAATAGTGGAGGAGTTCAATGACAATAAGGGTACCTATGTTTGGGGGACCCATGAAATAGTTTGATCCCTGGGTCCCACACAGTGATAAGACTCCCTCAAGTTGTCCTCTGACCTTTATGCACATGCCATGGCATACACACATGTAAGCACATAACGTACAAATAATAAATAAATAAATAAATAAAGTTTATAAAAAGTCCTACTTATATTTGGGATTTTGCCAACTCATGGCTCAGCGACATGATCAATTGCATGGTCAATGTAAAGTTAGACTGGTAAAGAGGTGCCTGTATGAGACATAGGCTTATGGCAATCACCTTGATAATAGGGAATTAAGGTAAATTAATGATCATTAGAAGAAACTCCTTCCAGCATCGGAAGTTGATTGTATCCACTTAATGTACTGTGTTCACTTGAGTTGGCCACAGGAATCTATTAAATGAATAGACATGGACAAAACAGAATGCCAACAAGAACTGTTTTGTCACTTAGCAAGAAAGAAGACAATATATGTGTCTTGGATTCTTCAGGGAGAAGGTCCTGTTTAAAACTGGCAAATAGTCATGAGATTAATGGCAGTACCCTTGGGAGGTGTCAGTGTATCTTGACAAGAATAGACACTTATGCTGGACTCAGATTTGCCTATCTGGTGGTAGATGAAAATGCTCAAAGCAATATAAAAGGACTGTAATAGGAGATACTGCCACTTGGACTGCCATAGCCCACTTTCATCAAATAAATATCCCATCAACTAGCCATATCATATTACATATTATCATTTGAGTGGTGATTTGAAAGATCATTAGAATGGGCAATTGGCTTCCTTGTTTAAAGTGCAAAGAGTGGAGAAAGGCATGAAGAGCTCATGCGCTTGCCTTCCTGAGTGCTCACCTTCAACATGATGCAGGGCTAATGGGAGGATGCATATGTCTTACTGGATGGAGACTGCTTTTCTGCCTACTACTATAAAACATGCATGGAAGGTCATCTAAAGATTTCCTCCTCCTTTTGGTGTGTGTGTGTGTGTGTGTGTGTGTGTGTGTGTGTGCGTGATGGGGACTCATTGTGTAGCCCATGCTGGCTTCCTGCCCCAGCTCTGCGAGTGCTGGGACTGCAAGCATGTGCCAGCATACCTAGATACTGATTCTTTCAATTTCCTATGGTTCTTATGAAAGAGGAGTGAGGGATATGCTTGTATCTGATGCAGCATTTCTGTCACCAGGGCTGCACTTGCAGGTGCCAGAAGAAAGGATGATCTTATGCAAGAAAATGTAGCGGTACTTTTCAAACTTTAAACCGGGATTCTTGAGTCTGACGGGATACATATCTTCCTAGCTGGCAAAATAGGGTTTGAAAGTGAAAGTAGCTAAGTTATCGAATGGCTGCAGTAGCCCACCAGTTCTGCACTTATACGTTCCTCCCAATGCATGTGCCAATAGACAATGGACAGACACTCGATAGAGTGTTGACAGTCTGGCCTAACACATTGGCTAAACCTAGTATCTGTTGTAAAAGTGAAAAATCTTATAAAAATTCAGTGACATATATGGACAAGGAATGTGGATAATGGTAAAGGGGTGAATGAAGCAGTCATTTATTAGGGAAATCCAATATTATACTGGCTCTTCTGGAGAGTTCTAGAGTAAGAACATATTTCTTCTTAGCATTATTGTACCAGGCACCTTGGGCTAGAGATGTAGCTCAGTAGGTGAGCACTTGCCTATCATGCCTGGAGCCTAATTTTTGCTAAGATCATGCTGGCTTTTACAGTCTGATTCTGTAGAACTGGAACTGGCAGACACTTTGGTCAATACGATGATGAAGTTGACCACTTATTGGTTGCTAAGTGGGATTCTAGTAATGTACCAGTGCCTGTTGATTCTCTTATTCCAGGTTCCATCTACTTCAAAGATATCTATATGATATCCATCCACATATCCATATATCCTATATGGATGGAATTTCCATGAACTGCTCCCTCCTGGGCCGTTTAGCATGAGGAACAACTCTTGGCTGATTGAGTATTCTGGAACTATAAAGATTGATGATAAGATGCTTAGACTTTTCCATTGTTATAATGGAAAAGATAGCTATGATATCCCTGACCCGCAATAGTACACATTTCACAAATATGTAGCACCCTTGTGTTTTGGTGATATCCCTTGGTGTTTGGCAGCAGTGAGTGGCGGCAGCTGCCGGAAAACAGCAGGTGGTACCCTATAGTGTTCCAGCTCTCATGCCAGCCTCGGGCACTGGACCCTTAGATCTGTAAGTGTTATACCTCTTATGTGTGCCTTAGAAATGGATTTCCTCAGCCTTTGGCAGCAGCTACCCCAAGGCATCTTTGGAGTTTTAAAAATGGCAGGTGCTGGTATTGAATGGCTTGGCTGGCTGTTTAACCAATAACATTTAAGATCAGCCAGAGCTGCAAAGGAGAGTCCAGGTGTTGCCAATTAGAAGTCAAATCCCTCCCACCCCCAACATCTTGGTTTATTTATAGGAAAATAAACATCAAGAGTGCTTACAATAAGAACTTAGAGAGTTTATCATGAACACAATGGTTTTAATAGATTTCAATGGTGCTTTAACAGTGTTTAATATCTGGCCAGCATCCCAGGGAAAGGTGGGTTACTTTCATGTTTCACTGTTAGTTGTCATGCCAGTATATTTCTCTCAGATTTTTCTTGTGGGTTAAGTGAAGAGTTGCTTTCTCAAGGATTCTGCTTTTTCACAAATCCTTGGTATAGAATTCCATGACTTCTTCTCTGTTTTGTTCACAGAACTGTAGAAAAGAGCTCAAAGCCAAAGCATGCAGATGTTGAGAAAGTATCTTAATCTGTTTTGTGTTATTATAATAAAATGCCTGAAGCTGGAGAATTTTGGAAAGTCAAGAAAATAAGCAGTATGGTTGTTGCTGGCATTCAGGAAGAGTTCTTCTGGCTGTGTGGTAATATGGCAGTACAGAAAGGGGGCCTAGCATGTGGTGATACCTTGCTTAGTAGTAACCTGCATCTCCCAGAAGCAACCTGGTCCTGTGAGCACAATTGTCTTTTCCAAAGGTGTTCCTCCAATTATCTAATTACTTTTCACGAGACTATACTGATTCAAGAGCGACTGCCGAGACTGATACAGTAACACCAAGCTTCTAGTACATGAACTTTGGGGTGAGACATTATTTCATCACATCCAAACCACAGGAAGAAAATTGGTAGAATACAGCCTGCTCTAAACCTAAATTACCAGCCATCGCTAGGACCCCCTCCCCCAACCAATACATAGACACACAGACACACAGACACAGACACATACACACAGAGACATACACACAGACACAGACACACAACAACAGCAACAACAAAAACAAAACAGCAACCAAACAGATGAAGCCATACACAAGAAACAAAACCCTTTCCTGTCCCAGATTTAGCTCTTGCATTCTGACTGGATATGGGAAAACGAAGCTGAAAGGTGGAACAGGTGACGTGAGTTCACAGCCCCGGCTTGGATGGATTCTCTGTCATCTCATTCTGGACTCCTTTCTGATTCTTTCATCCAAGCAGAACTCCTCTGATCAGATCTCAACCTCCCTTCCCTCCCTAAGTCCTACCAGATACTGTGCACACCAAACATTTACTGGTGGTTAGCCATTCGTTGGCTTTTACTATTGATTCTCTTTTCTTTGTTGTGTTTTTTCTTTGAAAGCTTCATTCTGTACTTTGGCATTAAAAAGCTGGACATGAATAAAAACAACATAATTCTCCCCCTTTCTGTCTTTGTGAGAAGCCGACATCAGAATAAGCCGTGACTATCTTCCGTGTCAAAAATGACTTTTGAAACTCGTGGTATGCTCTGAGTGATGAAACGAACCACGGAGCCTCAGAACTTAGTCAGTGGCTTCCCTGAGCACTGAGGGGCTTGAAGGCTGAATTTTTGTCTGGTTTTTGTTTGTTTGCCGCCAACTTCAAGTTACAAATTGGATGCAAATTCCTTAAACTTTGGCCAGCAGCACTCAATTTCATGCTGTCTAATTTATATGTAAACAGAGTCAGTCACACATTTGCTTAATTATTTTTCTCTTAAGATTTTCCATCTTATTTTGGGGGAAATTGTTCAACTGGTGATTTCTTTAATTCTAGTTAACTCCTGACTCTCCAGAGCAATTTGATTCAGCAATACCCTGAGCTGCTTTAATGTATAAAAACCTTTGCATCTGCCTCTTCTGAATGCGAAGCCACAGCCTTATAATTATACCATTCCTCAGACCCAAGAACAAAACCTGAAGACTGAGGACCAAAAATCAGTCTCCATTTGACAAATACTTAGCAGCAAACTATTGCCTGTAAATAAAATTAGGTAGGAGAAGTGAGAAAGAATTAGTAGCGAGTAAATATAGCTCTGAGTTCCTGAGTCTAGAAGTCTCTCTTAATAGAGAGCATGCCCATTTCCATTTGATATGGCCTTAATCTGCAATTTTATAAAAAGCAATGTTGCAATTAAACATTTTGTTCTGTATTCCCAACACTCTGAAGGCTGAAGCAGGAGGACTGCCTGTTCTGGGCTAGATAGTATTACACAAAAAAGAAAAAAAAGAAAATATTATTTGTTGGATGTGCCAGCGCATGCTTGTTATCCCAGTACTTGGGCAGTGGATGGCGGAGGATCAGGAGTTCAAGCCTCAACTATAGAGCAAGTGTGAAGCCAGCTTGGGCTACAGGAGACCCTATCTTAAAAAAAAAACAAAAACAAAAACAAAACAAAACAAAACAAAAAACTACAAACAGGCTAAACCAAAACAAAACCCCAAATACTATTTTGTTGTATATTCTTTTGAGAAAGTGTCTTACTGTATAGCTCTGTCTGGCCTGGGAACTTGGTATGTAGATCAGACTTGGTATGCTCACAGACTTGTTTCTGCCTCCTATGTTCTAGGATTAAAGGCTCATGTCACTATACACAGTTGTTCCAGTTGTTTTCCCAATTAGTGTGTAGCCCTATCTGGCCTGGGAACTTGATATGAAGACCAGGCTGGCCTCACAGACATGCCTAGCCTCCCATGTTCTAGGATCAAAGGCTTGTGTCACCATACCCAGCTGTTTTCCCAATTCTTAGTCTATAGTTTATTTTTGTTTTTCAGACTTTGTTCTTAGGGAAAGGCCTTCCCACATCTACTTGGGAATGTCTTGGAGTCTTCTGTGCTGGTTGCTATATGTATTTCCTCTGCCTGTCATAACTGATTACCAAAAATGGAGTGGTTCAAAACAAAAGAAACCCATCCTATCTCATTTCTGAAGGATCTGAGTCTTCCGGACGTCTGAACAGAGGCTGTTGAGAGGGGGCCCCCTTGTCTCTCCCTGGCTTCTGTGGATGCCAACAGTCCCTGACCACATAATACCTTCATATAGTCCTCCCCGTGACTGTGTATTTTCCCACCATCCTAGAGACATCCCTTGGCAGATCCCCTACCCTAAGCCAGTATGACATCATTCTGATTATAGTTGCAAAGATTGCATTGGGAAGACATGGATTGTAGAAATTCTACTTAACCCTACTATAGTTAGTCACTGCAGTTATTGGTGTAAACTAAGTACATGTGATGACAACTCTGAACATTTCCATCAGATGTGTGGAAATTTTACTGTCCAGTTCTCTGGTTCTAGCATTTTGATGATGGAGGGTTCTCTTTTTCAGGGTACTGTCAGGATCTGGTAGGAGGAACTCAGGTATTCCTTTTATTCACATGAGGACAGTGCTCAGGACTCTCCCATGAATCCAGAGCAAACGGATGATGTGCTGGAGCAGTCTGGGAGGAATGGACAAATACAGCAGAACTCTCATATCCTTCTTGCCAAGGACAGAGCAAAGATGTTCCCTGCCAAGTCCCTTAGAAGGATCCACATTAACACCTATATTTTTTTCCCTGGAAGTCCCTCTTGTCAAAGCTTTGGCTTGTATTTGAATATTTGTAATTGAAATATGGTATATGACTTATACTTCCAAAACCCAGTAAAACCCATCTGGCTAGAGTGGGGTAATGATTTCTTGCTTTCCACACTAGAATAAAAGCTCTGTCTGGGCTCTGTTGAAATATTTTAGTGATATGCTAATACAGAGCTATTAAGTTTGCTCATAAAAAGTCATATTGACTTATAGACTAGTACTGTGCCTAGTCTTTTCAATTGACCCTGTTCAGAAGGAACAGATATGTTTAGGGAAAGGAGAAAGGAACAAGAAGAGATCAGATTATTGATTTCATTTCTTTCCAGGTTTCTTATCTTAAATTCTTGTCTTTAATTAGCGTGTCAATATCTCTTCTGAACTAGTATAGATAGATGGTAAGGAGAGATCATTTATATGAATAAATTTACATGAGTCAAATTAATGTGAATCCTGAAGCTGTTGCTTTGTTTTGTGACTGGTGGTGGTCCAGAATCTTAGGGAACACGAAAGACTGGCCCTGGTGAGAGAGTGTTGGAAGTCAGAGCAGCAGTGACTGCCAGGAGACAGCAAGGGGCTTTAGACACCACAGACACCTGAGGCTTGAAGCCTGGAAACCCCATGAATCACAAGATGCACTTACGGAGACAATTACTCATATCCATGTCTTGAAGGCATTTGTTTAAAAATTTAGTCAGTCATGTGCCCTAGTATCTATTTCCTTAATCTGCTGGATTTGTTCAGCTATCCATGGGTTATCCACAGGGGAATGAGATAAATGAGAAAGACAAATAATTGTAACAGCAGTTTGCTTTATTCCAGTATAACAAGGAAGCCTCATTTGATGCTAAGAATTGTTTCCTAGATTATCAATCACTCAAGCCAACTATGGTTATAGCTCACCATGGTTTCTGAATTATTAGTCATTAGTCATCATTTTTTTTTTTTTTTTTTACAGGGGATCCCTAGCCTCAGCCAGCCTGGAACTTACTATACAGACCAAGTTGACCTCCATCTTACAGAGATTCTCCTGCCTCTGCCTCTGCCTCCTGAGTGCTGGGAATAAAGGTGTGTGTCATCAAGCCTTGTGTTTATTAGTCATTCTGTAATTAAATTAACCCATGATAAATTCAGTCGATTAGTCAGGAAACAGGTATGTAAATTAGTGAGCATAATTTTTCATTAGTGGCTACAGTTTCCATTCTCACAAAGTTTATGTGAAAGATATGAATTGAGTGCTAGATTTTGTTAAATTTACAATTGTTTTGTTCCTGATGTCAGCTCCTGATGTCAACATGAAACATTTTACATAAGAGATAGTCACTTTGTGAAGATATGATTCTTTTGTCTAGGCACCTATTACAGATTCCCACTCTACAAAAGGACACAAAACCCAGACAAATAATCAGTACAATGTTTAATATAATATTTCATATTTCCCTGTACTTTTTCATTCACACATTTGCACAGCAAATGGTTGTTTTGGTGAGATCCTCCTCTAAATCATGCACAGTTCCAGACATCAGGAACGTAAGGGAGAGAACAAGCCTCACCTTCATATTAGAGCTCATATACCCACAGGAAACAGTGGAGGGAACAGAGAAGAAATCACCAGTTCATGAGCTCCCTGGTGCTGCCAAATGAGCCAGGAGCCAGAGGAGAAAGAAATCCCTGCGCACCTGTGTGGGAATATCAATTATGACAGCCATTATGGAAACAGTATGAAAGCTCCTTAAAATTTATAAAATGGATTAAGATATTATTCGATATTCCCATTTCTGGATATTTGTCTCAAATATTTTCAAATGGTATTTTGAAGAGATGTCTTTATTCTCACATCCATGTGTGATCTATTCACAATAGATCTGTGACAATGTGAATGAATGTTAAGTAAAATAGTCTAAATGTTAAATAAAATAATTTAAATGCAGAAAGATAAATACTGCATATTTTCACTGATTTGTGGAATTAAAACAATTGAACTCACAGAAACAGAGTAGAAGGATAGTTCCTACAGGCTGGATAGTGGGTTGCTGTAGGCTGGAATGTGAGTTATTATGGGCTGACTGGTTTATTATGGGCCTGATGGTGGCTTGGTATGGGCTTGCTGGTGGGTTACTATGTGTGGAAGGGTGGGTAGCTTCAATTATGTAGGAGGAATTAACCTGATTTTACAATTGAACTCACAGAAACAGAGTAGAAGGATAGTTCCTACAGGCTGGATAGTGGGTTGCTGTAGGCTGGAATGTGAGTTATTATGGGCTGACTGGTTTATTATGGGCCTGATGGTGGCTTGGTATGGGCTTGCTGGTGGGTTACTATGTGTGGAAGGGTGGGTAGCTTCAATTATGTAGGAGGAATTAACCTGATTTTCTTTTTTCTTATTTTGACATCTATTGCATAGCATGGTAAATGTAGCTAATAACTGAGTACTACATATTTTAGTACAGTCAGAGAGCAAATTACAGGTGTTCTCAGTGAAAAACGTGAGAAATATTTGCTGAGCATAGTAAATCACACCTGCAGTCCTAGCACTTGGAAAGCTGAGACAGGAGAAGTTTGAGTTCAAGTTTAGCCTGGGCTACATAGGAAAATCTGCTCTTAAAAGAAGCAGTTAAGCCCTAATTGAACTCAAGGGTTGTCAATAACAAGAAAACAAAACAGAGGAGTATATGAAGTTGGGAGGGAGATGGGATGGGGCACATTAGGAGAGGCTGAATTGGGGGAATGTAATGTGGATGGATATGATCAAAATATATTGTGCAAATGTATGAAATGTCTGAAGAGTAAATAAAAATGTTGTTTTAAAAAAAGTTAAATATTTAAGATGATTGGAAATCTACTCAGGTTGACATGTTGATTTAATCATTCTACATTGTGTTAAAAATTATATCACTTTGTACTCCCAAATATATATATATTACATATACATATATATAAACTTTGTATTCCCTATATATATTACATATACTATATACACTTTGTATTCCCTATATATATCACATATACATATATACACTTTGTATTCCCTATAT
>NW_008352153.1:1808724-1825618 GCF_000622305.1 Nannospalax galili
TATATATATTACATATACATATATGTGTACACTTTGTAGTCCCTATATATATTACATATACATATATACATTTTATCATAATTTATCAATGTTTGATTCAAAGCACACATTTCATCATTTTGCTAAACTGACTTCAAGAGTTCAAGTTTATCAGAGTCCATATTTCAGTTTTAAAGCACTTCTCTCTGCATTTTAGCTTACTCCTTACTAAAGGTGGATTTGAAATACCTTACATGATGTAGTAAAATTGTAAAAACAACGGTGTGCCAGACACAGTGGTAAGGATACTTGAGAGGCTGAGGCAGGAGTATCACAAGTTCAAGTCCAACCTAGGCAATTTGGTGAGACCCTGTGTCAAAAATGAAAAATAATGCATTTTGTTATGAGATACACTTCTCTTTTTAAAGTGACTGAGATAAGAAATGTAACCCCTTTTCAAATTCTGTTTGCTGGGTTGTTAGCTTTTTTGTGGTCTAATTTAATAGCCCCAGTAGCCCTCCAATATCAGGTTTATTTTTACTGTGCCATAGATGAAGAGACAGGGACTTTGCTGAAGGTCAAACAGCTCAGTTTTGAACCTGGGTCCACTCTAGGTCTGACTTCACATTCAGTGGTCTTTCTGCCGTGCTAGAGTTGCTCCAGAAAAGTTGAGATTGTGATAAATGCAAAACTCCAAAGAATGTCAGCTCTCAGGGAAAAACAAAACAAAACAAAACAGGAAAAGAAAACAGAAAAAAACAAGACATTTTGGGAGTGTTGATTGAGTCTAGTTAGCAGAAGAGTGTTAAAATGCTGAAGCTGTTTGCCACTGCAGCCTAGTGAGGGAATTTCAAATAACTCACCCTTCTTGTTTGGCAGGCTTTCACAAGGAAGAACCTGCCAAGATTCTGACATTAGTAGGATTTAAGATTTCCTCAGGAAGCTCTACTATCATTAAGATCATATTATGTAAATTATCTTGCAGTCATCAAAATGTTTAGGAAAATAGAACCACTTTAAGCCTTCTTATAAGTCTACATCGCAGCTCTGTTGGAACAGTCACTTTTGGGCATGAGGCATACTGATGCTTGAATATATTGCTATTCCTAATTTCAACTATAAGCAGAATTACAGTGGTTCCCCATCTTCTGTGAAGAATGTATTCCAAGATACTTATGGGAGGCCTGAAACCTTTCCCAGTGCCAAACTTCATAAGTATTCCTTTTACCTATATATACATGTCTATGATAATTTTTAATGAATGAATGAATGAATTTTATTTATTTTATGTGTGCATAGTATGTGTATATATTCATGTGTTTGGGTGCATGTGTAGTGGCTGTATGTGGATGGAGGCCAGAGGTCAACCTTCTCAGGAGCCATCCAGATTGCTTTTTGAGACAGGATCTCTCACTGGGACCTGGGTCCCTCACTAGGCAAAGATGGCCAGTCAGGGAGTTCTATGTAGCCTCCTATCTCTCCAGTCTATGAAGAGCTTGGCTACAAGCATTTATCATGCCTGGCTCTTTATGTGAGTGCTAAGGATTAAATTCAGGCCCTCATGCTTTTGAAGCAAGCGCTTTATCAACTCAACTATCTCTTTAGCCTCCAGTTTTCATATATAAATTAGATATAGTAAGAGATGAACAGCAACTATTAAAGGAAAAGGGCAGTTACTACCATATGTGGTAATGAAAGGTATGTAAATGTAATTTGTCAAATATCTTATGGTACTTTCTCTTCTTGTGATGATGTGAAATGATGCAATACCCAAGGAATGAAATGAAATGATGGATTATGTGGTATGTGGCATAATGTGAGGCCACTATTGCCCTTTTGACAATTTGCCAGCAGGATCATTGAGGCATTCTGTGCCACTTGATAGGAGGAATTGACCCCACCATGGAAAGTGAAACTACAGGTAAGGTGGGGAAGATACTATAGAAGGAACAGCATAGTGATCCTCATTACCCAGGCTCAGTAACTATTAATAGAACAATCTTATTTCGTCTAGAATTCCCCATGGCCTGCTCCTTGGCCAGTTTTCATTACAGTCTGTAAATTAACCCATTTTAAGCATACAATCCAATATTTTTTATTAAATATGTGGAGTTGTGCAATAATCACCGTAATTCTGTTTTAGAACACTTTCTTCATTCCAGAAAATTCTCTCATGTCCATTTTCTTTCATTTAGCAAAATGCCATTAAGGGTTATTGTATTTTAATAAGTATTAGTGATCTGTTGATTTTTATTACTAAGTAGTATTACATTATGAGGATATACCATGCCTTATTTATTGATTTATAATTTGCTGAAGATTGGAAAATATTTTATTTATTAGTTTTATTTTAGGTGTATGAGTGTATTGTCTATCTGTATGTAAATACACCCATGTTGTGGAGGTCAGATGACAGTGTTGAATTCCCTGGAACTGGAGTTATTAATTGTTGTTAGCCATGTGGGTGCTGGAAATTGAACCTAGGTCTTTTGCAAGAGCAGCCAGTGCTCTTAACCAGTGAACCATCACTCGAGCCCCTTGATGAACATTTGGGTTGTCACCAATTCTTAGCTATAATGTATACTATGTCCATGAACTCTCACATACAAGTCTTGGCATAGGCATAAATTGTGCTTACCTGAAGTTTTCTGATCTTTCCATTGGTAGCTTTGTTGAGATATAATGCACATATCACATAATTCACTCATCAGAAGTGTGTAATTCTGTGGTTTTGGTATATTCATGGGGCTATGCATCCATGCCCACAGCAGTATTTGAGAACATTTTCATCCTCACCCTCAGTGCGCTATGTCCCTTAGTACTCATCTTTATAGTACTCATCTTTACTTCTCGCCAGGCTTTTCAGTCTCAGGCAACTAGGAATAGTTTTGTGTTTTCTAGACTTGTCTACTCTGAGCATCTCACATTGCAACAGGCTCGCTGTGCTCACTTGTGACAGGCTCCTTTCACAAAGATTTATGCCTGCATCAGCACTTCATGTCTTTTAATCTGACAAATTCCACTAGATGAGTAAGCCATATTTTGCCCCTTCATCAGTTGTGAACATTTGGATTATTTTCATTTATCAGTTATTAATATGCTGTAAGCATATGTGTGGAAGTTGTTTTAATTACTTGTTTATCTAATTCTCTTCATGTGTGTGGTGTATGTACATGTTTGTGTGGGTGTGTGCATGCATGTAGGCAGGTGCTTGTGGAGGTCAAAAGCTGACACCACGTGTCTTCATCAATTTCTCTCTACTTAATTTTTTTATTTTTGAGAATTTCTTACATGAGTATTATCTTCACAGTTTTAACCTCTCTTAATCCCCCACTAGCTCCTCCCATGTCCCCCTGTGCCCTCTCAATTTATTGTCCTCCTCTTTGATTATTACTATTACAATTATTATTACAGATCCATGCAAACATATGGTTATAAATAAATGCACTGAATGTACTGAGTCTATTTTGTGGTGCACATGTGTACCTGTGTTTAGGTACCCATTTGGGATTAAATACCATCCGAGGGAGTTAGTCCCTGGAGAAAACTGATTCTACCTCTCTCAACATATGTTGATTGTTTGGTCCTCTTGTCTCTGTTCTACCTCCCAGCTCTGGGATATCGGACACACACACATACCACATCATATTTTTGAAAGTTCATGCAAATGTACCTGCACTTTGGGCTAAGACACTAAAGGGCAGAAAAAGCATAATCTGGATTCTTTTTTTTTGCCATTACCTTGAGCAAGAGACCCCCATTCTTCTGTGACAGTGTCTCCTGCTATGAGAGAGGAAGGTTCTTTTCCCTCAGCGTTTCAATTGCCTGTCACCTCTCCCACTGCTGTGACTATGACCTTGATGACATTAACTAGTCAAGAATGGAGCAGCGACCCATCCCAGATATGCAGCATGATGATTGTGGAAAATGATCATACTATTTAAAAAGTGTTCTGCCAGTGCAGTAGCAGTTTTTAAGCTCATCTACTTTATTCCTGTTTGCTACTCACTATTTCTGAATCTGCCCAATATTCCACCTCTGGATTTGAGTCTTATTCCAGTCATCCATACATTAACTTTGAAATCTGAGCTTTGTTTTCTGTGTTCAGTTTCAAACTGAGCTTGTTGACACTCTCAGTGTATATCTTCAATGCTTTGCTTACATTTCTATGGAATGGGATCATTCTGCACGTGAGATCATGCCTTGACATCATGAGAGCCATGCATAGTTCTTCCTCTTGTGGCTTGTTGCTTACGTCCATTCCTAACTAGTTTTATTTTCCAGTTTTTGCAACCTGCAGAGGACAACTTTGGTATTGATGCATTTCCACCATGTGCACATCTATGCAGAAGTCTTGCTCCCAGTGCTTCTTTTTGGATTAAACGGGTAGGTTAATTTTGTGCAATAGACTGGCTTATACTAATCAGTTATGCCCTTTCATGAAGCAGTTAATACCTTTTTCAAGTCTCTGGATTTTTTTATGTTAACTCTGAGTTCAAGATTGCCAGTGTGCAATTAGGTTTAATATATCTTCAATGAATATATTTTTTCTAAAATAGTAAAAAAAAATGATGGAAAAAGCATATTTCAATTTGCTTAGAACCATGTATTTAAACTCAAGGCTAAACAAAAACCAAAATAACGAAAACCCAAACCCCCCTCCCCAAAGCAATTGAACTCACTTATCCATGTAGCATATTCACAGGGGGGCAATCTAAACAGTCAGAAGAATGCATGTGTTTATAGAGTTACAGAAAGTTGAGCTTATTGCTCTGTAGATAAGAGCCTGGGGGGAACTGGAGAGATTTAATCAACCTTCAAACTATAAACATACTCTCTGCCAATTCTAGGTTGTTTTTAAGTTTCAGGTTGATTTCCCAAGAAGTGAAAGGTTCAGTACTTGTACCAGAATGTTTTGATGTTTCTTTTTAAATTTGGAATCTCAGTAGCTTATTGTTTCCAGAGGTCAATAGCATTGCCTTGGAAAATGGGAATGGAAACCTCCTGAGGCCTGAAAAGGTCATCAGGCTCTCTCTGAAGGTCGCCTGGGAATCCATGTTTTGAATCAATTGTATGGAAAACAATTTTGGTTGTTCCAAGGTCAGGATAATTTTCGTCCAACCCAGTGTCTATTCAGGAGGCCAACCTGGCCAAATGGAAGTAATATTTTTAAATGGATTTATACATTTGTCCTTGAATTCTGAAGATCCTACTGAAAAATGGCCCCAGCTGTCTGAGCAATCCAGCTTTTAACATTTATGGAGAGAAAAATACTACATGCCTTAGAAAGTCTGCCATTAGAGATCAACATGGATCTTTCATTTTCTTTTTCTTTTCTTTATTTTAAGCCTTCGATCAAGGGCTCTTGGAATACCTTCTGGAGGAAGCCTATGCTCAGGTTGGACCAAATGTTCTTTCTTCTTCTCTTTTATCATTGTTGTCTTTAAAAAAGAGAGGGCAGGCAAGATGAGTCAGTAGGTAAAGATGCTTGCTACCAAACTTTATGACCTGAGCTTGATTCCCAGTGGTTGCATGGTAGGAACAGAGAACTGAATCCTACAAATTACAAATTACTCTCTGACATTTATATATCCACTGGGGTATGTACGTATGTATATACACACACACACACAAATAAAATGCATAAGAAATTTTTAAAAAAAGGAAAATTAAAAAAAAATCATTTATTTTTTATGTGTATGACTGTATTGCCTGCAAGTATGTAAAGGCATTATTGTTGTGAAATCCCCTCTGAGGCCAGAAGAGGGCATCGAATTCTCTTAGAACGGGGAGTTAAGTCTGAACAGTTGGTAGCTGCCATGTGGGTATTGGGAATCAAACCCAGGTCCTCTACAAGAGCAGCCAGTGCTCTTACTGAGCCATCTCTCCAGCCCCAAAAGAAATTTTATATCTTGAATGAAATACTTAAAAAAATCTCTGGAATGCCTATTATTTTATTTTCATTCTGATTGTGATTTGACTAGTAGGAATCTGTTTTTCACTCCTTTACCTCTTCCCTGCCATTTAGAAATTCTGCAGTGATTGAAAACACTCAAGACACTCCTTAGGAAAACTGACTCAGCAGTCTGCTGCTAAGAAAAAAGGCTAGCTCCTTTCCCATCTCCTAATGCACTTGATAATCCATGTTGCCTGTGCCAATGTATCATATTCTCAGTAAGGGGCTGCAACAAATTTCCTCTCTGTGAATTTAGTGAAGATCATTTATACAGCAATTACGGCACAAAGCTTGGAGCTGAGCACAGAAGAATAAGACTAGACAATCCCACAGACCTCTTCAAGATCATCGTAAGTGGGTGTGAGGGTGATACATGTTTGTCAAGTTTCTATGGAGAAAAAAACGAGAGAGTTGTTCCAAGTGATTATGGTGCTGAAGAAGTCCCAAGATCTTCAGAGTTGTAAAGAAGGGCACCCAGCAGAGTATGAATTCTGGACCCAGGAAAGTAGACTAGTGTCCTAGATCAATACTCAAGTCAGAGAAGCTCCCTCTTATGCAGTTTTTTTTTTTTTTTAATTTACGCTATCAATTGGTGAGAGAGGAACACCTTCTTTGGGAAAGTCAGCAGGTTTGCTTAATCCTCCAATTCAGACGTAAACCTCATTCTGAAATACCCACACAGAGCTATCCATAATGATGATTAACCAAGAACCTTGGTACCCAGTAGCCCACTGAAGTTGACACATAAAATTAAACATCACAATAAGCATGTATAGACAAGGATTTGAAAGGAGATCAAGTAACTAATGCATTTGATGGGCACTATTGGAGCTTTTACTTAAGTACTGAACAATGGGGCTGTGTGCCCCTTTCCAGCCCATGGAAGATCGAAAATTATATGAATTGAAAATGCATTTACTGTACCCAATGTGTTAAATAAAGGAGCTCAGAAACACTGGATATTTGTAGAGCATCATTTGCTGACCTCCCTTGCTTCCACTGATCCCATGTGTTTCCTACTGAATATCAATACCACAGGAAAAGATCAGATTTCAAAGTATGGTTTCTACTGAACACACATTACCTTTTCTTTAATTTTCCAAATTTACTATTTTAAAAATATATTTTATTGAATTTTTGTGGATGTCACACAATACATTTAACCTCCCCTTCCCTATCTGTACCTCTATAACCCACCCAGAGAACTTCATGCATTTTGTCATATATGTTAAGGCCTATCCATCAAGTTTGTCTACCCAGAAGTCCCTCTGGGTGAGCTTATCCACTGGAGCTGTTCAGCCTGTCTAGCCCCCCTCCCTTAAAGAACAACTCTCCCTCACCCATTAGTGATTAGCTACCAATAGTTCCTTGCCAAAGTTGTGGTCTCCTGCCCATTTATCCAGTTTTGTGCTGCTTAATGGGAGAGAACACATGTGTGGTACTATAAACATAGCCAAATACACATGGATGGAGAAATCATAGATCTCGGAGAAAACCTTAGTTCTGTCACATCCTTAGATAAGTGTAATTTCTTACCATATGCTAAATATGGATCCTTATATTTACAGACAAGTATGTCAGTTCCCACTCATCAAAGAAGCTTCTTTTGCTACAGACTATTACAGAGTTCCACAACTGGGTATACACAGAGAATAAGTGTCTGCAGGGTATCCAACCCTAAGTGACATATCTACACCTAAGGCTCACGGAACATAGTAGAACAAGGGATAGAGACAACACTAATGCATCCCTCAACTCTCATCAGTGAAACTTCCTCATACAACAGAGGGCACTGAACATAAAAAGTCATAAATGCTCAAAACATAGAGAATAAGGATCTTCAGAGCGTGGATCCTCAAACAGGACCCCTATATTAAACCACCCACTCAGGGTTCAGGGACAATTGCAGAAGAGGGGGATAAAGAGGTTATAAGAGCCAGGAGAGGAGGTACATGGTCATAAGCAAAGAGAACCTTGCCGGCTCCCTGGGACCTTGTTCATATGAGTTCACAGCAGAGGTGACAGCATGAACACAAATTACTTTTAGACCATCATAAATTTGAACCTTGTAAGTTGGACACTGCCTATGTTTCCTTGGATGTTAAGTCTGTTTTTTGGTGTGTGCTGCTGGAATTAGCCATTCCTCTGAGGCCAGTGTATATTCAAAGAATAAGTATGCAATATGTAGATTACTTCTTGAGGGATGGGGTAAGAAATGTTGTGATGAATTCTGATGTTTAACATTATCCCATGCTCTCTAAGATGATTTTATGATATGGAGCTGGTTGTCTTAACTTATGATTTATTTAAATGGCCCTAAAGAGAATTATATTTGCAGTTGATAAAAGCTCTGGGAAGATAAAAGTACTGTTATACCTATGAGATATATTTTTAAATTAAATTTATACACATTGGGGAGTGGGTTAGATTTCAAGGTATGTAAATCGGGTAAAGAAATGTCTGTGGGTGTTCCAAAGCAAATGATTACGATAGAAATATCAAAAATCTCTTCATTTAATACACATTTGGAGACCACTTAGGAACAAAACATTTTGAGGAGAAAATAGAGGTATTTAAGATATTATTTTTATTTTCATGAACTTAGAGTGATTCAGGTAAAGGGAGAGTAGGTGAGGAGTCCCTAAAGATGAGGATGAGTATGAGATTTGGGAGATGGACAGTGGCCAGGAGTGCAGAACACAGAGTTCAAAAGGCAGTGAAAAAAAACTACAGGATTAATTAATGGGAAAAAGTGATTGATTTCCTTTGAAGTTTAGAAATAAGCACATTTAAATGTTAAATGACACCATTAGCATTATTATTATCATTATCATTTTTAATGATATAGACTTAAAAGTGACTTGAACTTGAATTAAAAAATATATCCATGATTGCAGCAATTTTTTTCCATTCTACAATTGCAGACTATCACACACTGTGCTGATTAGTTTTAAATGCCAACTTGCCCACCCTAGAGAAGAGAGGGAGTCTCAGTTGAGGGATTGTCCAGGTAGACTGGCCTGTGGCATGTCTGAGGGAGGTGGTTAATTGACGTGGCCCACTGTGGGTAGCACCATTCCCTGGACAGGGTCTTGGGTTGTATAAGAGTGGAGGGGGCTGGCTGAGAGCAAAAAGGCAGCATGGTGCATTGATCCCTTTATGCTCTTGACTGTGGATATGGCGCTTTAAGTCCCCACCTTACTTCCTCAAAATGATGGACTGTAACCTGAAATTGTAAGCCCAATTTTCATCCTTATGTTGCTTTTGGTCAGGGAATTTTATCACGACAACTAGAGCGCTTATATTCTCAGCTGTTTGGGAAGGAGTCTTAGAAGTTTCTAGGCTAGTGTGTTAGTAATTCAGGATTCATTTTAAGTATTTGGATAATCAAATACCTCTAGAGGAAAGAAGCTCACAATTTTCAATTTAAATCATTTTGTTGTTGAATAGCACTGTTAAATCTCCTTCTACAATGCAATCTCTACACTTAAGGCTCACAGAACTAATGAGTACCTTAATTCTCATTAATGAAGCTCCCTCATGAAATAGAGGGCCAGGAACACAAAAGGTCACAAATGGCCAAAGTATAGAGATTAAAAGTCTGCAGAATGCTGGTCCTTGGACAGGGCTCCTGTATTAAACTTCACCCAGCCAGGGCTCAGGGACCATTGTGGAAGAGGGGGCAGAAAGATTTTAAGAGCCAGGGAGGAGGTGCATGACCATATGGAAACAGAGTCCTACAAGCTCCTGGGACCCTGCTCATATGAACCTACAGCAATGGCGTGAGCATGCACAAGACCCATGCAAACTCAAGCAGATGAAAACCCAGCACAGAACTGTGGAAATGGGCAACAGACCCCAATCTTAGCTGAAGAAATATTGGCAACTGACTGCTGCTGGGTGAGGAAGAGCTGATCTTAAATCTAGGGATTCTAGATAGGTTGACTAGACCTTGGCAGATGAACTTGCACAGTGGAACATCTGGGGACACTAACTTGACACAATAGACCTTAACAAAAATGACAGAATGCATGAATTCCAGTGGGGGTTATGGGAGGGTGCCAGTGGGGAAGGGCATATAAAAATGATTAAGATTGAGATGTTCTGTGTGAAATACACAAAAATTCAATAAAAAATTAAAAAAAATCTCCATTCTAGACTTAAGTAGTTTACTTTACAACAGAGAATTTTTTTTTATTGAGTATACCTACAGTAAGCCAGGAAAAACATTCTTGGAATTCATCATCAGGGATAGTGCCCACCAAAGTATACTTCACTGGGGGAAATAAAACTGAGGAAATATCAGCCAGCTCATGTAAAGAGAGCTGCTCCTTTAAACCATGCTTCCTTTCAAAAGATTTAACTAAGCAAGGCTATCATTTAGGATGTGAACATCCTTAGTTTTTTTTTTCTACTTATGTATATGTGTGTGGTGTGCATGTGTGTTCACATGCACGTGGATGCATTTGTGTGTGGGTGTGCATGCACGTATGTGTGCAAATGTGTGTATGCTTGAGGTTGACACGGAATGTCTTCCTTTAGTGCTCTCCATGTTATATATTGAAGCAGGGCCTGTCACTTGAATGCAGAGCTCTCTGATTTGGCTAGTCTAATTATCTAGCTTGCTCCAGAGATCCTTTGTCCCTGCTTCACACAGGCTGGGATTACAAATTGGCTTTCATGCCCACCTGGCTTTATGGGAGCTGGGGATTCAGGCACTAGTCCTCGTGTCCCGGGTCTGAATGTATTCACTTTTATCTTCAGCTTATTATGTTTGTTGGATATACCTCTCAAAGGCCAACATCAGTCACATTTCATGAGTGTGGATCGTATAGCTTATGTTTTATCTGGTGATTCTCATTTTGAATGTCCATTCTGTCCTCTCAATCTCTTTCCCAGCCCCTAAATCTTGTATGACTAGTCTTTAAGATTAACCTTATCATAATGAATACAAACAAATGAATTTTTAAAAATTATATTTCATGTGTGTATGTGCATGCATGTCTTTGTGTGTGTATGTGTCCTGTGCATGATGTGTGTGTGTGTGTGTGTGTGTGTGTATGCACTTTGTGAAGTCAGCTATTTCTCTCCTTCCACCCTTATGTGGTTTCCAGGAATCAAACTCAGGTTGCCAGGCTTGCATGACAAGCATTTTTACACACTGAACCATCATCTTGACCCACTGTTTTCAATGTTTGAAAAATGATCTTCCTTGAAAAATGACTGTGGTGTTGACTGTGTTCTTATCCCAAATCAACCACACTCAGATGTTGAAAATTTTCAGAGGAAACTGCTCTAAAAATACAAATGCCACTTATTGTTTTGTAGATGATTCCACAGTTTTTGAGTATTTTAGTTTTAATTAATGTCAGTAATGAATTTAAAGTTGGAAAAAATTAAGCTATAAATGACAGGGAGTAAAAATATGACTGTGAAGTATCATTTATTATAATTATTATGTGGTGATATTTTAATAAAGTTTATAGGAAATATAATGCACATCTTGTACAGCATGTATCAGAACAGCAGTTTAATTTTTAAATTTCAATAGGGAGTTTTTTTATACTTTATTTTTATTAATTTTTGAGTTAGCATACAAAGTAATGTTTCATTATGGCATTTTAATACATATGTGTCACTGTACATTGTTTTAATTCACCCCTCTTTCCCACTGCCCTCGGAATGCCTCCACCCCCTGAACAGGAAATTAATTAATGATTTCAAAACTATATTCTGGGGGTAGAAAGATGTCTCGGTGGGTAGGAGCTTTTGCTGAGCAACCACGAGGAGCTGAGTTCAGGTCCCACACCTATGCAAGAGGCTGGGAAGTACCATGTATGGACTCTGAAACCACAGTGCTGTGGAGGGTGAGAACAGGAGGATCATTGGCATTTGATGTATACCACCTTAGCTCAGAGGAATAAGGGGAGAGTGATAGAACAGGGCTGATAAAAGAGTACCTGACATCTTCTCCTGGCCTCCACATGTATGAATATGGGTGACTGTATTCATGTGTGCACAAATACCACACAGACATACACCACAGTCACACTCGTAAATACACATATTCACTCTCTCACACAGAAAATCTCAAATACTATGTTGTAACAGGTACCAGTGAGCCATATTATAAATTGATTGCTGCCCAGTAGTTATGATTACACTTTTGGGTCCAACTACTTTGCTAAACTAACAAATTTAAAATGGTTTCGATTACAGAACCCAAAACAGTGTGATTTTAATAATGACTTAAAATGTTTGCTGAATTATGTGTTCATTTTAAAAGCCATTTTCCTTCCCTCCAGAAGATGGCATGAAGCAGAACATCAGCCTTGAAGAAATCACATCCCAAAGTGGGATGAGGAATCTAGGAGGGTCTGACTAATCTTTCTAAGAATTATCATACTTTGCAGGGCATGGAGGCACATGCTTTTAATCCCAACACTCAGGAAGCAGAGGCAGGTGGATCTCTGTGAGATGGAGGACATCCTGGTCTACATAGTGAGTTACAGACCAGCTGGGATTACAGAGATCTTGTCTCAAAAATTTGTCATGATTGAACCAGGAAAAAATCTACCTCACATATTCTTTTTGAAGGGACAATCTAATAATATTGCCAAGTTTGAAAGCCTCAAAGGGGGAAGGACCTGTGTGGGACATGACGGAAAAGTTTGTATGTGGTGAGTGTGGTGAGTGTGGTGAGTGTGTGTGTGTATTTGTGTGTGTGTGAGTGTGTGTGTGCATGTGTGTGTGTACTGCATAGTAATTTTCTCTGAGTCAAAACATTGTCTTGGTTAGAGGCTGGTGAGACAACTCACTAGGCTCAGGAAGTTCCTGAAATTTACCAGATTAACAAGGACCCTTCCCATCCACTCCAATGTTCTATTAACAGTAATTATTGCTAAGGAGAGGAAACCCTGACCTGTAGAGCTGCCTGCACATTGTGCAGAAAGCTCAAGATTGCAGCATTCATGAATCTGTACCCACACTAGGGTAGAGTTTTAGATGATGCAGCTCCCTTTGAGGTACCCATGCTCTTGTAGGTGACTCCCCTACCCATACTCCAGTAAGTAACCCCAATAAACTAAATAAATGCATTGGTTCACCAAGATGGACTTTGGTGTAATCATTTCTTTGATCATTGTCTTATCTGGAATGTTTAGATGTTTTTCCTGTCTCCCCAGGAAAAACGCATGAGAGAAGAGAGAGAGAGAGAGAGAGAGAGAGAGAGAGAGAGAGAGAGAGAGAGAAGGAGAGAGAGAGTCATGGAAGTTGGCAACTTGTCTTAAGAGCAGGGGCATCTTAAGCATTAGTACTATCTTGTGGCTTCTTAGGTTCTGGTCACTAGAAAACACTTTCACCTTGCTGTGAGGTGTTGCAGCTGGTGGTTAATACATTACCAATCTGCTTAACATTCTCCAACTTATTTCCATGGCATATGGAAACAAATCCAAATGCTTTCGTCTCCAGGGTCCTAGCTGCTGGCTTCTAAGTTTTTCACCAGCTCATCCTGTGCCCTCTTCCCCTTTGCTTCCTCTACCACTGTCCTTTCGCCTCACGTCAGTGTTCTGAATTTTGACATGGTTGTAGCCTCACTATCATTCTTATCTCAACTCTCATGTGAGAGTCTCAGACATCTTCTGAAAACCTTACTAAAGCAGGGTTCCCACCCTTGCCATTCTAAATTTGTCCAGTTATAATTCAGACTGGACCTCCCTCAGACTCCAGGTCCAGAGCCCCATCATCTATCGGACTCAGTCTGGAGCCCTCAGCCTTCCTCCAGTGTCACCATGGCTGACACAGGCGACACATTAGCTTCTGGTGTGAAAACTGCTCACTTTATACATCATTAGGCTTTTTTTTGTCTTTCTGTCACATAGTCTTATAATGTTTATAATCATTTATTTACTTACTGGGTTGATCTTGACCTGCCATAACCACGAGAGCAGAGACTTACCTGTTGTAATTGCTGTTGAATGTTCAGTGTCTAAAACAGTGTCCAGCACATACAAGTATTCAAACATTGGTGAAATATATAGTTTCACAAAGTGGTTCCAATATTAAATGATCACAAACATTTGAGGGTGGGTTTAGATGGTGTGTACATACTTTGGGAAGGGGTTCTGTCAGTAGACACGTTTCCAATGTTCCTTCCCTCTCCAACCTTCCTTCGGAGGGAGGTTCAGTGAAATCATTGTAGTTGCTACAACATTTAAATTCAGATACAACAAAGTTATTCTATCCTTTCTCCATTTACTTAATTAAATGGAAGGCAACCAACAACTTAGAATCCATAAACTTATTCTCTATTCATGTGTGTACGTGTGTGTGTGTGTGTGGTGTATTTGAGATACTGTAGCCCCAGCAGGCCTGAAATTCAATATGTAGATCAGACTGATCTTGACCTCAGAGATCCACCTCCCTCTGCATCCTGAGTGCTGGGATTAAAGGCATGCACCATAATGCTTGGCAGGGAGTATTATTATAATGATTCCTTAACTGTTTTGCAATTGAGAGGTCTCCCTATGCTTCTTAAACAGTGTTCATTAATGAGGATGCTATTAAAGTATAAAATATGTTCCCTAAGAATGACTGGTAATCTAGCCAGACACCCTTATGCCCCACTGCATTTCATACATTTGTAGCATTATTGAGATAAGGATGAGCGTATCGATAGTTGTATGTACCGTAAAATTAGATTATGACTTATCTGCTCTAATAAAAAGAACTTTACATTAGTGCTTATTAGCTTTATCTGCTCAAATGAGGACTGCCTGGGGTTTTGCTAACAGTGAGGTCTGTTAATTAGCACATCTCCCAGCTTTGTTAAGCTGGCACATGGTAGACTCATTGCCCCTTGACTCCTTCCCATTCTAATTCAGAAAGGAGCTGCATCAGATCCTAGAAAACCAATGCATAGAGAAGCCCATTTTTGACTTTCAATTAAAAAAATGTTGAATTCTAAATGTGTTTGTTGGTGCCATCAAATCCCGTTATCTGTCCAGCATGGAAAAGAGCCCCTGAACCTGGCACTGCCCTTACCTTACCTTAACAGCCATTCTGTTAAGATGAGAAAGCCAAGCTTCCCTAGCTGTGCACACTGAGCAGGAAATACCATTCGCCTCTTTACCTCTCCTCCAGTCCTTTGGATAGATTTCTGTGCAGCATCTGTGTGCTGTAGTTGACCCACCTAACAGTTGGTGCTTTGTTTTCCCTATTTTGAGGACTTGTGTATCTCCATCTCCATGAAGAAGAGGCTTATGGCTTTTTCTTTAGTTACTATATATCCAAATTCAGTTACAGCTCAGGTGGATTGACTTCCTAAGTGTGGGAGTCAATGCCAAGGACCTAATATGATGACTTGGGTTTAAGGATAACATCTTCAGTTCACTGTGTGAGTTATCTAAGACCCACATGCAGGCACTGTTTCTGTAGCTCTGAATTTCATAGTGTAAATTGCCTGAAATAGAATTAAGCAAAAGAATCAGTCTGTATGATGAGAACAGGCACAGGCTATCACTTTAAAATGCTTAGAAATTAATGTTGGTGGTGGTGTAGGGAGGGACTATGGTGGAGTTGTGACATGCTTCCTTTTTGTGGAACTGTACATCGTGTTATCCAATATTGAACTTGAGCATGAGAAATTGGAAGAAGCCTGTGCTCATGGGTGGCCTAGAGATAAGGAAAGGAAGTCCTCTCAAGTAGTTCTCAGCTCCTGTCCTAGAAGACAGCAGCATTCACGTGGGGTGTCTAGAGCGTGGTAGGGGAAAATACTCCTGCTGAAAAGTGAAGCTTATTTGAACAAATTGAAACTGTATCTTCCACTCCTTTTCTGTCATTCCTTTGCAAACAGGATGTATCACATCTCCTATGCACCAGGCGTCAGGGATATGCTGGTGAGTAAAGTTCATTGCATTGAAACAATCTTTGATAATGCATACTGTTTTAGACTTCAAGTTTATTTAGGAACAAGGGATTGTTTCCAGGGCCATTGTATTCTTATAAAGCAGAACAGACTGTGTTTCAAATTCCAAAGCTCTTCAAATGCACTCTAAATTGCTCCTATTTCTCTCCCTTCCTCTACCCTCTGCTTTTTAAAAACAGCTCCTTGAGATTGGACCCAGGGCCTTAGGCATACTAGGAAGTGCTCTACCATACCACATAGCTATATCCCAGACAGTTACTCAGGCTATAACATAAGCAACATGCAAGCCTGGATTGCACACTTATGATTTGGAACCCTGACAAGGTCTGGGGAGAAGAGAATGCAGAAGGCTCAGTTCTGCTCTTATGGAGCTCAGAGCCTATCAGACTTTAAATGATGAGCAATCACTGAATTACACAGGACCACAGACATTCCAAAGCCTTTCAAAGGTTAAGCCACATACTACAGAAGCAGGGAAGTCTTGACAGAGCCTCACCATCCCCAACGAGATAATATCCAACTTGCAGATTTGCTTTGGGATTGAGTGAGCTACTATAACCAGAGCATAGTAATCCTTCACATCTGTTAGTTGCCATGATGATGAAAAATTCACTTTGCTTCTTATTACTGGAGTAAAGAAATTTGATATATAAACACATTAACACCTTTAGAATACTGAACTTTAAAAAATTCTCCTTCTTTCCATAAAAATACCTCTTTACCCAGTTTTTTCCTTCCATTCCAGAACACTTTTCTGTCAAGGTGGCTAAATTCAAACAAAAGATTTAAGGTAAGTGTGGGTAGGAAGTAGAACTGGGAAAAGGAAGGTAAACGGAAATGAGAATGCTATGGCCCTGAATGTGAGAGCATTGTAGTCCTGAATGTGAGAACACTGTAGTCCTGAATGTGAGGACATTGTAGTCCTGAATGTGAGAACACTGTAGTCCTGAATGTGAGAACGCTGTAGCCCTGAATGTGAGAACGCTGTAGGCCTGTATGTGTCTTTGCCTAACCACAGGAGTTGGAACTAATAT
>NW_008352153.1:1825830-1834730 GCF_000622305.1 Nannospalax galili
GCACTGTAGTCCTGAATGTGAGGATACGGTAGTCCTGAATGTGAGGACACTGTAGTCCTGAATGTGAGGACACTGTAGTCCTGAATGTGAGGACACTGTAGTCCTGAATGTGAGGACACTGTAGTCCTGAATGTGAGAACACTGTAGTCCTGAATGTGAGGACACTGTAGTCCTGAATGTGAGGACACTGTAGTCCTGAATGTGAGGACACTGTAGTCCTGAATGTGAGAACACTGTAGTCCTGAATGTGAGAACACTGTAGTCCTGAATGTGAGAACATTGTAGCCCTGAATGTGAGAGCACTGTAGTCCTGAATGTGAGAACACTGTAGTCCCGAATGTGAGAACACTGTAGTCCTGAATGTGAGAACACTGTAGTCCTGAATGTGAGAATATTGTAGTCCTGAATGTGAGAACACTGTAGTCCCGAATGTGAGAACACTGTAGTCCCGAATGTGAGAACATTGTAGACCTGAATGTGAGAACATTGTAGTCCTGAATGTGAGAACACTGTAGTCCCGAATGTGAGAACACTGTAGTCCCAAATGTGAGAACACTGTAGTCCCGAATGTGAGAACATTGTAGTCCTGAATGTGAGAACATTGTAGTCCTGAATGTGAGAACACTGTAGTCCTGAATGTGAGAACGCTGGAGCCCTGAATGTGAGAACATTGTAGCCCTGAATGTGAGAACATTGTAGCCCGAATGTGAGAACATTGTAGTCCTGAATGTGAGAACATTGTAGCCCTGAATGTGAGAACACTGTAGTCCTGAATGTGAGAACGCTGTAGCCCTGAATGTGAGAACGCTGTAGGCCTGTATGTGTCTTTGCCTAACCACAGGAGTTGGAAATAATATAAGGCAAGTGCCCGGAGGATGCAAATGTTGCTCTGATGAATACAAAAAACTGTATCTGAGAATGATAAGATGTGTCAGGAGAGGAGACCATGGGAACAGAAATCAGCATTTTCATGGCTCAGCCTGTGAACAGGAAGGCAACAAGTGGATTTACAAGAAAATGGGGAAAGGTACTCAATACCATCTCCAAATGCAATATATAAAGTAATATATTTTTATGAGGGTAAACAGTCTAGGTATACTGATGCACTTGGTAGATGTAGCTAGATACCATAATCATAAAGTATTCAGAGCATGAAGAAACAACACTGTTCTTTTACTAATGCTATATAGCATTAAGCATTCAATTTCCCTAAAATAATTGAAGACGGCTAAGAGCATATGGTAAAGAAACTAGGTAGCTATGAAGTCTGCCACTACCCATGTGAAACAGCAGCTTTGAGAGCAATAGCAGTTGTGTAACAGGACTTTGTGAGGAGCGAAGCAGACCTGCTCTTGCTATAGTTATGTGTGCACAATTAATATTCAGTACACCTTAGTAGCCACCATGTTTTCCCATCACTTTTGAGCACAATGCAGAACAGCCACACTCTAAAGGCATGAGTGTTGGAGTGCTCAGATCAAGCCATCTTATACTTTTCAGTCCTTTCAAGGATGCAGAAAGTAACTAGGAAAATGTTTCTAAAGACCGTTTTAGTTAAAGAAGCTCTTTGTCTTAGACTGGAGAGAGCTCAGTTGGAAAAGCACCCTTTGTGTATACATGAGTACCTGAGCCTGGATTCTAAGTACACACATTAAAAGCTGGCTCCGTGGGCAAGGATACAGGAGGATCCCTGAGGCTTGCTGGACAGCCAGTCCAGACAATCAGTGAGTTCTAGGTCAGTGAGAAACCCTGTCTCAAAGAATAAGTGGAGGGCAATAGAGGAAGACACTCAACATGAACCTCTACCCCTTCCCATGAAGCTCTTTGTTTATGGCTGCCTGGTTCTTTGCCAAGATTTGGGGGATTGGGAGTGTTGCTCCCAACCCTGTTGCTCATCTGAATTGTCTTGAAACCAACACTCCTGTGACTTGGGAAATTTTCCTCAGAGGAGATCAAGCAGAAGAGAAGTGCATGGTGTACATCAACTTAGTCAAGATTTGGGGGATTGGGAGTGTTGCTCCCAACCCTGTGTGTCATGAAACCAACACTCCTGTGACTTGGGAAATATTCCTCAGAGGAGATCAAGCAGAAGAGAAGTGCATGGTGTACATCAACTTAGGGCTTGACCTGTCTGAGCAGAAGGAAACTTCCCAGTGAAACTAGGGTTCATTGACAATATGTTGGGCTGTGTCATGTACACCTGCCATGTAGAACAGCTGTTGCCAACCTACTGGAGCCAGAAGTCTGTTCTCTTTGACTTGGGGACATCTGACAACCTCCCTAGGTGGGTGGAGGTGTTGATCAGGATATAGAAACCCGGTTAGGTTTTATCTTTATTTGTGAGTTGGTGTCTTACAGGAGAGAAGCTTCTAGAAATACCACTTTTAGAAATAAGCAGTCCAGGAAGCAAGGGATGAATTCTAGTTGATATATTGAAAACCATTGATCTCTGAAGGCTTTGTTCTTATTTCAGAGTGGTCTGGCTAAGTTTGCAAAGTGTCTTAAAACTTTCAATTCATCTTTCATCTGTCACTTAGCTGCTGCCTGCTTGCATTATCAGTAGTGCCATCACCCTCTGTGTCACAAGAATGTGGATGTGCCTGCAGTTCTCACAGGCATAGGTGAACATGATGAGGGATGGTCACTGGTGAGATGGTGGAATGTGTGGGGATGTCATTTTCTCAGCACAGCCTTGTGACATTTTAATCTGTCCAACATGCTGATTATGAACTGTTTGCTTTTTACTAAACTGACTGATCATATCATTCAGAGTCAGTTGCTGATAATTTTTCCATTTGCTTCTTTGGGTCACTGAATTACCCAAACTCAACTGACTAAGCAACCACAAGAAGGCACAGTAGCAATTTCTTACAGCATTCAAATGGAAAGAGAAAAGAACAGTTTGTCTCATTTTATCCACTAGAAAACTACAAGATTTAGTAACAACTTTATAGGATTTATTTACCAATTTATATTTATTTATTTTTGGTTTGGTTTTTGAGACCCTGTAGCCCAACTGGTCTGAAACTCACTATGTGGACCAAGCTGACCTCAATCTCACTGAGATCCACGTGCCTCTGCCTCCTGAGTGCTGAGATTAAAAGTGTACAGAATCATGCCCAGGCCCAACTTTTTGGTTTGAATAAGACAATTTTCAGGAACAAAGATGGGAGGAAATAAGTGAGCATGCTTTGTAAATTATAGAGCCCAGTAGGAAGCAAGGTTTTAGACTTACTAATTTTCCAGTAGATTCACTGTGTCAAATTAACTTTGTAGTTTTCTTGCTCCATTTCCATGGAATGGTGAAGATTCTCTCAGAGGCTTCAGCATGCTGGTTCCATTCACTACTAAAATGCAGTCTTTTTACCTTTGGAAAACCATAGTCTCTGCTGCATTTCACTAGCATGGGCTAGGGGAAAAGCTGAGGACATTCTGAGGTGACCCATATGTTCTGAGTGAATGACAAGAACTCTCTAGTGGATGACTTCTCAGGCCCACTCTTATTTTCTATGCATTATACAGTCCTTGACTAACACTTTTCTAGTCTTAAGGGCTCTGGGAAGAAGCTATGACCAGTGACAGAAATAGAGAAATTAGAGAAAGATACTTTTATTGAGATATACTAAACTGTAGACAAGCACAGAACATTTTCAAAATGAACTTCATGTTGGAGAAAAGGGGTTGGCTGGGGTCGGAGGTTTTGAATCATCCAGATAGAAATTAGAATTTAAATTGTGAGAGTGACGGAAGATAACCTACAGGAGAGGGAGAGGTGTATATGTATATGCATGCCTGTACCTGTGTATGTGTGTGTATGTGTGTGTGTGTGTGTGTGTGTGTGCACGCGCATACTAGAGAGGGAAGGAACCTGTCAGCCAAATGACAGGAGAGATGGAAATTAATAGAAGAGAGATTCAACTATGAAAAGAAAAGTGAGCCAGGCCTGGAGGAGCAGACTTGTCACTTCAGCTACTTGTGAGACTGAGGCAGGCGGTTTGCAAGTCTGTCTGGGCTACAAAGTATGTTTAAAGCCAATTTGGGCAACTAGTGAGAATTTGTTTCAAAATAAAGTAAAAGGAGGTCTGGGGACATAGCTCAGTAGGAGAGTGCTTACCTAGCACACACAAGGTCCTGGCTTGGATCTCCCCTGTCCCCAAAGGGATGCCATGTCTCTTTCAAGTCAGTATTTTTAGAGTTTAAAATTCTGATGAAGAAAAACAGTAATTTTATGAACTGCAGTTCCAAAAGGAAGTCTAGAAGCATAAGAATACTGAACCTACTGCCAGTATGTTTGTTTTCTTGTGATAATTTTGTTTCTTGTTTAGAGTGATAGCAACATGCATGTGCAAGTAAGGATATGAGATTTATTTCCACATGGTGTTGATTTTATTAGTTCGTGCGAATGGTACCACCTGTTAAAATCTTATGTTATTTACATCTGTGTTTAGTCCAATAACCTCCCACTCCCTTTCCTTTGCTCTTCTAACCAAAACAAGCCATCTTCTTGTTTCATCTCAAAGGCCTCTTTCTAATAATACCAGGACCCATTTATTGGGGAGACAGAAAGATATGTCAATGACATCTTCACACCTTAAAATAAACTTTTATAAACTCAAGCTTAGGACTGAGGAAATGGCTCAGAGATGATAAACTACTTGCCTTGCAAACATGAGATCCAGAGCTAGATCTCCAGAACATCTGTAAAAAAGCCATGTGTGGTGGCTCACATTTGTGATCCCAGTGTTAGGGAAGGCAGAGACAGGCTGGCCCAGGAAGTGAAAGACTCTGTCTCAAAAAAACTAGGTGGGTGGTCCCTGAGGCATGACATTGGGATTGTCCTCCAGCTCCACATACATGTATATACTTCTGTATGCGCACACCCAAAGTTCAAGTTTATTGTTCCATTCAAGTTATACAAACCCAGCTAACTTCCAAAAGAAAATAAACTGGTTATTACTTTTTTCAGTGAATAAACTTTCACATTGAAAAACATAGCCCTGACTGTAAGTTAATGGTGAAAGAATTATAAAGACAGATTCTCTTTTGCAATTAGTGTCTGTAGAATGCTTCAGAGTTAAGCAGGGCTATGACGGTTGACATCTTCATTTTGCAAAACAAAGGAGGCACACACTTGCTGACAGTTCTTATGTATGCCTCCTGTCTAAGAGGATATCTGAGTACATTTTTTTTTCATATAGACACTGGCATCTTGTGTAGGCAAAGTGAAGCTCCATCTCAAGCTTCATTCTGCATGTGAATGACCAGCTCCAGAAGCAAATGGTGGTACCAAAGATGTGTCCCAAAGATAGCCAGGTATTTATTTTTGGAACCTGTGAATGTTTCCTTAAAACGGACCTCACACAATAAATTCAGGATCTTTAGATGGAGAATTATGCTGGATCATTGAGGTAGACCCTGGTATAATTCTAAGTACTGTTCTAAGGGTAGAGAGAGGGACACTTGGCAACAAAGAAGGAGGGAATGTGGAAACAGGAGATGGGAAGGACTCAAGGCTGGGAGCATGCTCCAGGAACACTGTGCGAGAAAAGGCAAAGAAAAGATTGTTCCCTCAAGCTTTCACAAAGACCCACCCTGCCTTTGGTGGGACTTCTCACTTCCAGAGTTGAGATAGATTGCATTGGTATCATATAAGCCACCAAGTGTGAGGGCTCTGTCTCTCTGTCTCTGTCTCATTGCTTCTCCTATGTTCTTTAAATTTTCTTTCTCTGATGCAGAGAGAGAGAGAGAGAGAGAGAGAGAGAGAGAGAGAGAGAGAATCACAGTTTTAGTATGGCAGTGCTTTTGCTGTGGGAGGACCACTTAACCACATAGGGTCAGAGCAGTATCCAGAAGACAGTCTTGAAATGTGGGGTGGGGTGGGATTCTTTGCTTCTAGTTACTGATGGCTAGAAGCTGTAAGCATATTAAGAATTTAAAGATCCATTTTTTTTTACAAGTAAAGATTGGCAGGAATAAAAAATGCAAATTCAACAGGGCACTTTTACCTCACCGTTCCTAGGCTCACGTTCATTAGGGACAAAAGCAACAAGGAGAAAACAATACCCCTCAAAGCCAAATTTCTTTCTATTTTAAAGTTTAGAACTCTCCCCTTATCTGTACTCCACCAGAGCCCCCCATTGGATTTCATGCATTCTGTCATATATGTTAAGGACTATCAAGCCAAGTTTGTGTCCCCAAATGTCCCTTGGTATGAGTCCATTCACTTGAGCCAGGTCAACCTATCTACCTGCTCCTTCAAGGAAAATCAACTCTATCTCTCCCAGTAGTCAGTGGTTTCCATAGTTCCTCAGCTAAGGCTGGGGCTTCTTCCCCACTTCCCCACTTCTATGCGGGGTTTTGGGCTTGTGAGGGTCCTGTACATGCTCTCCACATTGCCATAAGTTCAAATGAGTAACTTCTCAGTTGTGTCTGAGTCTGTTACTTCACTTAGTATAACAGCTTTTAGTTCCATCCATTTACCTGCAAATTTCATGATTTTGTCTTTATTTACCGCTGAGTAGAGCGCCATTGTGTAAATGTACCACAGTTTCATTAGCCATTTGTCAGTTGAGGGACATTTGGGTTGTTTCCATTTCTTAGCTATTGTGAAAGAGCAGCAACAAACCTGGTTGTATATATAAATATCTCTGCAGTAGGACAAGTCCTTTGGGTATATGCTAAAGAGTGGTTAAACCAGATCATATGGTAGATTTAATTTTAGGTTTTTTTTTTCAACAGATGCAGATAGCTTTATTAGCTATGAAGGGCATATAATCTTCCCTTGGCAATGGGGTTGGGCATTGGATTTGAAGGAGGTCTGGAATTTATAGGTGGGCCCAGAAAATCCCACAAGGGGATTGTGTCTTCCCAGAACCCCAGAAGGTGAATTCTGCCTTCTTGGGTGTTGATCTACTTCCTGGAATCTGGGACGTTCTGTTAGGGGAACCAGGTATCTTCTGCAAGGTAGTTGGAACCAGATCTGCAAAGAGGCTGATAAGGAACCAGATGTCTTTTGATAAGGAACCAGATGTCTTTTGATAAGGAACCATCTTTATACCCCATTCCCCATTGGCACTCTCCAATAGCCCCCTATACCACTGGAGTTCATACACTCTGTCATTTGTGTGAAGGTCTATTGTGTCAACTTAGTGTCCCCAGATGTCCTTCAGTGCAAGATCATCCACTGTAGTCTAGGCAGCCTGTCTAGAGTCCCTCCCTTTAAGAAGATCAGGTCTTCCTCACCCAGCAGCTCTTAAAATACTAAAAAGGAACCTACCTTTGGACCTGGTTATACCACTCCTTGGCATATACCCAAAGGACTCATCCTATTGCAGAGATCCATGTTTGTTGCTGCTCTTTTCACAGTAGCTAAGTAATGGAAGCAACCTAAGTGTCCCTCAACTGACAAGTGGCTAATGAAATGTGGTACATTTACACAATGCAGTTCTACTCAGTGGTAAAAATGTTGAAATTTGCAAGCAAATGGAACTAGAAACTGTTATACTAAGTGAAGTAACACAGAGTCCTTTCTCTCTTAACTGAAAGGGAGTCCTCTGGTGGCATGGAGCAAGAACACAGCCTTAATTTGGTTTCAGGTAGCAGCTTGCACAGGGTGCTCAGTCAGGAGATTGTAAGAATGTTTAGAGACAATAGCTGATTAACCATAGTACAATGGTCTCATTACTTGAGAGTCAGTAAGGGTTTAGTGGAGAGAGGAGAGGAGGGGAGACGAGCTGTCAGTTCAGTCCTGACTCCAGGAGTCAGGTCCATTGAGGTTCTGGTTGTATCCTCAGTATGTCAGGAACAGGGTATTACTTAAGGCAAAAGAGAGATAAGGAAAAGACCAGAACCTTTTATTGGTATCCTGAACCTCTAGCTATGGTGGAACTACAGACTTCTTTGGGTTAGATAGTTCTGGCATGCCTAGTCTCAAGTAGGGACAAGTTTACTGACAGAGCCATGGGAATTTCTGGCTCTCAGCCAAGAAAGAAACTGCTCATTTTTCTTTTTTTTTTTTTTTTTAACCCTGTATTGCCTAGTCAATCTTTACCTTCCACTCTCATCCTTCTTCCTATGAAGTGATAATCCTAACTGCCATTAGTAAGCTGATTGCTCTAGCTTCTTCTATGCTGAATAGGCTCGTCAGGTGTGGCAGTCTGAGCATCCCTCCAGAGAGTCTATCTAAAAGACCCCAAAAGTGCACCAGTGGCTTTATTGTATAACTTCCAGGTGTAGTGAGGGAAGAAAGTTTCTAACTCTTGCTTAGGGACATGGGGGAATAAACATTAAAAGCAAGAAGAGTTAAGGGGAGAAGAGGGTTTAGGGTCCCCATTTTTGTAGTCACTCGGGCCTTGGAGGATGATCAAGAGGGCCCATGTAGATAGAATTAGAAAGTCATAGAACTATCTGAGTATGGACTGAATTTTGAAGAAGAATTTTAATTACTTGACAGGCTCAGGTTTTAAGAGTTCTGAACACCGATTTCTATAGTGGTTGCACATATTTGCAATCCCACCAGCAGTGGATGAGAGTTCCCCTTTCTCTGCATCCTTGCCAACATTTGGTATCATTTCTTCTCTTGATTTTAGCTATTCTGATTGGAATTAGAGGAAATCTTAAAGCAATTCTGATTTAAATTTCCTTAATTACTAAAGATGTTGAATGAACACTTTTTAAGATGTGTCATTTTTATTTCTTCTTTTGAGAGCTCTGTTCAGATCCATAACTACTTTTAAATTGGGTCATTTGTTTTTTGAGTTCTTTGTGTATTTTGAATATTAATCTTTGTCAGATGTCAGATTGGTGATTTAAAAATAACTTGCAGGGTATGGAGAGTAGCTCCAATAACAGAACCTGAATGTGTGTGTGTGTGTGTGTGTGTGTGTGTGTGTGCAAGCCTG
>NW_008352153.1:1835984-1845748 GCF_000622305.1 Nannospalax galili
CCAACACCCCTCTCCTGTCCTTGTGCTATTATTCCTGTTACTTTTATGTATTTTGGTGCCATTAATGCTGCTAATCTTTTCCTGAACAATAAGGAAAAAAATTCTCACTTCTTTGACATTTTTTATTTCCTTATATAAAATGTTCCTTTCTTCTTGAAACATTCTAATATTTCTTCTCTCTGTCTCTCTCTGTCTCTGTCTCTCTCTGTGTCTGTCTCTGTCTCTCTGTCTCTCTCTCTGGTGTATGTGTTTGGTGGCACATGCACAGGTGTGTGTAGGTGCACATCCTTGTATGCCAAGAAGGGAGGCCAGAGGAAGATGTGATGGCTAATCTTGGTTATCAACTTGAGACACCAGGGAAGAGAGAACCCCAACTGAAAAAATTTCTTCCATAAGATGGGTCTGAGGGCAAGTCTGTTGGGTATTTTATTGATTGCTAATTGATGTGGGAAGGCCCAGCCCACTGTGGGTGGTACCATCCCTAGGCAGGTGGGCCTGGACTATATAGAAAGATAGCATAACCTAAGCCTGGAAGCAAGCAAGCCAGTAAGTAGCATTCCTCCATGGTCTCTGCTTCAGTCCTTTTCTCTGGGTTCCTGCTTGAGTTCTTGACTTGATTTCCCTCAATAATGGACTTTCATGTGAAAGTGTAAACCAAATAAACCCTTTCCTCCCTTATCTTCCCTTTGGTCATGGTATTTATCACAAGAACGGAAAGCAAACTCAGAGGTTCTGGTCTGCTGTTCTGGTCTATCACTCTCTACCATTCCTGTGAGACACAGTCTCTCACTGAACCTGGAGCTAGGCTGTCAGCCAGAAAGTCCAGCAGTCTTCCTGTCTTTGCCCTCCATGATGTTGGAGTTATAAGTGTGTCCAACTTTTATGTGGGTACTGGGGATCTGGACTCAGCCCCTTATGTCTGTGCGGCAAGCATGCTTATGCACTGAGCTATCACTCTAGCTTCATTTGTAGTATTTCTTTTAGGATTGACCTGGTGATAATGGACTCACCTGGGAAAGTATTTTACGTTTTTTTCTTTTGGAGGCAGGGTCTCCCTGTAGCCTCAGATGGCCTGGAACTCACTATGTAGATGAGGCTGATCTGGATCTCACAGAGATTCACCTACCTCTGTCTCCCAAGTGCTGGGGGAAAAGGTGTGTGCCATCATGACCAGCTACTTTACTTTTTTTAAAAATTGAATTTTTGTGATTTTCATACAATGTAGTTTGATGGTATTTAGAGCCCCTCCCTATCCGTACCTCCTCTCACTGCCCTCCCCAATTTAATGTACTTTCATATATAATACAGCCTATAGAGTCTGATTTGTGCTTCTAAATGTCCTTCAGTGTGGGTCCATCCACTGGGCCCACCAGAAGTCCCAACCCTGTAAGACACTGTCTTTTCCTCTCCCAGAAGCCATCAATTGCTAAAAGTTCCTTAGGTTGGGTTGAAATGTCTGACCCACTGCCCCATGTCTGTGCTGGGATTTTGTGTGGCTTGAGCTTGCATAGGCCTTGTGCATGCTGTCACCATTGCTGTGCAAATATATGAGTAACTGTGCAAATATATGAGTAACTGGACGACTCTGTTTCCTTATGGTCATCTACCCCTTCTGACTCTTACAATCTTTCTGCCTCCTCTTCAGCAAGGATCCTTGAGCCTTGGGAGGCAGAGGTTTGAAATAGGGGTCCTAATCAGGAATAAGCACTTAGTGTGGTCTCTTTTTCTTTGCACATTTAACAATTTTGGGTTTCTGTGTTAATCACCATCTGCCACATAAGGATATTTTACTTTTTAAAAGACAATATTAGGGGCTGGAGAGATGGCTCAGTTGTTAAGAACACTGAATGCTCTTGCAGAGGACCCAGGTTAGATTCCCAGCACCCACATGGCAGCTACGAACCATCCTTAACTCCAGTTCCAGGGGAATCCGAAGCCCTCTTCTGACCTCCACAGCATTGTACGACACGGGTGCACTCACATACATGCAGGCAACATACTCATACACATAAAATAAAAATAATAAAATATTTAAAAAAGATAATATTAGCTAGTTTTGCTAAGATAATTTTGTAGAAATTTTGATTGAGATTTTCTTTCTGAATTTTATCATTTTAAATACATCACTATATTCTCAATTCTGTTATTTCCAATGAAAAGTCCATTATAATTTTCAATCTTGTTCTGCTATAGTTAAGATATTTTATTCCTCGCAGTTCCCTTACAATTCTCTCTGATTTGTTTTCCGCAGTGTGATTGTGGCATACTTGGGTTTGTTTCTTGGCATTTATCTTGCTCTCAGAACTTTTTTCTTTTCTGAGTTCGGTGGCTCTATAGAATTGTGTTCTCTCATTAATCTTGGAAAGTTCATTGTCTTACTTCAAATATTTCCTGTCTCTTACCTCTGGATGTTTTGTGTGCCAGTCCTTTTGATATTGTTCCAGGATTCTTAGATGTTATGTCTTTTTTTTCTTTGTTCCATATTCTTTTTCCTTTTTAGTTTTGAAAATTTCTAACGCTATATCTTCAAGTTCCCTGATTCTTTTTTCAGCTGCGTTAACGCAAACGACATCAAAGGCACTGTTGATTGTTGTGATGATAATTTTGATGTCTGACATTTAGTTTGGTTTCTTTGCTGGAGGTGCTCCTTCCTCTCATGTTACCACCTTAGCCTGCCATCTCTCTTTTCACTAGAGCTCTTCACATATTAATAACACAGGTATTACGAATTCCTTCAAATATCTATAGCTGATTCTAGCATTTATAGCCTATATGTCTGGATCTGATGGTTGCTTTTACAGGGTGTCTTCCTGGTCTTTGTCATTTTTTTTTAACTTTGGGTGGATGGATATTTGTGTGGACAACAGTGACTGAAGTAAATAGGTCTTTGTTGTGACATCCTATGTTGAAAAGACAAAGAGTTGGGATATGTTGAACTTTTGTTGTGAGATTTCAAATGCTAACATCCTTGTGTTTTTCTCTGTTTTTGACTTTGGGCATTTCTATGTGTTCCTGGGAAAAAAGAATGTATCTTGTAGTTTACACTTCAATATGTCCTTGCACTTCTGGGGCTTGATTGTGTGGTTGTGGTCTCTTAAAGGCACTTTTTAATTAGTCACATCTGTCTTTTTGGAGGGCTTGTGTCTTTGGGGATGTTTTCACAAGTGTTTGTGTCCTTCTCCCAGGTTACAGTATTTCATTCCTCACTACCTACTCCTCCTTTAGTATTCCAAATGCATTTCCTTAAGGATTTGTCCTCTTTTGATTATTACTCTAGTATTCTTTGGTGAGGCAAGAATGCAGGAATGGGCAGGAGTGCGGACATCCCATTCTCCTGGTAGAATACAGTTTCAGCACTACCTTCCAGTTCAATCTTTCCTAAAAGGTTAAACTTTGTTGTGAGCTCCTGAGGGTGGATGTGGTAGGGTGAAAGGCTGGAGAGAGGGGAAGGGAGGAGAATCATCATAATGTGAGTGCCTGAAAAGGAGAACCAGAGGAGGCAGAAGGAGGAAAGAAAGTCAGCAAGTGTTGCTGGCCTGTCTCAACCCAAGGAACTGGGAAATGTGGTAGAACCAGGAAAAGGAAGTTTAGAAAAGGAGACTCATCAAAGTTGGCAAAAATTGCCCACCGTCTTCAAAGCTGGGAATTTGTCTCTTGCTTGTAAATAATGCTCACTTTCAGAATTTATTTAGTAAATGTGTGAATAAAATTTTCTACCCTCAGCCCTGCTGTCATAGTGAGTTTATTTTCCATCTTCTCTTCCTATACATTCCAAGAGTGTGTGCTTTGTTTAATTTGATTTGAAAGTTACAAATATAACAAAAATATGCAATATTTAAGATTGTTGACTCTGCAGTCCTGCAGTAGTCATTGGTTGGTCTGAGACAAGTTCATGAATATATTTAATCTTCAATTATTTATCTTTAAATTTGGGTACCATGTGTCTCATGAAGTTATTGTGAGGTTTCAGGTAATAGTATATGCATTATCTTTCCTTAGTACCTAGTAAATATGAAATAAAAAACTATTGGTGTTTTATTATTCTTATAGCTTGTATTGCAATGGTTGAATTTTTATGAGAAAATCCAGTCATAGTCTGAAGTGAATTGTTTTATTTCTGGTTCCCAAAGAAACATCAGTTTGTCTCACTGACTCATTATATTAATCAGAACTAATTAATAAAGCATTACATAATATATGTATATATACATACATATATGTATATGCATTTTTAAATAAATGAATGTTTTCTTGGAAATGATATGGAAAGATATATAAAAATTTAGACTATTTTTTTTACTGAAAAACTAGTATGGAAAATGGGAAGCAGAATTAAGAAATATAAAGCTTTACTTTTATCATGTTTTAAAAATTATTTTATGTGTATGAGTGTTTTCCTGCATGGATATAGGTGCATCACGTGTATACAGTGCCCCTGGAAGCCAGAAGAGAGCATCAGATCCTCTGGAACTGGACTTTTGAATGGTTGTTAGCCAACATGTGGGTGCTAGAAATGGAACCCAAGTTCTCTTCAAGAACAGCCAATGCCTTAACCACTGAACCATGTCTCCAGCACCAATACTTAGATATTTTTTAATGTTTTGTATCATGGAAACCACTGGAAAATAATATCGCAAGAATTCCTTGAGTGCCTGCTCTGTATACATCTAAGCAAGAGTTTTCAGAACAATGAATCTTCCTTCTTGCTTTACAGTCATTAAAAAGCAACTATCCGCAGGGCATGGTGGCACATGCCTTTAATCCCAGCACTTGGGAGGCAGAGGCAGGCAGATCTTTGTGAGTTGGAGGCCAGCCTGGTCTACATAGTGAGTTCCAGGATAGCTGGGGCTACAGGGAGACCCTGTCTCAAAAAGACAAAAAAAAGCAACTATCCATATACAACTTTCATGCTTATTATAAAGCCTTCAACATATGGAAAGATGACCAACATGTCCATAAGTAAAGATTATAGTGTTTGAATACTGTTTCAGAAACTGTTGTATAAAATAAATTTTATTTGTGGCCAGAGAGTGAGAAAACATTTCCACATCAAAATAACTTAATGTGGAAATGTATTTCAGTTAGACAAGGGCAGTGTGTTTCAGAGATCTACTGTACATGATGATGATGATGATGATGATGATGATGATGATGATGATGTTCATGGTTATTGACAACGTATTGTGTCTTGAAAGCTGCAAAGATTTTCAAATTTTTAGTTGTTTTCTGTTCCTCTCTTCTCTCTCACTTGTTCCTTTTCTCACCCCCTTCTCTTTCATTTATTTTTCTTTTTTTAATTGAGGTTTGTGATAGCCTAGGTTAGTCTCAAACTTGCTAACAGAAAGGATAGCAAGCCAAGGATAACCAAGGATAACCTTGAACTCCTGATCCTACTGTGGCTACCTCCCAAGTGCTAAGATTACATGTGTACAGCACCATACCTGGCTCAAGATTTTAAATGTTTTCACTACTAAAAATTACATCGTGAGGTAATATCTTTGTTAAGTAGCTCAGTGTAGTTCTTTCACAGTATACACATATCAAAACCTCATATGGTATACCATAAATATATATAAATTTTATTTTCAATTTAAAAATACATACAGAAAGAATGCACAAAATAAATATCTTTCACAGTATACACATATCAAAACCTCATATGGCGATATATATAACTTTTATTTTCAATTTAAAAATACATACAGAAAGAATGCACAAAATAAATATAAGAGCTGTCTGCATGCTATTGGAAGCTTCAGCAACAAGACAGGGAGAGAGATGTAAAGTGTTTTTGCATGTTGTCAGACTCTTGACTGGAGATCATGTCAAGAGGAAACCATAGAGAATTCTGCAGGGAAGAGAACACAATCCTGTTATATCAGGACACAATTGCCTTCACTTGACTGCACACAGCTACAAATTCAGGGTTTTCAGAAAAGATAAAATACCCAGTCGGCACCCTCTTCTTTCTTCCAGGACCATTTAGTGAGTATGCACAGCAAATCCAGTTTTTTTCTTTGGTTGCAAAGTGAGGATTGAGGTCTAAGCACCCATAAACCCTCTGTAAGCCTCTCCCCAGATCTCAGGGTCTTTGCATGCACCATTGGGACCAGACACAATATAATCTTGACTTGCGCTTGGAATTTAGCTTGCATAGCAGTGGACTAAGTTACATCAAAGCAGGTTTTCTGGTGCGGTAGTGATGAGCTGAGCCATGGAAGGGAAGCTTCTACTTCTGTCAGTTCACATGTCCCACTGCAGCATGAGCCATAAGCTCAAGAGTTGTGTGCTAGCATCACTCTCAAGCCACAGTTTCTGAAAGGGTTGGATTAAGGAGAAACTAAAGTACTGGGGATATGCTGAAGACATAAGTTTTGATTTTTTAAAAATATGCACCATACTACTGACTGTGAGTGCTCACTTGTATGTGGGTAAATAATCACTTGACAGTGTGGCCAGGGTCAAGGGGCACTCTTACTAGGCTCTGAGGGTTAGAATAGTCTTTAAAGTAATGTGAGATCACATACCCTTTGACATAAGAGGAACCTGTGCCCCAAATTCATAATCTAAGTTACCCAAGTAAATGTTTATTTTTAAATCACACTATTTGGAATTCAGATAATTACCAAATATTTATTGAAAGGGAAACTTACTTTATTTCTTGAATATTTCAAGTTAATTCATGGTATACATTTCAGGAAAAATCAATTGGTCAAAATTGAAAAGTCTCCTTCCTATTTATTTATTTATTTGATAGTTTATGTAGTTTTACCACTAAATTGTTTTTTCTATCTTGTATTGAGAAACTATTTTGTTTTCCTATTTAACTGGCCAATTGGCTTTGTGCAGATAAGACTCCACAGTGATTAGTAGGAGGCCACCAAGTGGTCCATAGCTAGCAGAACATAATGGGCTTCATCATGACCTTTAAGAATTTTCTCTTAAGTTCTGCATAAAATGATCCCAGGCCTCATAATATTTCTACACACAAGGCTTTCTTCCTAACTGATTATATATATTTAACACATAGAAAAAGATGTTTTAATACTTTTTTCATATTTAGATATGTGCATGGTAAAGTGATTACTAGTCAGGCCAAACTGCATTTTCTGTTCTTAGTATCACAGATAAGGAGGTTAAGTTTAGGAAGCTTAATAACTTGTGCAGAGTCACACTCTCTAAGCTTTCCTAGTGCGCTCAGGCTGCAAAAGCAAAGCAAGAGATTGAATGGCTTAAGCAATAGAAGTTTATTTTTCATAATTCTGGAGTTTGGTAGTCCAAGATGAAGGTGCTGTCAGGGTGGATGCCTCTTCCTGCTTTCAGATGATGCCTTATTGCTGTGTGCACATGGCCCTCCCTCTGGGTGTGAGCGCTGGAGGGAGGAGGGTGACTGACATATCTCTGGTGTGTTCTCCTTTTCTCATGAGGGCATCAGTCATATCAGATTGCAATTACACTATTGGCTTCCTTTAAGCTTACTCGCTTCCTTGAAGGCCCTGTCTCCAAGCATATCCACATTGGGGGTTAGGGCTTCAATGTATGAATTTGTGGGCACACAATTAAGTCTGTAACAGCGATTAGAGGTAGGACATGCACCTAAACCTACCTATGTTATTCTAACATACCTGCTAACTCTTAGTGTAAGAAATAAGTATAGGACATGGCAATGATAGTATTTCCTCCTTTCAAATTAATGCATTGGTCCCTTAGTCCAGAATTTAGCTCTACTGTGCTCCCTCCTCCCTGACTGTGGCATGTAGAAATGACTGAACTAAATGGTACAAAATAAAATACTTTGACTGTTCTGGTGCGTTTTGTCTCCAGAATAATTTTTCTGAATCTGTAGTTTCTTGTATGCTGATTTATTCTAGATTCAAGCTCCAGTGAGCAGAATTTGGTACACAGATTAGGGCACAGACTCACTGCAAGCAAGTACAGAGACTGACATTCACTGGAACCAGATCCACTTAAATATTTGTCAATGCTTATGTGATGGGTGCTGTTACACCAGCTGAGAATATGGCAGTGTCAAAGACTGATAAGCTCTTCTGGAGAAGAGAGGGGAAGGGAAGCAAAGAAGTAAGAATTTCAGACAAAAGAAAATGAAGGGAAGTAGGGAGGCTGGCAGACCTGGGAATGGAATGTTTATGAATTTCTTGTTTGCTGCAATGACATGTAAGCTTGAACTTGGTGAGAAGGATGTTGTCACTGAATGATTCTGGAGGTACGTAGTTTAGGGAGCAGAGTAGTAAAACAAAGGCTGGCAACAAGATTCATTGGGGAAGGAGAAGGGCATTAGGGCTTGAAGTAGTGATTAAGAAGGTGAGTAGTTCAGGATGAGCTGGGAGAAGCCAGATCACAGGTCCCCTGGGGAGAAGTTTGGCATTTATTACATGCGCAATGTGGCTCTGGGAAGATGTTATATGTGGTCTGATTGGCATTTGTAAGCAATCATGTTGGCAGTGGATGCAGCCATGATTGTAATTCTGCATCTCTGCATCTCTCTTGCTTACAGGTCTCTTCCTGCACAGTAGAAGGACACAACTTATTCTGTGGTGTGGTCACTTTAAAATGTGTTTCGGGAAAATTGGCCATGTCAGCAAATCAGAATCAGTTTACAACTCAAATCTAAGCTTTGTTGACTTTTGAAGAAGCTTGGCCATCTGTTTATCACTTCCCCTCTCATATCTCCATTGTTCAGATAACATAGATGACAGACATTGTAATAAGCGATTTACAGAACTTCCTTCCTCTTATTTTTCCCTCCTGGAATCTCTTTTGTGTCTCATCTTCTATTGAGGGAGACCTTCTGTTTCCTGTCTATAAGCCCTCCTTTCTCCATGTACATCCAGTCCATCCTAATGATATTTTCTGTGCACTGATTGCTTTGTCAGTTTATGAACTCTTCCAGTGATCTGAATTTCAAAGCCACAGTGGGAGAGAAATCAGAACCTGGCAGCCATTTGTTGCTGGCCTGAGGTCACTGCTGGGAGCCAGACTTACTCTTCGGAGGACTACTTGAGAGGCGTGCTGCCTCTCCCTGCCGACTCTCTTGTCTTTGTTCTCAGATGGCACCTGTTGGGGTACAGCTGATGTGGTCTGTGGACAACGGAAGCTTTTAATGTAGTGTGAATCCATGGAGAAGTTGATGGTCACAAGCGTAACCCATGGAAGAGACAAGGAGAACATGAGGGAAACCAGATGTACAACACAGGAAAACAGAAGCTTGGAACTGAGAAATGGGGATTTTTTTTTTCAATAAAAGGAGATTAAGAGAGCAGTGTTGTGAAAGGTAGATTAACACAGAGACCTACAACTGGCCAACATGAAAACTTCAGAGTGCTAATCCATGAATAACACACCTATTTGAGACCTTTGCCACCCAAGTGTCAGGAATCATTGTGGAAGAGGGGAAGGAATGATTATAAGAGCCAGAGGGGGCCACAAGGAAACACTTTTCCACACAGTGGGGCAGTTACTCATATGAATTGCAGCTATGTGACAGCATGCACAAATTCCATGTAAGCTCAATCCAGACAAAATCCCAGCATAGAAGTGGGGAAGTAGATAGGAAACCCCAACCCTAGCTGAGGAACTACAGGCAACTGATAACTACTGGGAGAGGGAGAGAGAGATTAAGGTTGTGATTCTAGATAGGTTAACCTGGCTCCAGTGGATGGACCCATACTGAAGGACACTTGGGGACACAAGTTTGACTTGAGAAGCATTAAAGATATATTTATCTACATCTATTATCTATCTAT
>NW_008352153.1:1846204-1860506 GCF_000622305.1 Nannospalax galili
TTTGAGACAGGGCTTCCCTTTGGCCAAACCTGGCTTGGAAATTACTATGTCAACTAGGCTGGTCTCGATCTCACAGAGATCCTCCTGCTTCTGTCTCCTGAGTGTTGGGATTAAAAGCATGCACCACCACTCCTGGTTTATTTTTGTTATATTTCATTCTTCTTCAAGACATTACAGTTTTTGTTATATATCCATAGTCTATTCTTGTCTATAATAGTTTCTAGGCATTCATAAAATCTCTCCTTCTCTCTCCATCTATCTATCTATCTATCTATCTATCTATCTATCTATCCTATCATCTATCATCTATCTATCATCTTCTATCATCTATCTGTCATCACCTATCTGTCAATTTATCTATCTGTCATATGTATCATCTATCATCTAAATAAAGTGTATGAAATTGGACGATGCTAAGAGGGCAGATAGGGGAGGGGGCCTAAATATGATCAAAATATATTGTATAAAATTCACAAAAATTCAATAGAAATTTAAAATGAAATTTAACATAAGAAGGTAGCAGACTGGAGAGGCATAAATGATACAATGATATTAACATGGAAAAACAGCCAACGACCAATGTGGTGGGAGGCAGTGAAGGTCATTCTCACTTTCACCTGGTCACTGCTATGTCCATATACCAGCACCTGTAGCCTCTGCTGTTACCAACGCCCCTCACTCTCAGGAAGTAGGTTGCTTGTGAACATGTGACACAGTTCTACCAGGGATCTCTGGTTCCCTGTAACAGAACAGCATTAGTCAACTGATATTTTATAAGGTCTGTCATCATAAAACTCCCACTGACCTCCTTTCTGCTGTAGGGTCAAATGCTAACCTGTGAAAAGACCCTTCAAAGTTCATCAGCCCCAAGGAATGTCTCTGAGCATCATATCCTCCTCATCCTCTCTCCTTTCTTTATTCTTCTGGTAACATGTGCCCCTGTGTACTATGCTAAATCAGTCACATTATACATGCTATCAATTCACAGCACTGTGTTGGAATTATATTAAAAATAACATACTAAAATATATGTATTTTATCAACACATATGAAGGAAGATCTACTGTTGAGATTAATAACTCCCATTATATTGAAGAAGTATAAACATATGGTGAGAAGTCTAGATAAATTATAGCATGATATGAAAACAGGTGATTTTTGTTGTGACAAAATAATAGATACTAGTTATTTAACTATGCATTTTTGCTGATTCATGAATAATGTACTAAATTTCTGTTAGTAGTTAGTAAAAAACAGACAATTTTTATGAATTTAGGGTAAAGATTATTTAAATTTTATCTGCTAACTTCAGCCACTAGTTGGAACTTAAGTTTCTGCAGTAGGAGGTGCCTGAGACAGGGAGTAGGTGGCCAGCCTACACAAATTCCATCAGTTCTAGGTTTCGTTTGTGGATTTAAAGGCTCTTGAGGAAACAGTATGATTTTTATGGTACCCGGAGTTTGATGTATTCTGGGAGAATGCTGAATAGATATCATCAGAACACCCTGCATTGGAGTCCAGAAGCCAGTCAGTCTCTTGGAGCTGACCTGCTTCCCCAGTGACTCAGTGCTGGACTTACCAGCATGTGGCTGTTGTTACCTCTATGTATATCCTAATAGATGGCAGCAGGGTGGCTCTGATTGCAGCCTCTCAGATCAGGTGAATATTTTTCACATGCCAAGGTGTTTCCTTAAGAAGAAATGAAATTGATTTTTCTTTGGTACCTGTTGGGATAATTCTTGTTCAGGGCCAGATTTCATTTGTAAATATCAGGCCATGGTAACCCACACATTCTATTAGACAGGCAGGAAGCAACGGCTACTCCCACTACCAGGCTGTTCTTATGTGCGTACTTCAGGCCATCTTAGAACTTACAATCCTCCTGCCTCAGCCTCCCAAGTGCTGGGATTACAGGTGTATAGCACCATATGTGCTAATGGCTATTCAGATTTGGGGGAGCTGTTTAATGGTGCTTCACAGGAAGTGCAGAAGTACTGCCTGAGGGGACAAAGTGCTTCCTGCCTCTGATATCAGAACACATTTTGGGGCCACTGAAGAATGTGGGTCTTGCTAGAGAGCAACTGAGACAGGAGTTTCCAGCTGCAAGAGATAATATGGACCAAGGTTAAAGAGGGGCTTACAAGAGGGCTCCAGAACAGATTCCTCGAAAGCCTGCCAGCAGTTTCTTAGAGAAAGCAGAGTAAGATCAAATTCCTTCAAGTTCAAAGAGGACCCCTGCGTGTCCCCCTCCAGTGGTCTGGCTCTGCCCTCTCTTGCACCACGCTCTTGCCTCCTGTGTCCCTTGAGTCCAGTCTCCAGCTTAACTCATGAAAGGCCTTGGCTTTTTCTGCTCCTGCTGATGGGAATATGTCTTCCTCTGTCCTTGCCCCTCCAACTAGCTAGAACTCCCCACTCCCCACTGCCTAGATCTTTCCCTAGACATCCATGTGAATTTCCTTAGAGTGCTGCTCAGTGGCTATCCCAGGAAAACCTTCTCTGACCACCTTTATTAACTTCAGGTCTGAGAAGATATAGCCCATCATGTCTGGGAGGGCATGGTAGAGCCCATGATGGCAGAAGCATGCAGCTAGGGCTTATTTCTAACCTGCTGAAGGATCAGGAAGCAGAGAACTCTGCCAAAAATCGGGCTGAGCTACAATCTACAAAGGCCTGCCCTCAGTGACCTACCTCAGAAAGTTACATCTCCTGTCTCCTGTCCCAAAGTTTCCACAACCTGTTAAAATCATCTGGACACTAACTCTTCAAACACAGGAGCTTATGAGGGGCATTTTCAGATTCAAACCATAGAAGTTAGTTTTCATTGCTTTGTGTGGGAATATTCAAAACACTCTCTACTAAGTATTTTGAAATATTCAGTTATAAAAAAATGCTGCCAACCATAGTTATCCCTCTCTGCTATAGAAATAAGAAGTTGTTCATCTTATCCAACCGCACCCCTGTACTCACTAAGCGTCTTCCTCCATCCCTCCTTCCACCATACCCCCCCAGGTTCTGACCTGCCTTTGACCACCGTCCCTACTTAAATTTTTTCTCCTGTTCAATCTCTATCCCACTTTACTTATTTAGTTTGCTGCCAAAGTCACAGTTCCTGGAATAGTACTTAGCACACAGTAAGTATCCAGCACAATTTTTTATATAATTGGGAATTTCTTAACAACAGGTCACATTCTGAGAAATACCTCATCTATCAATTTCATGCACAAACTTAGATGAAAGAGTGTAGTATGTATCTTGGCTGTGTAATGTAGGTACGCATTTATATACATGTGTAGGCATGTATAAAATGGCCTAGTACTCCTAGGGTCTTGAAGACCAAAGATCACAAAAGTAAATCAAACGTGAGAGAAAATGATGTAATCATGATATACTGTAGAAGGTGGGAAGATGCTGAGCAGTTAGAAGTGTTTGTGATCTAAGCATGAGGACCTGAATTCAAATCCCTAACACCCACATGAAAGGCTTAACATGACTGCCCACTGGGGTAATTGGGGAAGGAGGCTGAGACAGAGGATAACTAAGGCTTGCTGGCTGTAAACCTAGTTCCTGGGCCAATGAAAGATTTTGTCTCAAAGGAATATGGTGGGCAGTGATAGAACCAGACAAGATGTCCTCTTTTGATCTCCACACATGTGCAGGGGTGTGCACATATAATACATACATGCACACACACACCAGAAAGAAAAAATATATACCAGATACAAGATATATTAGAATAATTTTACAATAAACCTTTTTTTAACAAAAGAACATTACCAAATAACAATAAAAGTATAGTGAATACATATACCAATGATGTAGTTATTTATTATCATACTGTTTTGTCCTGTATGTAACTGTGTAAGATATATATCACATAGCCAGTGGTGCAGGTTTGCTTGCACTAGGCTCTCCACAATCACAAAAGTGATAGTGATTGTCACGTAATGCTATCACAGCTACAAAATCACTAGGCCATAGGACTTCTTCAGCTCCATTATAAAATTTCTGGTCCATAACTGCATCTATGGTTTGCCATTGTACAATGTATGGATATTGGAAGCTTCTGTTGTATGACGCGCGGTCCCGCGGGGATCGGTCCCCTGGTCTCAGCCGCGCCCCTGGAAGAAGGCCGGTGTCCTGCGGGCTTCTCCGGCGTGCCGTGTCGCTGTTCGCCGCTTTGGTGCTGAAAGTCCCTGCTGCTGGAGCGTTGTCCAGCTGTGTCTCCGCCCTGATTTCACCCATGCACCCTCCTCAATATGCGGGGTCCACTGGCCACTGGACCACGCGGGAAAGTACGAGGGCAGCTAAAGCTAAGGTTCAGCGAGTCGGTGACGGAGGAATGCTGCCTCTGGAGAGGCTGGATCGCTGATAGCAAAACGCGGCACTCTGCTTAGTCCGTGTTACAGCTTTATTTAGTGTTCAGCTCCTAGCTCCTAGTGATCCAGCTCTCTATCATTGAGAGAAGACTGGGATATTTTATACTGTAGGGGCAGTGGTAAAAGCTATATCTGATAGGTATTTTGGGGATGCCTCATTTGCGTGTGGAAATGGGCCCCCGCCAGGCTGCCAGATTGTCAGACTGCTTGAAAAATCACAGGAAAGCATGGTATTCCTAGAGCCAGAGGCCATGTTTATGTTAGGGCATTTGTGGCGGGCACTTCAAAAGGTGAGTCAGGAAAATGCCAGGTACTCTGCTGAAAGGAGTCATCTGCATATGAAACTGAGCCTGTGGGCCACCCGGACATGGAGTGACTACGACTTCACAGCAGGGGTCCCCAACACTGTTGGGTGGGATAAATGCTTAATCACAGAGGATGGAGGAAAGGTTCTGAAAGCCTGGCTTCTCCATGTAGAGTTTTAAACATCCCCAGACTTACACTCTATACCCACTTCCAGAGGGATTACAATTCCTGTCAGCATAGAATGGTTTTCCTTCCTTGGACTCTTACTCCTGGTTCTCAACAAATTAATTCAAAACTTTCTAACTTTTGGAAAAATCAGTTGCCACATCCTATGTTCTTAGAAATCTTTGCAACCTTCCCTTGCTCTCCTGTTCTCTTCTCCTACTAATTTAGAGTTCTGTCTGATACGTAATTTTGCTGTGTGCTTCAATGCAAAGGGGGTGGTAAGTGTGGACATTCTGAATGCCCCTTATGGATCTGGAATGGTCCAAACAGCAGGAAATGAGATTTCTGGAAGGCTACTGTAGGTTGACTGTGTGCACAAGATGTTTTTACAGGAGACAGAACCCTTGAATAGGTCTTTGGACTAGCTCATCTTTTTGGCCACTTTTACCGTAAATGTTTTGATTCAGTGATTTTTGTGAACTGCTCAGAGCTGCTAAGGTAGAAGGTGCTGTGGATGCAAAGGGTATTTACTATTTTTAGCTCTATTTTGTGAAATGATGTTATAATCTATGTTCATTTTCTTTTTTATTATTCATTTGAGCTTGGTAGATTTTTTAACCAGCTCACCATTTGTATTATCACAATATCTAACAGCTTTAATCAGCCAATTTGTCTTGACAAAAATTACATGCATGGCTATCCCTATTCATAGCACTGTTTTGTCTCTTACAAATCTCCATTCAACCATAGTCTCTCTCCCCTGGAATACTCAATACGTTTATTCAGCCTCAGTGTTTTGGTTTCATCAAAAGCTCCCTTATCTGTTTTCCACAAGCATAGCCTGCTTTAATGCTCATTGTCTGAAAGCATTGTTTTTAATCATTCCAATTCATGTGGAACTCATGTAGCTCCATTCAAGATTCAAAATGAACCAGCATTACTTAATGGAATCTTTAAATAGATTGTTGAAAGCAATTTTATTTCCGCCTGTTATTTAGTCCTGTACTCCTATTTTATCAAGAATTATATTTCCTTTTACCTGGTCCTGTCAGACTTATTACCTAGGGCATAATTTAATTTGATAAACTTCTTAGTCAAGTATGAATCCTATACAAAACTCAGTTTTCTGTCTGCATTTGGAATACTGGTCATATATGCAGTTTGGACTTGGATACACTGTCAAACCCTTAGTGCTGTTTTCACAAGTTCAGGTTTAGATTTCTAATGATCCATTATAACTAACATTTATAGTGTGGACTTCTCATGTGAAGTTGGTATTTTAAAATTTGTTTTGGGAGATGAAGATACTTGTACAAATTTCTAAACCACCTTGAGCATGGTCCCCTAGAGGGCTTGTAGTTTGGTTTTCTGTTGCCGTGATAAAATACTGACCCAAATCAACTTTAGAATGAAAGGGTTGACTTCAGTTTACAACTCCTAGATCACAATCTAACACTGTGGGAAGTGAGGGAAGACTCTCAAGGCAGGAACCTGGAGGCAGGAGCAAGAGCAGAGAGCACAGGAGTGCTGCTTAGTGGCTTGCTCCTCTGGCCTATGCTCAGTATGCTTTCTTATACAACTTAGGACCACCTGCCCAGGCGGGAGGGCAAAACCCATGGTGGGCTTGGTTCTCCCACATCACTCAGCAATCAAGAAAATGCCTCACAGACATGGCCACAGGCTTGTCTGATAAAGGAAATTACCAATCAATGTTCCCTAGTATGTCAAGCTGACAACAGGAGTCAACTACGACAGGGCTACACAGTAGTTGGGGTCAGCAGGACAAGAGAAGGCAAATCTATTGCTGTAGGAGTTGCTTCCAAGAGCAAAACACAAGATTTAAAAAGTCAGCTGGGGGACTGGAAATATGGGTCAGCACTTAAGAGCTCTGGCTGCTCTTGCAGAGAACCAGGGTTCAGTTCCCAGCATCCACATAGTGGCTCACAACTGTCTGTAACTCCAGTTCTAGGGATTCAGTGCCCTCTTCTGACTTCCATGGGCATTGCACAGCAGGGGTTCACTCACATACACGCAGGCAATACACTCATAGATGTAAAATAAAAAGAATAAATAAAATATTTTTAAAGAGCAGGTTACAAGCTAGACAAAGGTATTCTGAAGGTACAGGTACCTTTGGGGGTTCTGTTTGAAAATGTAATATACTTTTTTAAAAATTATAATAAATTGTATCTTAAAGCTTTTATTTCATTTTGTCTTGATCAGCTAACATAAAGGGGTATTGAGAAGTGCCCTCAGATTATAGCACAGTTGGCAGACCACACCTGTGTTTGCTTCTCTTTCTAGATATCCTGCTTAATATTATACAACTTCAGCTCACATGCATGAAATTTAGACATGCCTGCTTTTGTATCATTGAAAAATTTGGGACATATTTCTAAAACAAAAAATATAATCAAAAGCTAAGATGAAATAGTTTTGGAATTATCCACTGTGTAGTTCCGTGTTTCTCTGCTTCTCCACTGGCATGTATTATAGAGAGATGTATTATAAAAAAAGAGAGTACATGAATTTAATCATAGAACTTAATCGAGAACACTTACTTTCTCAGATCTTCAGTTTCCCTATTTACTCGCAGAAACAGAGAGATAAACACAGGCATATTTAGCTCTGAGAATAGCCATATTTCCCTGAATTTATATTTAATCAATTGCTGGCAAACCAATTCATACTTTTAGCACTAGGAGGTGGGATGCAGAAGTATTGTGCTATATAAAGAAATCTTTCTTTATGAATTTAACAACTAACCCCCCCAACACACCTGCTTTTGCAAACTTGGATTTTTTAATGATTGCATTTTGTAAAAGAATGACTCGTTTTGTAAATGAAGTCATGGTTTACGTGCACTTGGGGAACACTTAAAAATACAACCTTATGGTGAACCCTTCTCTAAACATACATGCCTTCTGATTCATTTCATAATTCACTTTTGACTAAGTCTTTCTTAAAGTAGGGCACAGCTGGATGACTCTATCCTGCAGGGATGTATCAAGTTGGGCAATTAGTTAATATCCACAGCTTCCTGGAGAGATGAATCCAACATGGGATTCTGTGAGCTACTGACCTCCTCTCTCACCTTTCCCACTCTTGGTATTCAGGCAAGTTGGTGGTTCTGGAAAAGACGGCAAGAAGAAGGTTACTTCTAACTTACTCTGTCTTCAGGCTTGCTAGTGCTCTCTTCAAGATACATCTTTAGTTTATGAACTAAAGAAATAAAAATAACTCAACTAGAGGAATAAGACAATGAGAGCAGTAGGAGCTTGGAAATTGCAATTGATTATGGATCAAAGAAATAGCTTAAAGGCGAACACAAACCCTGATTTTTCTTTTTAAGCCTGGGGTGGACAGGGAGAACAAGCCTTCCAGCGCTCACCTCCTGCACTTCCTCTTTAAACACAAGAAGACTCATTTTGCCTTTGTTCAGGAACCTGTTAAAATGTTCCTGGGCCCTGATGTTCAGCTGAGCTCTCCCTAAACCCTCTCCCCACTCCTGCTCCCAGAACACACATGCACATACACACACACACACACACACACACACACCGTGTACATACCATACATACGTGTATCACATACATACCACATCCACAAAACACCCCACACAGCACACATACATATATCACATATACCATATGTAAATAATATGCATACACATACATTCACACTCCACATATATAGCACATGTATGTACATGGGTCTCTGCTCCTTTTCTTACCTGGGCTCTAACTGTATTCATGCTAATTTCTCTCAGGTAGGTGGTGTTCAAGATATCTTCTCCATTGTGCTGTTGAAGAAGTCAGTGGTCTCTGAGGCATCTTCTGATTTTCATGAATGTCTTGAAGGCTTTATGAATATTGCACTTGAGATGAGACTGCTTTCTCCTCTTTTAACTTCCACAAGTCTTGTGTGGGATTTAAGGTGGGTTTTGAAGAAAATGGGTGTTCCCAATCACAGAAAAGGGGGCAGAAAGAATACAAGGTTGGAGGCTGGGAGGAGAGCTGTGAAATGCTGTCTTCTGGATGTGGCATGGCTGATGCATGCATCAGTTCACAGCAGCTGTGGTTGCCTGCACAAGACCTGACAAGATGAAGTCAGTCAACATTCCAGCATCCATAGGGGAGAGACTCCTGAGGACTCACCCATAGCTGGGGACCTGTTGGCAATTGATGATAATTGAGGGAGGAGGGAGAGCCACTTTTCTGTGGGAATGTGGTAGGCTGTTCATGCCTCAGTGGATGACCTTGAAGCCATGTGCATACCTTGCAGCCATGTGCATATAGTTAGCACTAATTGGACCCAGGGAATTAATCATCATCATCATCATAATAAAAGAGGACAAAATATTTGAAGGGAGATGAGTTGGAGGATCCTGGCTGGGGGAGAGGGGTTGGAGGGAAGCAATGGGGGATGGATATGATAAAATACATTACATTCATGTATGAAATTTTCAAAGAATAATAGAATATTATTTTAAAAAAGAAACGGGTGTACTCTACTGGGAAAAGGCATTAATTTCAAGAAAAGATAAAAGCCTGACTCTCTACTATTGTTCATGACTACTGCTTAGCCAGTGAGGCATATTTAAGGACTGGGAAATCTGGATTCTGGGCTGTCACCTTTATAGAAGATCATCACTTACTTATATGATTTTCTCATGCCTTAAAGCCATGTGAACTTCCATGTAATATTATTTTTAGAGAACTACTTAGACCTTGTCCATATTCTGGGATCCTTCAGTAGTTCTTTATGTTGTCTAGGAAAATAGACCTCTGCAAGGCTGGTATCACTGACTCCCTGTAGGCTACAGTGTCCTCTGTTTATGGCAACTGATTGAACATATCTCTTAAAATACATCAAGACAGCTTCCATCCCTGGGGAGAAAAGATAACAATATCAAATAATCAGACTGCAAAGGCTAATAAATTTGTAGTCACTGGACCAAGGAAACCCTTTAAGCAGAAGTCTTAGGGAACTTGCCTGTTTCTGAATCTGTTAAGGCCTTCAGTACGTTTTTTTTCTGCCCTAGATCAGCATTCTGAAAATAGGATTTTGTCACTAATGGTGCAACAAACACCCAATGCTACATTTGCTTGTGTTTTTCTTTTAAATAACTATAGATTTGAAGCATAATTCACATGTGATTTAATTTCCTTATTAAACATATGTAACTAAATACTGTTTAGCATATTCACAGGTTTGCGCAAATCAATCACCATAATCTAATTACATCACAATTTTATTTCCCTTAAAAGAAGCGTTGTGCACACTAACACACAATTCTCACCCTGTCTACTGCTGTGGTGCTAAGTAAGCTCCCATCTATCATTTTTCTCTATGATTCTATGTCTGTAATGTCCAGAATGATTCTGGAGATTGCAGACATAGGATCATACTCTATGTGGCCTTTCATGACAGGATAGTTTTCATTTGACATGTTTTAAAGCATCAAGCATCTTTGTAGTATCAGGCAATATTTTATTCCTTTTTATGGCTAGGTAATATTAATGTTCTACTATAGGACTATGTACACATTTTATTGATACACTAAATAGTTGACAGTATTTAGCTATTTCTGCTTTCTGGGCTACTTAGATTAAGACAAAAATCTTTCATTATGTGAATGAAAGCTCCTAAGAAGATACCTTACACTGAAACTTCTTCAAGACTCATTATCTAAGACCTTCAATGATTGTGGAGAGATTGGAATTTTGAAAGTTCAGAGCTTAATTACAATTTATCTTTGGCCATATTTAGCCCCCTTAATAGCCATGTATTCCCCAAATTTGTGATCTGACATCTTTGTGACCGTTATGTAAATTTTTGGAATGTACAAGCAGACCACCGGCTTCTACCAACCAAAAGGCTAAGAATGCCATTGGATAGCATCTGAGGCCATGGCTAAGGTTTCCTCACTTTGTGGTAACTTGCCTGCCTACCTTGTGTTTCCATCAATGTATTTGAAAAGTGCCTATACTTATGACTTCCTTTTTTTAGGTACTATATCATTTTCATTAAAATACTACCACGTTGGAACATGGAATTTGGGGTAACAGGAATCTTTGTTCCCAGGTCATAGTCACTAGTACTTAGCTCTGAAATAAACTCTCTTATCCCCTTTGGAGTAAGAGACGTGGTTTTGTGTTGACAATTGCATACATAATTTGAAACACTTTCTTCTATTTTGTGTGTCATCCTTTTATTTTCTTTTAGAAACAGATTTTATTTATTTTTGTGTATGAATGTTTTGCCTACATGTAAGTGCACCATGTATATGGAACACCCTCAGAGGCCAGAGGAGGGCATCAGAATCCCTGGAATTGGAGTTAATGGGTATTAGCTGTCACATGGGTGTGGAAATAGAACCCTGGTCCTCTGGAGGAGCACCTAGTGCTCTTAACCCCTGAACCATTTCTCTAACTCCTTTTCACTTTCTTGATAGTATTTTTTGCAGCAAGTATGTTTTTAATTTTGATGTAGTCTTATATATTTTTCTTTTAACCTGACCTATTGCCCCGTCCAATAAAATATAAGACCACAAAGATATTCCTTATACATGCTTATGGGAATTAATATAGTTTTGACTTTCACAGATAGGCCTGCATTGTTTCTTTTCATTTCACATTTCAGAACTTATCTGAACAATGAATATTGTTGCTAAACAAATCATCAAGATGATCCAGTTCCTAATAGCTCTGTCCAGATCTTGGGAAAGCTGATGAAAAATGAGTCATGTGTTGGACAGGTAGCTCTGTGTGTGTGTGTGTGTGTGTGTGTGTGTGTGTGTGTGTGAGGATCCTGGGCTCCCAGTCATTGCTTTTCCGTTCTAGCTCTGTGTTGGAAAACTGAATTTTAATTCTCTTTTCTTTGTAGTGCTTTCCCAGGTTAAATGCAGTTTCCATGTTAAATCCTGAAACTTACAGCTAATAGGCATTAAAGTCCATTACTGCTATTGAACTATTTTGTTTTCATATCTATCATCTGTCTATCTATCTATCTATCTATCTATCTATCTATCTATCTATCTATCTATCATCTATCATCTATCTAGATACACACACAAATACATGTATTTTGTTCTTTATCTGCTACCCCAATTCCATTCCATTTTCTTCTCTAAAATCACTTTAATCTTTCTTTTTTACATGATTACAAATGTAACTTTTTATAGTCTGTTTAGGTTCTTATTTCTGGAAGATTTTGAAAATGCTTTAACTTTAAAGTGCTTTTTTTTTTTTTTTAAAAAAAAGATAATGTGTTGTGTAATTATTTAGTATTTACAGCCCTTAATTCACAGTGGAAATCCAATATATTTTTAAAAACAAAGAATGTGTGCTTGACATTACAGATCAATTATGGTAGATTTCCTAATTAGACATTGTTCTGACTTATTCGTGTTTCAAAGTGTGGATAGAGACTGACTAACATATGAGGAGCTCTACGTGTCCTCTGAATGAAGGAATAGAAAGCTAACTGTTGGAGGCTTGTAGCAATGATCAGGCTTCCCAGCACCAGCAAATGACTTGTAAAACCTTGACCTCTGTGCCTCTGACTAGATCAGAGAGCCCCTGGCTTGTCCCCTTCACCTCTAGGGAAGCAATTATCTCTATTGTACATAGAAAAAAACTGTAACTCATACAGCATCTTTCTCCTCCCTAGGAAATAATCTGCTGGAATTCAAAACACAGTTATCATGCTTGACCAATTTCCTGTATCCCGGAGCTGACCATTATTAATGGAATCCAATTATTCATAGCCATCAAGCAGTCGACCTTGCTAAGCAGATCACAGCAGTTGGCATTTGACAGTCTGTCTGCTGGCTGGGCAAAATGGAAGGAGACAATGTCATATATCCTGGTTGTCCTTAGTACATCATGCCACTTGCAGATGTACTAGAATGCTGTAATAACTTGATTGCAAGATTTAGTCTGTCATTATTTTAAAAGTACATGTTTATATCTGCTGGCAAGAGCAGTGGAAAGAACTTGGTATAGATAAGTTGGTGTTTGGGATTCTTTTCGGCTTTCCCTGTGTCATTGCAATCAACTGAGCGAACTTTGGAAAGATGTTTTAGGCTTTCTAAGCCTCAATTTCTTCAATTAAAAAATGAGTGCTTTTTGCCTCCTTTCAAGGCTGGCTGAGAGCACTAAAATGATGTAATTACCATGAAACAATCAAGAAAGCAGAAGTTGGTCAATCGTTGCTAGTTTCCTGTTCATAATGTCACTCAGAGCCCAAGTTCCAGCAGAGGTAAAAAGACATAGCATAAAAGGCTTTTCATTCTTCACCCAGCTGAAGGGTAGAGCGTGACTCAGGCATGAAAGCTGCTCTTTCATTTGCCTTTCCACAGGCTCACAAGTTAAAGGTTTTCCTTTCCTATGCTGCGGTATTAAAGTGTGCCATTTGTTTGCAGTGAAGGAGTCTAAGCATAAACCCTGACATAAATTTCCAGGTGGTTGGCTTTGACCCTTTCATTCCATTGGCGCTATTTTTCCTCTGACTCAGCATGATCTGTAACCATTCTGATTCAGCTGCAGAAAAGGCCAAATTGTCTACTTTAGAAGTGTACTAATTTTCTCAAGCCACCAGGAGAGCAATTTTTACAAGGAACTAACTTTGAATTTTAAACTAGGCAACCCAAAAGGGAATGGAGAAACAGACGCACAGCTCGCTTGTGTCCTCGTGTCCTGGGCAGGCCTGGGGAAAGTGACCCTGGTACTTCCTTATTTGTCTGACTTCCTGTCATCACAAGATACTCTAGTGCCATTTGCACCCCAACTTTAAAAATCCATACTTTTATGTTTACTAGAGGGAAGTAAAAACAAGATAACTCCACAGTTACATGTACTGCATGTGTTCCTGTGGAGGAAATTCAGCTTTCATTGAACTTTGAGAAGCATAGACCAAAACATGCTTAAGAGAAACAAGAAGCTAATTTTAGAGAATATATGTGATTAACCCTGAGGGTAACTGTGATTAACCCTGAGGGTAACTGGGGATTCTGGTGACCTGTGATGTAGCATTTATTTCTGTACACAAAGCAGTTCTATAAGCAGGCAGAGACGACAGAAGGATCTTGTGGTAACTTGGGAATCTCAAATATATTTAGCTTATAGTTTGGGCAATTTAGAAAGTGACTCTGGTCAGTAAAATTCTATACTCATGAAGGGAATATACTTAAACCTAGATTGACTGAGCTTCAAATGCTGGTCTTTTTTGTGGTATTGCTAGTGTTTTCTTACTTGAGAAGTGGCAGGAGCGATCACGCATGCCCTAGTATTCTGGGACAAAGTACAGAGGGTTTAATGGAGGCCTTTAAAATATATATATTTGTGTTTTTAATTCTTGGAACCTGTGAACGTGTTCAGATTTGTAAAAGGGAGTTTCATAGATGAAATTAAATGTTTTGAAATGACCTAAAAGAAATTTAATACAATGAC
>NW_008352153.1:1860688-1872913 GCF_000622305.1 Nannospalax galili
CACAGATATAGGAGGAGACTATATAAATACAAGAGCTGAGTTTGGAGTGATACAATCACAGGCCATCAAGAGCTGGAAGAGGTAGTGGATAGAATCTCTCTTAGCAAGTCTCGAGAAAAATGTGACTATTAATTTCTTGATTTAAAAAAAAATAGTACTTTCATTTTAGACTGATGGTCTTCAGTGTGGTAGAATAAAATTATGTTCTTTTAAGCCAGTTGTGATAATTTGTTAGGGCAGCCACAGAAGGCAAAGAACTGAGCACAGTACCTGGTATATGTTCTGTAAGTCAAAGTTCTATAAATCATGACTTTATTTTTCAAATGAAACAGAACTTTTTGGAGAAAAGCATATACGTCCAAAAATTCATTTCTTTGCCTTTTCATCTCTTACATCTTAACTTATTTATTCAGTAATTTATTTTTCACCCATCCAGTTATTCAGTATCTATTAAGTTTTTGTCCACACCAGTATATTTAGTGACAACTATAATAAATATTTCTAAAAAGTGTGGTAGGAGCCTGAGCAGAATGACTAGACTTCAGTTACATTGGGTTCATATTTTAATGGAACAGACAGATGAATAAAAAATAAAAGTTCACTGCAAAATAAGTGCCCTGAAAAAATGAGTTGAGTTTGATACAAAGAGAACACTGAGAATTATGTTAGTATAATCAGGATGGTGGGCTCCTTGCAAGGACAGGGACAGAGAAGAAAGCAGAGACGTTGGTGTTGAACATGTGACTGAGCCTGAAGAAGAATGACAGAAGCTCTAGGAAGAAAGGAAAGTGATTTCGTTTAAAGTCAAGGCTTGGTTTTGAGTTTTCATTTTTTTCCCAACTTTTTTCACTAAAATATGAGAAGCAAGGATTTATGTTTGCAGGATAGTACACTGCTTCTCTATCTATGGAGCACACAGTTTCGTAGATTCACTAAGGCTGGGTGGGCACGTTGGCACTCTAAATGGCCAGATGGTAACCATAGCTCACGTGCTCTGATACTAGTTGCAGCTTTTAGCTGTTTCAGTAGGAAAGTGGCCATAGGCAACATGGAAACTACTGATGAGTTTTCTGTGTTCCAAACCTAATTGACTATCTTATTTGCATCAGAATGGTGATTTTATATCTGTTCCTCCTTTTCTCCTCTGTCAAGTACTTAAAAATTCAGTAACCGTTCTTAGCTCCTGAGTTATATCAGATCAGGCAACAGGACTGTTGGCCCTCAGATATTAATTTGCTACGCCCTGAGATCAAGTATAACCTCTATTTTTACAAAGGAAATGATAATCTTCTGTGTCTAAAAGTTGAGTCTTAGAAACCAGCCAGCAGGAGTGCAGTGCTACGCTGGGAAGAAAAATTTCCTTGGGGAAGCAGTGTGATGTCTCTGCATAGTTCTTAGTTCTCGGTGGCTCAATAAACATGGGTCTGAGTTTGAATTAAAAAAATGACTTATTTTTGCTTCACAGATCAGCATTTAATGATAATGTTTCTGTTTGATGTTTCAGCTATAAACGAGCAAATTATGCATGAAATTGATGTACATTATTCCATAACGAATTAATCTGATAGAAAAACACATTAGGTATTTATATTGAAAACAATCCATTCATAACTATTAAGATTTTTTTTTTTGTAAAGGAGAATCATATTCTTAAAAACACAAATGGGGCATTGTTGTAACCAGAGATGGAGTGTTGTAGTTTCTCTTCCTACAGGTGTTTCCTGGTTGCTCAGTTGACTTAATGGCCATAGATTACAAAATGCTGGGACAATATTTCAAATGACTTATTCAGTGATAACATTTTCTGAATGATACTGATGTCACATTCCTATAAAATACTGCATTCACGATGTCAGTCATGCTTTGGGCTCTGGAAACAGACTGATAAATAGTTATAAATCTGGGTTTGCTGCATGCTCTATGGATGCAGCCCTCCTGTGTGTTTCATAGATTATTAACTTTTAAGTATGGCTTCTCGATTAAGAATCTGCCTTTCATCCTCCTTTAAAAGTCCTGAGCTTTAGCCATGCCAGATCTGTATTAGTGCTATAAAAGTACACCCCGTTGTCAGGAAGCTTTTGTGTGCTTAACGTTAAATGTCCATTTAGATGGAATCACTCTTCACAGATTCTAGAGATGTGTAGAGCTTGAGGAGGCCTCAGAGATCATCTGGCTCTTCCTCATTTTACACCTGATGGAAACGATGGGGAAGCAACTGTGCAACTCATTAGTCTCATCAGTAGTTGTGTGTGTGTTCCATTTCCCTGTGTAATGAGCTCCGTTCTCCTCTGCATACTCAAGAACACTTGCTCAGGAACAGTTATAGAGGAGATATTATTTTCAAAGTCTCTTCTACAGACCCTGTTTCCCCAGTCAATATACGTAGGAAATTGAAAAATCAAAAAACATGCTTTTTTAACAACTTTCCCCCATAGCCCATGGCTTCGGACCCAGATATTAAAATCAGTTCCATGTAATATTGTTAGCCTTATGAGGAGACTAAGTTCAGGGAGTGCACTCTTGACACTTTGGGAGAATGGGTCAGCAGTATTTTTGAGGGATCCTCTCTGTAAATGAGGTTGGGTTGGTTCTTTCTGGATATGAAGGGAGACCAGTGAATAGCTGATTGGGTGGTTTTAAGAGTGGTGATGGTATGGAGGTACTTAGATACTGGAAAAGACATCTTGTTGACCAGGGACAACTGAGGCACCCAGACAGCGTTTATTGTGAGGCCCATGGCAAGGGAGGCATGCATAGAACTTCAGAACCAAAGGCTGGACTCTGGGCAGAATCCAGCTTTTTAGCAAGGGCTCCCAGGTTGCCAGTGGTGTTTAGAGGGGGCCTAATTAGGGAAGAGGAGAATAGTTCAAAGTCCAGGAGATTAGAGTGGGAGAAACATAAAAAAGGGGTGTAAAATCAGTTAAAAGATTCAAAATTGAAGCTCATGTTCTGTTTCCTTGGTCTTGAGGAGGTGACTTTGCATCAAAGTTAGCCTTCCCCAAGAGTGAGAATAGCACAGCCAAGACTGGGGTTCGGGGAGCTGCCTGGTCCACATCCATCCATCAGTCCAGCAGAAGTGGAGATAACACAGACAGGACCGGAGTCCAGGGGCCTAGTCCACCTGACACGCTAGCACAGATGACACCCAGCAGCAAATAAGATTCTGTTTGCTTTTACTGGTTCAAGAGCCTGATAATGTTCACTTTCTTTCTAGAGATTTTCAGTTCAGAAACTCAGGAGTTTCTGTGAAAAAATTTTTTAAAATAAAATATGGAGGTAACAGTCTTTTAATGACTTTTATTGCTAAGAAAGAGTAGACAGCATTATTTCATTTCATAAGTACCTATTACTGATGTGCTAGCTCTGTAGCAGTTGAAATGGCCTTTTGTGTATTCAAGGTTTAAATCAAAGGGTTACTCGATTGTAAGGCTATGTTTTTTTTGCCTCAACATAGTCTCCTTTCAGCAGTTCTAGTTTGGCATCTGGTGATTAGCACTCCTGCTATACTGAGATGCTTGAATCTTAAAGTGATATAAAAGTCAATGACTCCTTAAAGCTTATTGAAAATCCCAGTCTCCTTGGTGGAAATGGTTTGGTTCTTACATGATCCACCTTAGCTTCCAGTTGCTGAACATGCCCATGGGATCTCTCTCTTTTTCTTGGCCTCAGTTCTGCTGCAAGGCAACTCTGAAAGAACCTGGGCATGATCTTGGATCAGTTTCAAGATCATCTTGGTGCTCTTCCTCCTGTGAGACTGCCTCCAAACTCCAGGTGAAGTTTCGTGTACCCACAAACATTGGTCAGCTTAGTGACTATCTTTGCATCTGTAGGGCGGGATCTCAGTAATTATCCTTTTCAGGTTTTTTATGGATATTATAATTTTTATTTAATAATATTTTCACTAAGCTAAATTCTAATTTAAAAATGTTATTTTTCTTCCTAATCATTTAAGTATCTGAAAATCATCTTGACTTATGATCAATAAAATAGGCAGCTCCTGCATTTGACTCATTCTGTAGGGTGTTGATGTCTGGTGTAGACCCATATTCACAGCTGGGATCATGAAACCTCAATGTGAGGTCCATTCTGCAACACACCTGGTACCACAGGTACACTGATGACAAGTTTTCTCTCTCTGTTTAGTTTCTGCAATTTCAGTTATTTCTCCTTTATCTTAAACAGAATTTCATGAGATATAAAATCTAAGCTCACAGCTTTCGGATTTTAGCATTTAAAGATATTTTTCTGCTGTTTTTGTTTAGTTTAGTCTTTCTGTTCTACTTCCCCTGCCACAGAGTGAAATCATTGTTTGGTTCCCAAGGTGCAGCTTAGAAGAATAGAATATGAAAGCAAATACAAGACTCATCTATGGTTTTACTTTTCTTAAGGTACAGACTATATTGTTTGGTGTCTAAAAACAGTTACTTCACATATTTTATTCAGCTATATACTGACATTTATAGTCAGAATAAATCCTATGCCTGTGGCTTTTGTCACAATCATACAGAAAATTATTTTACATTTGTTCAAAATGGAAGTATTAATTAGTTTAATTTGCATTTATAAAGCATGATGTTTAAATCCCAAGAAACATTTCATATTTATCTTTACTCTGTCTTTTCAAAACTTTTAAAAATAAGAACCGTAAATATTCAAACCATCAGACCACTGCAAAATTCTTAAGCCAGTTCATGACATATAAAAACTATAACCTCAAACAATCAGCATTTGCTAAATACTATTTATGAACCAGCTATTGGTAGGTCTTAGAACTGTTATTCTTGCTAGCTCAATGTTGTATATAAATCTTCATAATATAGAATCACTTTTTAAAGAAAAAAGACAATGTCATAGAAAAAAAAAAAAAAAACCCAAGAAATCCTATTTCCAAAGCATTGAAAGCCTAGTTACCTGCTAGTTATTCTGTGAGGTTCCCATCATTCTTCTAGGCCTCACTTTCCTCTTCCACAAAATGAAGACGCTGTGCTCAGTGATCTTAAGTCTGCATATTTAACTTTTGGATCCACATGTCCATATGTGATTTGCAGACTATTCTATCTTATGTGATTAGGACACAAATCACGCATAACTGTTTTTGAGATTCTACTTTCTGAGAGTTACTTGAGATTATTTAAAATATGAAAAGTTAGAGTGTACTAATATTGCAAAAGAAGGAAAAAGAGGTTTTCTAGGCATAATAGCTCATTACCTCACGTGTAGGGTTTTACGTGTCCTCTGAGTTGTGTCGACTCTCGGTAGCTGCTGACAAAACAAGATTTTACTGCTGAAAGAGCAGCAGACCTAATATTGCTGCGAAAAGGCAGGCTGAATTTTATTTTGCCTTGGGTCATCAATAAAATTCTGGTCATGCTCTGATCCTCCACTCTTTATTGTTCCCCACGACACATCACGGGTAAGAGAAAACTTAACTTTTCCAGGCCTTTGAAAACCTTTAAAGGAAGAGCTGAAAAACACCCGAAACATCATGTGTAAGCGGGGAGAGCTTGAGAAGCATCAGCTCCGATTTGCTCATGTGTACAAATGGATGCATTTGCCAGGGTAATGTAGACTGCACTAAGAAACAGACCTTCATATAAAATGGCCTTGTGCTAATAGGAATCTGTTGCCTATGCATCAGTCTCAGGCAGGAGCCTGTCAGCAGGTCAGGCTCCTCCTTGAGGACCTTTAAGGACTCATATTGATGGAGGTTCTGCCATTATTCTGGGTCTTTGGCGGACCAGGATGTGCAGATGCAATTCTCACTTTCCATGGCTGCTGCGGCCTTTTTGGTCCCAGTAAATCATGGGGGATGCAGGAGAGATGCTCTATTCTTATTTAGGCTAGCGTTAGATTCTATTTGGTTCATCTATGTGGGAGAGAGATGGAACAATCTCAGATTTAGGAAACAAAGCTAATCTTGTGTTATTCATGTACATCTCCTTCCACCCCCATAGTGCTGGGGGTCTTACTCGGCTTCACACATGCCAGCTGCTCTCCAGGAATCCTCCAGCTTTCAGTGCCAGGCTTGGACTTCGGAGGTCCCCAAGCTCGGTTCCCAGTCTCTCCAGTGAAAAGACAGCTGTGGCAAATGAGAAGTCAAATTAATAAATGTCTTTTTAAATATATATTCATCCCCTCAGTTCTGTTCCTCTAGAGAACCCAAGCTAATCCAGTGTCCAACTCTAAAGGTCTACTAATAACTGTTATGAAAACTCTATCATTTTTGTTTGTTATGACACTGAAGATAGAAACCAGGCCTATCATGGGCTAAATGCTCTACCACTGAGCCACAACCCCAGCCTAAATGCCATCTTGTAATGGATCTTTGTTACCACAGAACAATGAAAATTTTATTTGTATGTTTTATGTGACTGTATCGATTTGTCCTCAAAGGTCCCATGTCTTTTTCCACTCAGTTGCTTTGCAAATGGAAGCAAGAGCCTGTACTCCTTTGGATGTCTTGGGATTTGCCCCAGGAAATGCAGGGACACTGAGCTGCCATCCTAAACCACCAGTTTCTGTCTTGGGCCTGCAGGGGTTCAAACACACTAAGAGACAGGGCATTTTAATGCTCTAAATTGATCCCTGTTTTATGAAAGGGAACTTTGATCTCTTCTGGATTAGAAGGTGAAAAGTTTTATTTACCATAATATTTAGAAGCCAGTATCCTTAAGTTTCATGTAAAAATGCAAATTTTACATGTGGATGGATTTCAGGTAAATGAAGAAACAAACAAACAAACAACAACAACAACAACAAAGCAAAAGAAGGAAACACACATTATAATCAAACACACATTATAATAAAAAACTCCATAACTGTGTGCAGCTCTCTGGATGTGGTGCCTGAGGCTCTACGTCTTGTTATATTTCTGGACTGCCATAATCTTCGTGAATAGTGGCTGATTTCAACATTAGACTACTTTTACATGGTATTTGTACATGAAAAATATTTTCCATTTGCCAAAATGTTGAAACACTTGTCGAATGGTCTGTTCCTTTTAAGAACACACCCAGCCAAGACAGCTATGATGGGCAGATTGATTGAAAGTTTAAACTTAGCTCTTTATTCCAAAATTCTTCTGGAGTAAAATGACAGAAACTCTGGAAGATTTGACATTTAATGGAAAGTTGAGTTGTAGTATGATATTTATTCTCACTGAAGAAGAAAATAATTGTGGACAGGAATTGTGTAGACTCACTTAGAAAATAAAATGAACCATATTTGATGAAAATGTCTGACTAGGGTGAAACATTGGGAGAGTTAGTTACTGATATACATGGCATACTGAATGTGGATTCAGTGTCTAGTCATATACCTCCAGAATTTGCAAAAATATTTTGAGAAGAGTATAAAATATGCCACAGGAGTGATTTCATCATGATAAGAGTCAGAGCTGTCATGTGACAGGAAGTGCTTCAGTTTTAGAGTTAAAATAATTTGAATATGATTCCTGGCTTATGAACACTCTTGTAACTCATCAATAAGTGGTCTTTAATCTCTCTGAACCTCAATTTTTCTTGTTAAGAAATACCTATTTAAGCGTATGCTGCGGGATTAATGAGATGATGTGTGTGTGAAGACTACTAGAACTTCTAACTGCTATCAAAAGGTGGGGTTTGTATTAGGATGAATTGAATATTGAGAAATAAAAATGTGTACCCTCTTTCCTGATCCTATACACATATGCACACAAGTCTACACATGGATACATAACACCACACACATGCATACATATATATTTTATAATTGAGAAAATGAGTATTTCTCTACACAGCTTACCATTCCCAATACATACAGTCTCCATAAAACTTTAATCTAATTCCTGAGATAATGGAGAAGGCTTTGTTCCATACATTAGTATAGCAATTTCAACAGAAAAAAATATCTCCTGTACAGTTGTCTTCTTAGCCAGCAGTGTACTGCAGGGAGCCAGCAAGACAGGGCGTAGGGACATGGGGAAGGGAAGGCAAGAAGGGAAGTCAATAAGAATGGTAGGAAGACAGCAAATAATATTTGCCTCATTTTTAAATAGATACAGTGTAATGATCTAGAGTAATTCTGTCCAACTGAGCATTGTGTAATGAGGGAGATGCTATATCTACCATTCATCTTGGTGGCTATTGGTCACCATATAGCTATTCAGATCTTGACATACAATACTACTAACAAACTGAGAATTTTTTAAAAGAGAGGACCCTCTGCTTCCATGTCATTTATTTGTCCTCGCTGTTTCCTCCCTAGTCTTCTCTTAAGAACGCTTCCTCTCTGTGAAGAATGTCATGGGGATTTTGATTGGCATTGCATTGAATCTATATATGACTTTTGGTAGGATGGTCATATTCACAATATTATTCTTCCAATCCATACACATGGGAGGTCCTTCCATCTTCTCATGTCTTCCTCAATCTCTTTCTTTAAAGATTTAAAATTTTCATTGTAGAGGTCTTTAATGCCTTTGGTCAGTTTATTCCGAGATATTTTATATTTTTGCAGCTATTGTGAAGGGGAGTGTTTCCATGAGCTCTTTCTCTGATTGCTTATTATTGGTATATAGAAAGGCAACAGACTTTTGGAGATTAATTTTGTAACTTGCCACTTTACTCTGACAGTGTTCTTTCTAGAGGGGCTGAGAAATTTAAATGCTGTTTGTTCACTGAACCAAACTTAGACAGTCTTATTTGACTAGTGACTATTTTTTCCTGGAGAGCACATTTATAGAGAATATGATCTGCTCACTGAATTATAAGCTTTTTTGGATGGGGAAATCTGTCTTATTCATCTTGATGTATACTATTTCAAACCAGGAGAGGCTGCATCACAGGAGCTGAGTAAAGTAATTGTGGCAAAAAAGGACTTCTTTTAAAGAAAAACATGATCTGTGGTCAAGTATGTTTGGAAAACACTATGTCATGTATCGCTTTAATTTTTTATTTTTTATTTTTGTTAATTATATATTTAATAACCACATACTTAGAAGAAGCATTTCATTACAAAAGCATTGACATATTCAATAACAATTTTCTGAGCTAAGATGCACCTTTTTCAGAATTGGCTGTAAATTTTTGGTTTACAGTTGAATTATTACACTTATACAATATTGTACTCAATATAAACCCTATAAGACATAAAGTTAAATGAGGTTTTAACCTTTAAAAAAGATCTCCATTTCATTATTAAAAACACAGTTTCATACAGAAAAAAAATCATTTTCAATGCAATTGACATTAAGATGTTTGTTTGCACATGTGTTTCTAATCTCTATATATCTGATTATTACTAGTGATAGTTGGTTACTTTGTGAGCTCCTTGGCATCTAGCATGGATATAAAGTCATCAGGTAGATTTCAATGATAATGTTGTCACATCTACTAATTATTAAGGAGCAAAATTTTATGCTTTGAAGAATTATTTTTTTAATCATTTAAAAAATTTTAAATAACTGCATGATAGGGAGAAGCATTTCACTACAGCTTTAACATATTCAGTAACACACTCCAGAGCAAGAGTACATATTTCTCAAGTGGGTACAAGTTTCTAGGTTCACAGTTGAGTTAATACAGTTATACAATATTGAACTCAGTATAAGCCCTGTAAGACATAAAATTGAATGAGTTTTTTAACCCTTAAAAAAGATCTCCATTTCATTTTAGAATATATTGTTCCTTGCAGAAAGACTCTTTGTTTTTGCTACTAACACTGAGAAGTTGTTGCATGCATCTCTAATCTGTATGCATCTGATTATTACTAATCATAATCGGCTGTACTTGGATCCTTGGCACATATGTGTGTCTATAAAGCCAGGTAGATTTCAATGGTAATGTTTATCACCTCTACTAATTAGCATGACATAAATTTCCATGCTTCCTCCTCAAATGTAATACGTTTTCAAATTTGTTGATTGTGTGTGTGTGTATCACACAGAACATCCCAAGCCATCTTATTCAACTATACACCCACTTCCCAGATGGCACTCTCCCATAGCGTCCCTCCCCCCACTAGAGCCCTTATACTCTGATATCCCTGCTACTGTCTGCTGTGTTGTTGGCACCCAAGCCAATCCCCACTACTTGCCCTTCTGGTGAATCTAGTCAGCCTACCTAGAGGTCTTTGCTTTAGGAAGATCAGCTGTTCCTCATCTAGCAGCAATCAGTTGTCAATACTCCTTTAGATAAGATTAGGGTCTGCTCTTCATTTTCCCAGTTCTATGCTGGGTTACTATCTGGGAGTAACTTTGGTCACCCAGGCCAACAACTCAAAAGATGGTATCTCTTATCTGGCATTGTTGCATGTTATGTAGCCTTTACCTATGCATATGGACTCTTAAGAAATTATATTGACCCCTTTAATCTTTGGTTATACTTTCCTTTTCGATGTTTAAGGCCGTATAGTTGGTCCAGATAAACCGATTTATTTTTACTCTTAAGGTCGTTTGAGGATCTGTTTCTCAGGGGTCACATGGGCTTAGGGAGGATGTCATGGTGCAGTGACCAAAGTCCAAGCCTGAAGGGCTTGGGGACCCTGATGCACAGAAATCAGGACACAGGGGATGCAGAGGTTTATGTGCCAGTGCATGTTTATTGTGAACTAAACCAAGCTTATATAGGAATCAAATCTGGAGTAACAAAGGAATAACTAAGGATACATCACTAAACAGAAAGTAACCATGGAATAACCAAGGATACATTACGTTACTACCAACCAAAACTCACCCAATGTTTACAGTATCCAAGATTTAGCTATATAATATTTATGATATCTTAGATATAAGGTGTACTGTTGTGATTACTCTTAGCAACTACCATAATTCATTATTTCTGTATAGAAACCAAGCTAACGGTGCTGAGAAACTCCGGTGCCCATAAACTGAAACAGAACTCTTTGGTTATGTTTCCAAGACTGCCAACTAATCAGGGAAGCATAGCCTGTCAACTCAGACCACAGAAGCAGAGAGCAGGGAAACTCCCAAGGTGGAAGCATTCTTTCTCCAATGCTTAAGTCAAGGAGAGCTGCCACAGCCTGATGCAGCAATGGCTGTGCCCAAAATAATAATAGCTCACAACAGGAGGAGCCCCTAGCTCTTTTCTTTTACCAGTTCCATCTATGTGAAGATAAAGTAAAAGGTCCTGCTCAACCATGGTTGGCTTCGCTTGGAAGCATGGAGGAAGTGATTCCTCTGTGTTGACCCTCCACTTTGTAGAGGGGACGCTGGTTCAAGTCCATCTGTTGGGGTCTACTCGGCCTCCTTGATCAGGAGGACAGGTGACCCACCACTATTACAGGATATTTTGAGAGATGCTCATAGTCCCCCGGAGCTAGTCGACCTAAGAGGGCAAGGAGCAAAAACTGTCCTTTATGTCCTCTGACCAAATTAGTATAGGCCTCAAAGTATGTCTGTTAAACATCCAAGAAGGTTAGTTCCACCAGTCTGGTACTTTTAATTACTGTGTGTCATGTAGATAAATCTTGGGCAAAGACCAATTGTTCTCAGATAAACCTTCCTAGACATATATTTCTTGATCTGCTATGTATAATTTGTCAGTAGGTTGTAGGAGTAATATGGTTCCCTCTGGTTTTCAAAACTAGCTAGGCATTATTTATCTCTTGCATTGTCTCACCCCTCCATCATGGTTTTCCCACTGTAGGTGCCCCCATTTCCCCCCTTTCTCCTTTAATACCATACTCATACGGTCCTACATATATGGAGCTCCTTATTTCTGCTTATCCCCTAGGTTCCTTGTATACCATTCCCTCCCCCCTCCCTTACAGTAACCCAGTTTTTTTCCATATCTCCCTTATTAAGGTCTGTTTCCTATTGTTCTTCTCTTTCAGGTTCTTTCTTTTCCTTTACCTTCCTGTTTTCTTTCCATTACCTGGTTCTTGTAGTTATGTCTGGTTAAAAATACATTTATCAGGGTTTGGTTCTAGGATCCACATATGAGGGAGAACACATGTCGATTTTTTTTCTGAGTCTGTGTTACTTCACTTAGTATAATGGTTTCTAGTTCCATCCATTTACCTGCAAATTTCATGTTTTCATCTTTTTTTACTGCTGAGTAAAACTCCATCGTATAAATGAAGCACATTTTCCTTATTCACTCATCTATTGAGTGACACTTAGGTTGCTTCCATCTCATAGCTATTGTGAAAAGAACATCAACAAACATGGATGTACAAGTGTCTCTGCAATAGGATGAGTTCTTTGGGTATATACCAAGGAGTGGT
>NW_008352153.1:1873980-1875205 GCF_000622305.1 Nannospalax galili
ACCCCTCAGCATTTCTCTTAGTGCTTAGGGTTGCTTTGGCTATCTGAGGTCTTTTGTGCTTCCATATGAATCTTAGGATGGTTTTTTCCAACTCTGTGAAAAATGTCATGGGGATTTTTATTGGCATTGATTTGAATCTATAAATGACTTTTGGTAGGATGGTCATTTCACAATATTAATTCTTCTAATTCATGAGCATATGAGGTCCTTCCATCTTCTGATGTCTTCCTCAATCTCTTTAATGATTTAAAATTTTCATTGTAGAGCTCTTTAATGTCTTTGGTCAGGTTTATTTCGAGATATTTTTTTCAAGCTATTGTGAAGGGGAATGTTTCCATGTGCTCTTTCTCTGATTGCTTATTATTGGTATATAGAAAGGCTACAGACTTTTGTGGGTTAATATTGTAACTTGCCATTTTACTGAATGTGATAATAATTTCTAGGAGGTTTCTGGTGGAATTTTAGGCGTCTCTTAGATATAATATCATATCATCTGAAAAAAAGGGTTAATTTGATCTTTTCTTTTCCAATTATTACTCCTTTAATTTACTGCTCTTGTCTTATTGCTCTTGCAGGAGTTTCCAGCACTATGTTAAAGCAAAGTGGAGATAGTGAACAGCCTTGTCTGGTTCCTGGTTTCAATGGGAATGCTTCCAGTTTTTCTCCCTTTAGAATGATGTTGGCTGTGGGTTTGTTATATATGGCTTTAATTATGTTAAGGTATGTTCCCTCCAGTCCAATACTCTCTAGGACTTTGAACATAAATGCGAGTTGAATTTTGTCAAAGGCCCTCTTTGCATCTATTGAGATGACCATGTGGTTCTTGTCTTTGAGCCCATTTATATGATTTATGATGTTTATTGACTTAGGTATATTGAACCATCCCTGCATCTCTGGGATAAAGCCGACTTGATCATGGTGGATGATCTTTATGATGTGTGTCTGTATGTGGTTTGCAAGTATCTTGTTGAGAATTTTTGCATCTATGTTCATTAAGGATATGGGTCTACAGTTTTCTTTTTTGGTTCTATCTTTACCTGGCTTTGGTATTAGAGTGATGTTGGCTTCATAGAAGGAATTTGGAAATTCTCCCTCCATTTCTATCTTTTTAAATAACTTAAGTACTATTGGTTGTAGATCTTATTTAAATGTCTGATAGAATTCTGCTGTAAATCCATCTGGTCCTGGGCTTTTTTTAGTCGGCAGGTTTTGTATTACTGTTTTG
>NW_008352153.1:1875579-1877206 GCF_000622305.1 Nannospalax galili
ACCGGATTTATGTTATTTCTTTTTGTCTGCTGGGTTTGGGTTTCTTTTGCTGTTGCTTTTCAAGTGTGTTGAGTTGCAACATTGTCATTTATTTGTGTTCTTTCTGATTTTTTGATGTAGGCACTTAGAGCTATAAACTTTCCTTTAAGGACCGCTTTCTGCATGTCCCAGAGGTTTTGTCATGTTGTATTGTCCTTTTCATTTAGTTCCAGGAATACTTTTATTTCTTTCTTAATTTCTCTTTTGACCCATTCATCATTTAGGAGTGTATGGTTTAATCTCCATGTGTTCATGGTGATTAGGGCTTCTTCTGGTGTTGATCGTAAGCTTTATTGCATTGTGGTCTGATAAAATGCATGGAATTATTTCAATCTTTTTGTATTTGTTGAGGTTTGTTTTGTGCCCCAGTATGTGGTTGATTTTGGAGAAGGTTCCATGGGTGCTGAGTTGAAAGTATTTCCTTTGGTGCTTGGGTAGACTACTCGGTAGATGTCTATTAAGTCCATTTGATATATGGTATTGTTTAATTCAGATGTCTCTCTGTTAACGCTCTGCCCCTTTGACCTATCTAATGGAGACAGTGAGGTACTGAAGTCCCCTACTATTAATGAGTTGGGATTAATCTGGGTCTTAAAGTCCTGTAGTATTGTTTCAATGAAGTTGGGTGCACCAGAGTTTGGTGATTATATGTTCATGATTATAATATCTTCTCTATTTATTATTCCTTTGATCAGAATGAAGTGGCCCTCTTAATCTCTTCTGATTAGTTTTAGTTTAAAGTCTATTTTTTCAGATATTTGAATTGCTACAGCTGCTTTTCTCTTAGTACCATTTGCTTGGTATATTTTTTTCCATCCTTTCAGTTTAAAATAGTGTCTGTCCTTGAAAGTGAGTTGTGTTCCTTGCAAACACCAAAAGATGGGATTTGTTTCTTAACTCATTCACCTAGTCTGTGTCTTTTGACTGGAGAGTTCAGTCCATTAATATTTAAAGTTATTAATAAAAGATGAGTATTGAATCCTGTCATTTTTATTTCTAATTACATTCCTGATGTAGCTGTGCTTTTCCACAGTTATACCTTCATTGAATTTCTTTCTGCGGTCTCAGGTGTATAGTCATTCCTTTCTTCAGCTTTTTGTATTGCTTCCAGAACTCTCTGAAGGGCTGGTTTTGTGAACATGAATTCCTTCAGCCTATTTATGTCACGAAAGACTTTTCTTTCCCCTTCAACTATAAAAGACATTTTGGCTGTGTATAGTAATCTGGGTTGGCATCTGTGGTCATTTAAAACTGGGAATACTTTGGTCCAGGCTCTTCTGGCTTTCATAGTTTGCACTGAAAAGTCAGCTGTAATCCTAATGGGTTTTCCTTTATATGTGGCTTGTTGTTTCTCTTTTACATTGTCTCTTTGTTTTGTACATTTAGTGTTTTTTTACTATGATGTGCCGTGGAGAGTTTCTTTTCTGGTCCTGTCTGTTTGGTGTTCTATACCCTTCTTGTATTTGTATGGGCATATCTTTCTTTAATTTTGGGAAATTTTCTTCCACGATTCTGTTGCAGATCTCGTCCATGCCATTATCTTGGGATTCTTTTCCTTCGTGCATGCCTGTCATTTGTAAGTTTTTTT
>NW_008352153.1:1877275-1891294 GCF_000622305.1 Nannospalax galili
GGTCTTGATGCTCTGTTTTCCATTTCATTCATCCTATTTGTGAGGCTTTCTCTTCTTTTTCTAAATGACTTACTGAGTGTTTCACTTCCTTCTTCATTTCAGCCTGTGTATTCTTCAATATTTCTAACTCTTTTTTGAATTCATTCAGAAGTTTATCCTTATCTTCCCTCAGTTCTTTGATTTCTTTTTTTGTGTGTTTTCTTTAAATTCTGGTCTGATTCTTTTACCATGTTTATAATTGTTCTTTTGAGTTCCATGACCTGCATTATCTCTAGGGGGTTCTCATTGTACTCCTCCAGAGGACTATTGGTATTTGGTGGTGCTATGGTATTTTGGTTTTTCATTTTGTTTTTTTCTCTGTGATTTTGACATGTGAATTTCTTTTGTAGTTTCTGATTCTTGCGTGAGACTCAATCCTTCAAATTTAGGTCTGCTTCTTTTTGTGAACTTTATGTGTCTTTGTGGTTTACTTTTTGGGCATGAATGGCTAGTTCCTCTAAGCTTCTAGTTCTCTCTTTTGATTTTATATCGAAGTGGCCAGATTTATTTTGTCTTCGGGATTTCCCACAGAGGCCCAAGTCAGATGAGGATCATAGGCTCTCAGGCTTTCTCCTAAGGTCTGGATACCTCCAGGATAGATATTGGCCTCAGGAATTTGGGGGTTGGACTGGTCTTGTTCCTGGGCCCTGGAAAGATGCTCTTCTAGGGCAGCTGTTGGCTGTCACCCAGAGATGCAAAGGAAGATGGGGTGGAAGGCGGCCCCAAGGGTCCCTGCCATCTGCACCAAGGAGCTGGGTTGGTCTTGATGCAATGGACCAGCAAGAGGAAAGGTCAGCCCTGATGTCCAAGAAAGAAGCTGGTGGGTTGTGCAGACCCAGGGAGGCAGAGAAAGGTGAGGGTCTGCCCAGGCCCAGATGCAGTGCACCTGCGGACCTGAGAAGGAACTGAGTTGCTCTGGATGCACAGGATCAGGAAGAAGCAGTGGTGGTTCTTCAGGCACCTGGGATGCCAAGACAAGGAGTGGGACAGGACCCAGACTAGGAGGAGAGACTGGCAGGGGAGGTGGAAAGGTGAGTGAGGATGGGGGAGTCAAGGCATGGAGGGCAGGATAGACTTACCCTGGAGAGAGAGGCCTGCAGGTTGAAGAGAACCATGTATCACTTTTTAAAAGATTGTATGCTTTGAGAAATCTAATAAGCAGTTGTTTTAAGTCTGTGCCCTTTAAACTTAGTCACCATAGAGTCCTTGTATATATGTGTGATTGCATATGTGAGTAAGAAAGAATTGCATAGAAGGAAGTGTGTGTGTGTGTGTGTGTGTGTTTGTGTTGTGTGTAGGGAAGGGCAGAGAGAGAGAGAGAGATCGATCCTATATAATATAGTTCCATAGACCATAATGTGAGAACCAGCTCATTTATTGAGAGCCTTGGTTTGTTTAGTACAACGTGTGACCAGTGAGCTGATGGGTGAATGAGTTCCTTTTGATTCAATGCCTGGATTCTGCACTGCAGCTCAATGCTGATGGAAATATTGATGAAATGTAATATTTTGGAGCAAAAAATGAAAGGCTAAGTATCTGCATAAGTTGAAGAGAAGATATTCAAAGACTAGAAACTCTCTGTGGAGTTGGGAAAGGACTGTTATCATTTGGGTCATCCAAAGAACACTGGTCCCCAAGGGGACTTCCCTGGAGAGGTATGCGCTTTGCATAAGTTTTTAAGATCCTTAAGAGATTGTATATGTAGAAGTCTTTGTTTTCCTTTTGGGAAGAAAGTCAAGTTTAAAACTGCTATTTAAAATATTAGAATTCCTTTCCATAAAGATTTTGGAAATTGATATTAAAGTAAAACAAAATTGAAACAACCTTTAAGTTTTTGATAATTGAAGTGGCAGTTGAAGTTGAATTATATATCACAGAAATTTAGAAATGATTGTTATCTAAGTCAAGGAGCAAGAGCACATAGACCAAGAGCTTTTGCTTATTTAGTTGTCTTTGTGAGAGTTGATTCACAGAAATGTGAAGGAGACATGGAGCTTTTGAAAACTCATGGTATGATACATTTTTCCCCCAGAGAATAAAAATCCTCACTTACTCTTGGTTTATGAGGCAGTGAAATACTCCAGCACATAAATATTGACGCTGAGACACTTGGGATGTAGGGGTCTTGCAAATTTGCAAGCCACGAAGGCTGTAGCTAAACAATGTCTTTTCCTATAAAATGCAATCTGCCCCATGATGGATTCTACCATCCTGTTGTTTTTATTTTCTTCATCTTTATAATTGTAGACATCCTGCCAGCCTCTTCAAAAACACTGCTTAATAGTTCCTCCTGAATATTAGCCAACCTACAAACTATTCTTAAAGGTCTGATTAGGTGTTCACAGATAAAATTTACACATCAGGGAAATGCCAGGATTTTGAGCAGGAAGCTGAGAACAGGAAAATGACTAAATAAAGCATTAAGAAAACAGTCAGTAGGAATAGAACTCTGAAATTAGAAAGATTTTCAAAAATGGAGGATATTGCGTTGCCTTTTAAGTGCCTCTGAGGAAAATTCTGAATTTTGTATATTGGATTCATATGCTTCCACATTTATTTAGCTTTATCCATGTAGACAAGAAACAGTTGGTTACACATTAAATATTCAGTTATCATTTCCTTTTAGAAAACTGTATAAAACAAGTTATGAACACAATGTGTTGACTCACAAGGATTTGTAGAATAAACAGGCTTTTTTCTGATCAGACTGTTTTAAATAGCCTATAAAAATTCTTTTGTGAGAAATAAAGCTTTGAAAATCTTATTTCAGCTGTATATATCTCTGTTCATCTGGCCTGATAACAACTTTGAAAATAAAGGCAATAATGATAATTCATGTGTTTAACATCTATCCTTGGCCTAACAGGTCCCAAGTGGTATTTACGTCGTGTGTCCAGCAGTAAACTTTTATCTATTAAAATCTCTGCTTTCATGAAGCTTGCATTGCAGCCCTCGGGATGAGGGAAACGACAGCAAAAACGAGATGAATGTATTTCAGATAGTGACAACTGGTAAAATCCAAAGACGGTGGTGTGGGAAGGAAAGGAGGAAAAGGATGAAAACTTAGAGCTAAGGCAGAGGATTAGGAAAACCAATCACAAGAGGTCAAGTTGAAATAAGAGAAATGGCAAGTCCAAAGTTCTTAGAGTGGGAAAGGATGATTTTCAAGGACAGAAAGTGACCAGACCAGGGTGGCTGGAGCAGAGACTCTTTTGAGAGAGTGCCATTCTTCCAGTAAATAGTTATCTTCCTCTTTCTTGGATTACCTGTTCAGTGAAATTCTTTGAATCATCTGCTTTTGCTATCAGTTCCTTTGTTTCCAGCTCTCTATAAACCCTCACTCACCATGGGTTTTCCTTTACCGCTCTATCAAACTACTTTCACCAGTGTTGTCAATGACCTTCATGGCTCCATTCAATGATCAGCTCTAAACTCCAATCTTAATCCATGACATCTGCTGATAGGTAGCTCCCTTCTCTTCCTTCCATTTTTTTTCTTGTCTTTTAGTACACAGTGCTCTTGATTTCCATACCAACTTATCACTTGTTCTAGTGTCTTTTTCTGAGTCTCCCTTTTCTTTCTGAGTTTTGTGTCTTTGATTTCTTGAGGAAAAATATACTTGCAAGTTAGAATGCATATCTCAAGTGTCTAGATGCTACTCAGGTAGTCACCACCCACATTAAGATGTAGCACAATCACACAACTCCAAAGGACCCTCCTGTGCTTCTTCCTTGCAGTACCACAAAGCCTGTCCACTATTCTAAGCATTGTCACCAAAGAACAGTTTTGCCTATTCTTGCATGTAGTACCAAAGTGCTCCTGGTGGCCGTCTGGACCAAGAGTTTCTAGGCTCTTGACATCTTGTCCAAGGAATTGAAGAACGTACACAAGTAGCAAGAAAGCAAGGGATTTTATTAAAAAACAGAGCAAAAGTACAGAATAGATGCAGTGTAGGGGAGCAAAAAGCCTGGACAAGATTTGCTCAAGAGCATCAGTTACTTCTCAGGGCTTACTTTTGTGGGTCCTGGAGGAGGAAAAATTGGCTGTTAGGGGTAGGGTATGGGTTTTCTGTTTTGATTGACAGGCTTACATGATGCAAGTCTTTGTTTACGTTCCTGTAAATCATGCATAGGCATAGAATAATAAATGGGAGATTTCCATGTACAGTTAATCTTACTATACATGCACCTAAAACCAATCCAGGCATTGTTTTCCTGCCTCTAATTCCAGGATGTGCTTGGCAAAAAATTAAAAATAAATAAAAAATGGAGAGTGGCCAGGCAGTTTGTAGGGAGTAGAGTGACCAGCTGCTTTATTTGGACATGGATATGTGCATAGTTTGGTGCCAGCCGAGGGGGCCCCAGCTTGCAGAGCTTTATCTGCACTACCTGCCCCACAAGGAGAAATATACTATGCAGCATTGTTTGACTTATTTCATTCAATATTATATCCACAATTCTTTATATTTTAGTAGTTATCCTTGTTCATTGTTGTCTTATTTTAAGATCATCTTACATTTTATCGATTTAGGTTATTTTTGACAAGAATTTGTATTTTGGTTTGTTATGCTTTCAATTTTGGATATTGCAAATAAGCTGCTAACATTCTTTAGAGGTCTTTTGTTCAACACAGCATTTATTACTGCTGACTGTTTATCTAGGAATATAATAGCAGGGTCATAAATTAAATATGCATTAGGATTAATAAGCACTCTCTAATACTTTTACAAAATGGATATATCAATTTATACTCAACAATTTAAATGAGTTGTCCTATAATTACTATTGTGACTTGTCAGCATCATAACAGAACAATCGTCCAAAAACATATGGAGCTGACTCATTTATTGAAATTAAAATCAGGTTGAAGTCCAGTCAACTGCTTACTTGACATTTCCATTCGAATGTTACACAACACCATAAATGTAGCATGTTCAAAACATGCTAGAGAGATGGCTCAGTGGTTAAGAGCACTGGCTACTCTTACAGAGGATCTGGGTTCAGTTCCCAGCCCCCACATGGTGGCTAACAACTGTTTATAACTCCAGTTCCAGGGGATCTGATACCCTCCTCTGACCTCCTTGGACACTGCACAACATGGGTGTACTTACATGCAGGCAATACACTCATAAAATAAAATTCCATACTAAATAAAATATTAAAAGAAACCAAACTCTTGATATGCCTTCCCCTACACAGCCCATCCTCAGATTTCCCCATCCTGCTCACCTGTATTCTTCTATTTGCTCATGACAAAAACTTTCTGGATAATTCTCAGCGTGTCTCTCATTACAAAAGTAATTTCTCAAGGGAACACTGGCTTTACCTTGAAAGTTTATCCAGATTATGAATATCAACACCTGCCCTTTCTACCACCCACTAACACAGTCCCAAGAGTGATCATTTGATTCAGAGCTTGGGTCATGCCACTCCTCTTCAGAATTTCCTTCAGAGTAGAAGTTCAAGGTCTTGCACAGACTCACCAGGTCACAATCTCTCATGCTCTCTCTCCTCTGACACTTGGCTCTGACCTCATACTAAGCTCCTTCTCACTCTCCATGATGGTAAGATCATTGTGTTCCTGCATTTTGAACATGCCAAGCAGGTTTATTACTAGAAATGTTGCCCTGCATCTATCTACACAGACATCATCTTCAAAAAAAGTTGACCACCTTACTTAAAAAATTTAATCCTATCACATACTTGCTGAGATTCCTAGTCTCCTTTACTTGTCTGTTTTTATGTTGACCTTAGGACTTATAATTTCTAAAATAAAATTTAAGTAATATGTTTTTGTATCCTTTATTTATGACCTATATGCCCTTGGTAGAATGTAATTTATTATCCTTCTTTTTGCTTTACTGACATATCCCTAAGTGTCTAGAACTGTACCTGGAACCTTGCGCTTCCAGCAATAAAGCTGTTTTCACAATATTTGTTCTGTCAACTAATGAACATGGGGAATTGTCCTGCCTTCTAGTGTCTTCTTCAACTTAGTTCTTCACTGCCTCTAAGCCTTCACTTCTTAGAGGCCTTTCACTTCCTGGGTTAGGCTTATTCCTAGTGTTTGCATATCATTTACTTTGAACCTATTTAAGGAAGATTTTTTCCCATTTCTTTCTTTATTGGTAAGTTTGTTATTGAAATAGATAAAAGCTGCCAATCTTTATGTGTAGAGTTTGTATCCTGATACTTTGTTAAAAGTGTTTATCATGTTTAAGAATTTTCTGGGAGAGATTTTCAGGTCTTTTAAAAGTGGGTTCAGACCATTTGCAAATAAGGATAATTTGACTTCACTTTCTATTTGTATACATTTTATTTCTTTATTTTCTCATATTGCTTTAGGGAAAATTTCAAGTTTTATGTTGGAAAGAGTAGAGAGTCTGTGCACCCTTGCTTCATGCTAGGTTTTAGAAAAAACACTCGTAATTTTTCTACATTTTACATGTTGACTGTAATTTATCATATGTAGGCTTTACTATGTTGAAGTATATTCCACCTGTTCTTAGTTTGCTCAAGACTTGTATCATGAAAGTATGTTGAACTCTTGCAAATGCCTTTTTTCACCTATTAAGCTGATGATGCGGTTTCCCTTAAAGTATATTCACATAGTGTATTACATTAATTGACTTGTGTATGTTGAACCACCCCTTGCCTCCTGAGATGAACACAACTTGGTTATGATGTATGATCTTCTTAAAGTGTTCTTGAATTCAATTTGAAAGCATCTGAGCATTTTTGTATCTACATTCATCAGGGGTGTTTGTCTATAATTATTTGTTTTTGTATTTGCTATCAAGATAATACTGGCTTTATATAAGGAGTTTGAGTCTATTCCTTCCCTTACTATTTTGGAATAACAGTTGGTGAAGTACTGGTGTTAGCATTAAAATTTTGGTAGAATTTAGCAGTTAACTCATTCATTTCTGGAACTTTCTTTGTGGGAACATTTCATTACATTTCATTACCACTTCAATTCCATTGACACAAATCTAAGTTATTTAAGTTGTTTGAATATTCTTGATTGAATTTTTGTAGGTTATATATGTCTAGAAATTTATCTATGTCTTCTGGATTTTCCAGATTTTGGGGATAAAAGTTTTCAGAACACCCCCTAATAATTCTATGTGTTTTATTGGAATCTGTAGTGATTTCCTCCTTCTCATGGCTTTCTTTTGGTTATTTTGGCTAAGAGTTTGTCAGTCTTGTTTATTTCTTCAAGGAAAAAGTTCTTATCTTAGTCAATTTTATGTATTGCTCTTTTAATCTTCATTTCATTATTTTCTGCCTTTATTTCTTGTGTATGGTGCTTTGGGGTTTGGACTGTTCTTGAATGGACCTTGAATGCATTATTAAGTTATCTGAGATCTTTCCAATATTTTAATGTAAGCATTTGCAGCTATGAATTTTCCTCCTAAGGTGGCCTTAGTTGTAGGCAAAGGTAAGGTTCTGGGAAGTTATGTTTGAATTTTCATTTGATTCTATGAACTTTTACATTGCCTCTCTAACTATTTCCCCGTTTTGTCTTTTTAAATTTATATTTTAATTGAATTTTTGTGCACTTTATAATCATCTTTTTTTTTTGTCTTTTTGAGGCAGGGTCTCCTTGTAGCCCCAGCTCTCCTGGAACTCACTATGTAGACCAGGCTGGCCTCCAACTCACAAAGATCCACCTGCCTCTGCCTCCCAAGTGCTGGGATTAAAGTCGTGTGCTACCACGCCTAGCTATAATCATCTTCATAACCCTTCCACAACCCCCGCTACCCTATAGTCCCCAACCACAGGATTTCATTCATTCTGTCAAGTATGTTAAGGCCTATTGAGTGAAGTATAATCATCTTCATAACCCTTCCCCCTTCCACAACCCCCGCTACCCTATAGTCCCCCACCACAGGATTTCATTCATTCTGTCAAGTATGTTAAGGCCTATTGAGTGAAGTTTGTGTACCCAGATGCCCCTCAGTGCAAGTTCACCCACTGGAGTCTAGTCAGCTTATATAGAGTCACTCTCTTAAAGAAGGTCAACTCTCCGTCACCCAGCAGTCATCAGCTACCATAATTCTTCAACTAAGGTTGGGGCGGGCTGCCCATTTCTTCAGTCCTATGCTGGGTTTTTGTCTGATTGAATATTCATGGAACTTGTGCATGCTGACACCATTGCTATAAGTTCATATGAGCAAGTTCCCAGAGGCCTGGAAGACTTTGTTTCCTTATGATCATGCACCAACCCTGGCTCTTACCATCTTTTCACTCCCTCTTCCACAATATTCCCTGAGCTGTGGGTGCGTGAGGTTTAATATAGGAGTCCTATTCAGGGACACTCTTACTGCAGCCTTTTATTCTCAACACTATGGCCAGATGTGGTCTACTTTGTGTATTTTACTCTGTTGTATGAGGAAGCTTTCCTGGTGAGAACTGAGAGATGCATTTTAAAATTCTCTCTTTATTCAAGTTATAAGATTGTGTGCATGCATGCATGTGTGTGTGTGTGTGTATATGTGTGTGTGTGTGTGTGGGGGGTGTGGTATGTCTGTGACTATGTCTGTGTATTTAGATGCAAACTCAGTAGATGGTAATTGGCTCAAGTTCACTAGAAGAAAACCCGAGTGCTGGAGTGGATTCACATGCAGAGACTTGTGTCCCAGGAATAGCTATGAAGTGACCCAGAAAATCAGGACAGATGAGAGAAATCCTGAAATGTGTGATTTCCAATGTAGTCTCAGCCTTGTGTTCACATGTTCACGTCTGGACTCAGCCTGTTGGCAAAAAAAGCACTGGAGTGTGAACTCCATAGTCTGTTTCTGCCGCACGCCAAGAGCTACGGCTTAATCAGCCATTTAATAAGTGCACTCCCAGGGGACGCAAAGTCTCGGGCACTTCTAACTTTGTCTTAGCTATCAAAGCAGCTCTAGCAACCAGAGAGAGAGTCTCCAGGAGAATCTCTGCAAGAGTCAGAAGAAGAAAACCTCCATTCACCTGGTGGGAGACGGGGTGTCAGTACAAGGATCTGATTTGGGCAGATCACAAAGAATCAATCAAAGAATCATGAGAATTATGACTATGAATCTAGAAATGTCAAAGAATGACTCTGAAATTCTTACTGAGAAAACAAGACAGAAAATACTACCATTGTAGATGGTTTGGTTATTAAGCATATTTTAATCTACATATTTTGCTTTTCCTGCCTGAAAGGAACTTCTACTGTAAAAGACACATCTAAAATCTGAATGTTAAAATAGGAAAAGAAAAACTTGAGCCATAGAGCTATTGCAAAATGCAAATTTGGAAAACACCCGGACTCCTGTGGTTTTTGTATTTTTAAAAATAAATTTATATTTGAGTTTCCTGAGAGACATTGTAAAAATAGTGGCAGGAGAATGTAGAGGTGGGAGAGACCAGAATAGGAAGATGCAGCTGCCAAGTTTTCAGGATAAAAAAGACCATAAAACCTAATTTTCATATGGATACAGATACGGAGGCAAGCAATGAACAAGCAAGAATCTAGTAGGCATTGTTTTTCCACCAAGAAATTAAGTCTTTATTTTGGTTCCCATATCATTAAAAGAAATCCATGTTCAGGTTTTAATTGTTAGAGATTAAAATAACGTAGCCAAAAGCACAGTTTCCTGTTATCAGCATTAATGAGGACAGGAGTGGAAGCCCCCACCCCAACCCCTTCACCTGGAGACAGTCTAATTCTGTCTCATAGGACACACAGAAAAAGGCACCAAGGTCATTGATCTGCTCTGGATGTTTGATGAATCCATGTGACCACCTGCTTTAATTTTTATCAGAAGCATACTCTTCCCAGCCTTTTCAAACTAATTCCCTGAAAGAGATAATCCAAAGATCTTAGTTTGTGAGATTAACAAAATATAATGAGTCTGATTATGACTGGCTGGTTCACCACAGAATAATTTCTTTTGCCCATATAAGACTGCTGTTTTTGCTAGGAACCCACACCGTAATGAAGGAATATACAGGTCTGCTATCAAGAGTATTATTATGTGGCATTTTTCCAACCCTGCATTGTATCTCAATTAGTATGATATCCAAATGGTAATGTCCCGAGGGGACAGAAATAATATAAAACAAAATAGGAATGGCTTAGGGTGTGTTCCCTCAAAGACTCTTCTTAATCCTTATCCCTACCTACTGGCTTCAGTGCTAAACTTGCTAAAGTAGATATCACTGTGTGTATTCAGCACAGATTATTCATTCATTTGCTTGTAAAGCACACCCATAAGTGTTTGCATTCTCTCTCTCTCTCTCTCTCTCTCTCTCTCTCTCTCTCTCTCTGCATCTGTGTGCATATTTAACCTAACGTACAGATTTCCATTCCATCGCGTATGGTTGGGTGAAAACTCCAAAGGTTAGGACAGCAGCAGAGATACAGAGAAGAAGGGTGCTTTGAGTTCAAAGGCAATCTGCTGGCGGGATTCTCTCTTCTTCCAGGGAGGTCACTTTCCTACTTTTAAAGGTTTCAGCTGACTGCCTGAGGCCCACCTTTTATGGAGAATAAATTTTTAATGCAAATTCTACTTATTTAAACACTAATCCCCTCTAAGAAATAAATGTACAGATAGACTAAAACACGGTTTGACTAACTGTTGGGTATTGAGTCCTAGTCAAGTTGAATATAAAATTGCTTATGATAAACATAAGATGGTAGATATCTATGACATGACCTTAAACCAGTGGCTACTCAGGGAGTGAGAACCGGCTTTCTCCAGGGACAAGGTCCATGATAAGTTATCCAATCCTGAGTAGCCAGTTCTAAGCATACACGCACCACTGAATGGACTCAGAAGCATTTATATATATATAAAGAAGAAGTCACGAAATTGAGAGGGTGTATATGGGGGGCATGGGAGGAGAGTTGGAGAGGGGGAAGGGGTGATGGAAATGATGTAAACACAGTACTAATGTATGAAATTCTTCAAAAAATCCAGTTGAGACCCTAAATCTCAGTTTCTCAGAATTGCAATCATATTTCCAGATAAAGTACTAAAAATGGTTATTAAGTTAAAATGGTTCTTTAAAGATTGTTATGATATAGAAGAAACTTAGAGATCAGATACACATGTGCACAAGGAAAGACCATGGACTGACTGGGATGAGAAGACGGCAGGCCATAAACAAAGAGAGAGATGTCAGATGAAGCCAAGCATGCCTGTACCATAGCCCTGGACTCACAGCCTCTGAAACTGAGACAACAGGTTTGTCTTAAAGTACTCATCTTTTCATAGCAGTCCCAGTAAAATCATCTAATCTGTAAACCTTATATTTGATCATCTCTAACATGGGAAACAAAAAGTATACCTTTCAGAGTCACTTAAATATTAAAACAGGGGACATATGTGTAAGATAAATGTTCAGTCCATGGAAAATTTTAAGATGTTCATAGTCTATATTAAACTTATGCACATTACTGATGCAGAAATAACATTTTTTCATGAGCTAAAAGTAAGAAGAACTCAGAAATAGCAAAATGACCAAACAGAACAAAGACAAAATGAACAGGCCATTTGATGGCAGATTCTTCTGGTTTTAGAAATAATTCATTTATTATTTTTAGTTTATGTGTATGAGTGTATTACCTGCATGTGTGCAAGTGCTTCCATGTTGTGCAATACCTGCAGAGGTCAGAAGAGGGTGTCGGATCCCCTGGAACTGGAACCATGGATGGTTGTTAGCCATGATGTGGGTGTTAGGAACCAAACCCAGGTCCTCTGCAAGAGCAGCCAGTGCTCTTAACCACTGAGTCATCTCTCCAGCACCAGGTTTTTCTGATTTTGATAGTTCAAGAAAGTAAGAAATAAAAATCCAAAGGGAAACTATGCAGTAATATGTGCTGTTCACTGCTGAGTTCTCAATGTGTAGCACCATGACTATCACAGAACAGGCTCTCCCACTGAAACAGAATCTCAGCAAACAGGGTTCATGTTCAGCTTAACCTCACAGTAAAATGGGCATAGCATTCATTTTACATAGAGATTCAGTCATTTACAATAGCAACAAAACAAAACTTCTAGTGTTTTTATAAAGCATCTAATTAATGAAGTCTTTGATTATATGTTTGGAATGTGAAGATGTGAACAGATTCCTGAAGTCAATGTTATAGAATTTAGAAGTGGCACGCCAGATAACCTGTGGCTAGGACAGAACATGACCATGGCCATATTAACTCATGTCTGGACATGTTCAATTTTGCTCTCAATAATAGGCCATTTCTTGATTTCCATCAGGTTGAAGTAAGGGTACTAAAAATAAAAAGATACAAGGCCCCCGAAATCTAGGAAAGATTCAAATTTCCTCATTGATAAGAAGGGTGACATAAAGGATCATGGGAATTAAATTATAAGTTAAAAAAGCCTAATGAATGAAACTGTGAAGTTATGACAAAAGAAAGGAAGTGGGGGGAGACATCATAAACATGTGCTTGTAAGGATAATTTGCCTATGGAGGTGAATTAGTGATGAAATGGGTCTTAACATGGTAATAGGAAAGACATCAACACTCAGCCTCCCCCAGGTGAAACATAAAGCTCAAGAGGGAATAGATAGCTCTGGAAAATATCATAGGTAGAGAATATTCAGAACAAAGATTAAAGGAAGAGACCGTGATCAGATCTGCCTCTCCGTCCTTTCATCCGATCCATGGGTACACAGCAGCATCTTTACACTGGGAGGTTGCTATGAAATTTTTAGATGTATTCAATCCTAAAGAACTACGGTTCAGTTCTTTAATGAATTTAAACTGACAGTGAAATTTGCATGTGTGAGCTACAGTTCTTATGTCTAAAGGAGAATAGTGAAGAGGAGGCAGCCTCTGCATGTGCATGTGTGTTAGGTACCAAATCTGTGGATGTAGTAGTAGGACTGAGCTAATCAACTACCTTACTTCTGCATGGTACAATTGTGATATTGGGAGATGTTTTCTTGAAGCTTTGCTAATTGCACAAAAAATTAAGATAGCTTTCACTGTTTTCTTTGGAACATTTCTGTCCAAAGCTTACTTTAAGAAGGAAGAGAAAGAGCAATAATTTAGAAAGGCATGCCAATATCTTGGGAGAATAGGAATGGTAATGAGGGGGTGATTCAGCACAAATCATTTCTGAACTGATTAAGATGCAGAAGGCACCTGTGCAAGATAGCTTCAATTGTCAACTTGATATAGCTTAGAGGCATCTGAGAGGAAAGCCTGTACTGAGGAATTTCCCAGATCATATTGACTTGTGGAAATGTGAGTTTTTTGATTATTAATTGATAGAGGAGGACCCATCCCACTCTGGATGGTACCATCTCTAGGCAGGTGATCTTGAGTTGTATTAGAAAGCTAGATGAACATGAGCCTGTGAGAATCAGCATTCCTCATGGTTTCTGCTGAATTTCCTTCACTCTGAGTGAGTTTCTGGCCAGAGGTAATGCTGTGTGGAACAGCAAGTAGTCCTGCCTGCAGATTCTTGCCTTGAGTTCTTCCCTTGATTTCCCTCAATGATGGACTGTGACCTAGAATTGTAAGATGAAATAAACCCTTTCTGCTCCTAAAGTTGTTTTTGGTTAATATGTTTTAACAGTAACAGAAAGGAAACTAGAACAGCACTGAACTATGCTGTAGACACTATCAGTTAAAATACCAACTTAAAGAACTGAGGTAGGGGAATAGTTAAAAGTTTTCCTGGTTGACAACAGGTTTGGTTGAAGTAATGAAAAAAGTTCATGAATATAGTTAATGTAACATGGAAGAATATGCGATTCTAATACTCAGTATGAGATTAGCTACCATGCATGTAATTGTGGACATCATGCAATTCACTTTAATTATGGCCTCAGTTATATTTCAGAATGAGAATTCTATGCTTCTGTGCATCTACACACACAGATACACACACACACACACACACTTATAATCTCAAATAAATCAATGTAAAAATGATCCTGTGCTTGCATTTCAGAATATTGAGAAACATCTTAGCACA
>NW_008352153.1:1891762-1907000 GCF_000622305.1 Nannospalax galili
TCTCACATAGATATTTGAGAAAGAGAATTCTATGCGTGTGTGTATACACACACACATACACACACACACACACACACACACTTATAATCTCAAATAAATCAATGTAAAAATGATCCTGTGCTTGCATTTCAGAATATTGAGAAACATCTTAGCAGAAATTTGGCCTAAGTAGAATTAACACACAAACATTGTTTTAGAAAACCATATGAGAACCCTCACCATTTTTGTCTATATTATGATTTGGAAATTATCATTAAGTAGTCATAATGCTTCCCCACTTCTCTGAATTCACTTTTGAAGAACATTAGTTTATGCATATACATTTTCCAGAGTAACATTATGAATTCTATATTTCTATGAAATTATACCTATCTCTGCTAAAATAGCACCTATAGGAGCTAGTTTTGTAGTTGTACCAAGGAAATTATTGATTATGAATGACAAAGAATTAGCCATAAAACAAATGGACACCTATTTTGCTTGAGATGAAAGGGACATTACATCCTTAACATAGTACTGGGCTTATGAGCACAAAACAGGCAGAAACCAGGTCACACTGGACATTTCAACAATGCCTAGTCCTTAATATCTTTATGATGAAAGCCATTCATCTTTTGACTATTGACCTGCTCAAGTTTTCTGTCGAGATATTGCCCTCTGGAGTAAGATTCTTCTTCACTTTAAATTGACACTTTAAAAAAGTGATCCGGTGAAGGTTTCTCTGTGGATGGAGGCAAGTTGGTGATTAAATTTTCTCAGGTCAGTAGAGAAACTATGAAAAACAAAAATCAATGCGTTGAGTTTTTCATAAAAGTTAACCATTCCATTAACCACATTCCTTTTTATTCCAAGAATATGTCCTATTTACTTATATGATGTTAAGTAAATTTTATAAAATGATGGTGACAATGTCTATCTATCATACTTAGCAAAAAAAGTTAATATCATGTATTGATCCACAATTTTAAAAAACCCCACAAATCAGTAAATATCAGAACTTGCAACCTCTAAACATCGACAGAGCAAGTGGCTATAAAAACACTGAACTATGTCCATAACTATCAGTAAGTAACTTTTGTCTCAAGTACCTAACTTTGCTGACTGGTCATTCACTCTTGTTTGTGGAACCCCAGATATCCTCAAAATTTTAACTAAAGCATCTAAAAGGTCAAAACTTGTCACAGTTGAGACTTCATGACCCTCTGACTGTTCTGCTTTACTAACAGTTACAAATTCTGAATATTCACATGCCCGGGATCCTTCATGTCAGAAGACTGGTATCTGTTCCTTTGGCAAGTTGGGTCATGCAATCCTTTAGGAATGCATTCAAGACAGTCTGATAGCTCCAAGTTTGGTAAAGATAAAGACAGTACTGTTTTGTCTCCTTCTAGGGAATACAACATTAAAAAAAAAAAAAACCTCTCAAACATAGAGTGTAGTACATCCAAAGATAAAGACTTGTATAATGAGAATGGGTGGGAAGACCTTAAGAGCAAATAAAAGTATAAAAAGACAGACGTCCTGCATCTGTTTTCTTTTTTTTTTTCTTCTCAGAATTCTTCCTCTGGTAAGAGAAACACTACCCCTGCACCTGGAAAGAGAAAATCTATTGTTTGAAACAAACATTGCACTTTGACGAAGAGCAAGGTTTAGACCCCTTTACCGAAATGGAGACTTTAAACCCAACATAAAGCAAAGTAAGTAAAAGAAGTTGAAAATTTTCTTTGAATCTGTAGGAGGATATTATGAAGTCAATACTTCTCTTTGTTTATTGCATTGTCCTCAAAGCACAAGATCGGGGGAATAGAATGAGGGGTCAAGCTTGGATTCTCCATTGAGCAGCTGCTGTAATGAATTCAGAGAGCACATCCCCAGAGCTGCAAGTAAGTCACTGCGGCTGGTATTGTCCCTACACAGTTAGGCTGCAGAATCACTTGAAAGAGGTAACTAGCCATCTTGGTAACTGACTAATCAAATGTGTGATGCTCTTACATGATTGATACTGTAATTAAAACATAACCTTTATCATTTCTTTACCCTTTGAAGAAGAGTAATGCTGGTTATCTTCTCTTGTATCCTTTTTGGAAATGCTGCTAATACACTGATAGTTCTAATGACCCAAATGGAATATTTTGATGTCACATAGAGGCATAAAAATACTGAGAACATGATGTTTGGATTATGGTTTAAAGTTTTACATTACTTGACTTTAGAAGGATATGGTTAATGAGCCCATGAAAATGAGAGTACGTTCACTGCAGGTGTTTGCTCCAATGGAGTGTTGATGGAAAGAGAGCAGCAAATAGGGAACTGAGTTACTTCTTTAGATTTTCTTCTTCATATACGAGGAAATGTATACTATATGCATATACAACAGTACAGGTAATAGTACAACAAGATGCTGTTTATCTAGCCACAATTTAACTCCCTAACCAGCTTCCTGTTTCCTCTCTTCTGCCAGATTCTTTGACAATAACAGATTTCAGATACTTTTTAGCATATTTATTACATTGTGATGAGTAATTTATTTGTCACCTTGTTGGTTCATGGTCTCTAGATATTTGCTTAAACACTATTCTGGATATTTCTGTTTGTAGATGAGATTTACATCTAAGCTAGCAGATTTTGAGCTGACTGAATTGTCATCTGTAGTGTAGGTGGGGTCCAGTCTATCATTTTAAACTCTGAATGAAATAAAGACTAGCTTCCTCTTCACAAGAAGAAACTGCCAGCAGACACGATGTGGATGCTGTCAGACCTTCCCTGCTTTCCAGCCTGCTGCCTTGTTTTAGAGATTTTTCACTTGCCTGCACAGGTTAGCACAGGCTGGCACTAAACTTATTGTCCTTTCTTCCTGTGCGCAGAGCCTGACTATATTTCCCAGTTTGCTTTTGTGCAATTAGATCACATGGCTGCCTTTTTTTCCTCCCAGATGAGTGTGGGCTGGCGTTATAGTTTTGACCTATAGAAATAAGTTTAGTAAACAATCTTTACTCTTCTCTATCAATTGAGTTTGATATCCAGGGAGGATGTGTTATAGACAGTATATATTCCTTTTCTCCCTTAGCCCTTGAATAAATTCACAGAAGAGAGATCACAACTCCTTTTCCCCCTGCCATTGAAATTTAGGTGAGGGAGACACATTTTTGTTATGTGAAATCACTGAGATTTATGAATCAACGTATTCTGACAACAGGACCTTGCCTTAATAATTCTAGGTTACTAGCCTTATTTTGAAGACAGATATAGCAGGAAAAACTAGGTTTTGTAGAAATATTCTTCAGCTGTCTCTAATGCATTAAGATAGAGACACTTAACAGAGGTCAAGCACAGGATGAGTGTTGATGTGATAAGTACTTTCATGAGCTATCAACATATGGGTGATGGTCAAAGTCAGAGAAGGAAAAATAATTTCTTGGGAGAGAACATGGAGAACAACAGAAATGTACTCCTGATGCGATTTTAGTAGCAACAATCTTTAAAAAAGTGGATAAAATATGAGCCACCAAGAAAAACAGGCTAAGGAAGTTTTAAAAAGATGGAGAACTTGCCAGAAAGTTAAGGGAGAAGATACTTTTTAAATGTGAAGTTTACCAGAAGGGCCAACACGACACTGTTAAGGTAGCTAAAGACCAAAGGAAAGGCCACTTAGCCCATTAGCTGCTGAAGGCTGACCTTTGAGGAAGCCCATTGAGAAGGCTGGTATAAATGGTTGACGGGCTGAAATGGTATGACATGTGACTAAGAAGTGAAAATTTGTGGGTGTTTTGTGTGAAGTACTTTTTCCAGGTATTTGGCAATAAAGAAAAAAGATGTCACATAGAATAGGCACTTCTATTTGTGGGCCAGCCGAAAATTTACAAAAGTAAAATTTGCAACAGTAAGAAGGGACCAGACTCTTTTCTTTGAGAAATTCTGTTTGTGAAAAAAGAAAATAAAGCAATTATTATTACTTTCTTTACTAATATATTCATGTCATCAGTAAATATAAACGAGACTATGTTTGAAAGAATTTGTACCTTATGAGGCAGGGCAATGGTTTGAAGTTATATTGTAAAGTTGGAAAGATTGGTTGAAATATAATAATATTCTAGGAATAAGGCTTGTGAATGAAAAAAGAAGGAAAGCACCAGGTTGCTATAAAATGGTGACAAAAAAACTAATAGTAGGAAGGAAAATAGCCTGGGGATGGACCAGAACTAATGATATTCTTAATGAACTACTGGTATTCTCTAAATGTTGGTATTTTAAGGACACAGAAGGGGACCCAAGGTTCCGTTGGTATTTAACTCTTTTCAGACAGGATCGCTGTATTTATGATGAGGTCTAACAAGTTAGGAATGTTGCAGGAAAGCCAACAAGGCATATGAAAAAGAATATCCCAGAGGAAATGTTCTTATATGGAAAACTGAAAAGGAATGAGATTTTTAACACAAAAAGTGGAATTCTGAGGAGCGAGTTCAACCTTTAGATAGGGCTTGCAATGGGAAAAAAATTCAAAAAAGAAAAGAGCAGCCTTGCCCACAACATAGTCAACTGAGAGCGGAAGACATTAAGGGTCACATCAGAGGGCCAGTGTGCTCACATGGAGTCTGTGACAGATGAGGTCCACAAGTGATGTGCCACCAGGAAAGCTGCCATCAGATGGGAAGAGAAAAGTGTATGTCAAAAGGCCACACAGCAGGCTAGGCTGCCACAAGGAGTCAGGGAAAAGACCAAGGCCTAGCTGAGGGATAGGTGGATATTTTAGGCTATTCTACCTAACAGGATGTGGTATCTCCAGGTCAAGAACCTTTTACAGAGAAGGTGGGATAGTAACAAAATAAACAGCAACCAGAAGACTGGGTGAAGACACAAAACTATCAAATCAAAGCTGTTTGGAGCAGAGGAGGATTGACCTTGAACTGGATTAAGTCCAACCTTCAGAACATCTTACCAAGCTTTGCTCAGGGTGGGCGGTGAAGTGAGCACACTGGTCATAGGCTCTGGTGACTGCACATGATTGTACAACTTGTATAATTCTTCTCGTAAGAAAATACTATCTCTCACTTATTTACTAAGTACCACTAAATCTGTCTGACCAGGCTTAATAGGGCACACATGTCAAGAAATGTTGTTCCTTTCCTTTAGATTAGGGACTTTTCTTGTTTCCTTCACGAACAAAGGAATCAAAGATCAAATGTAGTCAGAGAATTGCAAGTGGCTCAAGTGAAAAGAAGCTGGGATGTGACTGGAAGTTAAGAAAAGTGGTGAGGGTGTCACTCTGTTGAAAACACGTAGCTGGCTTCATGGGGAAGAGAACTAGGCTGAGAAATGTGTAGTTGTAACATAATTTGCTTCTATGACAGATTTCTGGTAATAGCCATTCTTTTGATGGTGACATCTTTCCATTATATATTTTAACATGAGATCTTATTATCCACGCACCAAGGATGCTATTGGCATTATGAGACCATTTCAAGTCATTTCAAAGCATTCAAGACCATTTCAAAGCAGGGGCTGCCTGCTCCTTCCTACTTGTATTGCAATAAGAAAGTTTTGTCTATTGGAACTGGAACTGGCTAAGCTTACAGCCTACTAACATAGACATTGCTGGATCAGGCATGTGTATAAGAAAAGCAAACACCGAAGACCATAAAATAAGGTGAGTGTCTAGAGAAGACCACTTTAATTCTATGCCCTGTGATGGCAGCTAAGCTCTAGCAGTGTTAAGGGAGAAACCTACCTTGGGACTGCACTGACAGTGCTTGTTTGTTGCAGAATTTGCCTTTTAAGCTAGTTCCAATATGTTATAAAAATTGTTCATCCCTTTGGGGCTGCTTTTCTGTTTGTGAAATTGGGCAGCTAATCCCTCTCACCCCAACGTTTTTGGCCCTCTTGTGCATTTGAACTGTGAAGCACCCTATACATGGTATTATGCTGTCCAGTGAGTACTGTGGTATTGATGAGGGGAGAACCTGGAGGCGGGGAAGAGACACCTATATGTTATATGTAGCCTCACAAATAAAAATTTATATTTTAACTTTATTTATGAAATTGGGCAGCTAATCCCTCTCATCCCAACGTTTTTGGCCCTCTTGTGCGTTTGAACTGTGAAGCACCCTATACATGGTATTATGCTGTCCAGTGAGTACTGTGGTATTGATGAGGGGAGAACCTGGAGGCGGGGAAGAGACACCTATATGTTATATGTAGCCTCACAAATAAAAATTTATATTTTAACTTTTAATCAGTAACTGAGAAAGTCATTAACTATTAGTGAAAACAATAGACTTCAGACTAACACTTGAAAAGTTTATAACTGATAGTTTGCCTGGGAAAGTTACTTTACATTTTTGATTTTAAGTTCTTTATTTTTTATAGGAGGATATTAGGAATTAGTAATTACTAATACCTTCCTCATAAGGTAGTTGTAAGAAGTAAAAGAAGGGAGTAGTGGCAGCAGTAGCTCATATTAGCAATATGTTATGAAGGCCTTAAAATCTCTTAAACTCTAAATCATAGCTTTTCAAATTGATATGCTTGGGATTAGGCGATGGTGGCCAGAATGGTGTGAGGTGTTACAAGGTAAATGAAGGGTGTCTTCTTGAAGTATTCATTTGCTGATATTCACTGTGGTTTCATAGTTTAACAAAGAATTTAAAACTTTTTGAATAAAAATGTAAATTTATTTTAATAAGATATTTATGAATTGCACTATGATATGCATTTTTTTTTCTCTTTTGTGAGACAACATCTCACTACATAGCCCAGGCTGGCTTGAACTTACAGTTTTTCTTTCAGTGATAGGATTACGGGCTGTGACACCATACCTAGCTACAGTATAATAATCTTATGTAGATAAAGTGTCATGATCAAATCAGAGTAGTTAGCATTTGCAGCAACTAAACTTTTAAAATGCTTTATTTAAATTAACAATATTTTTATTTTATTTTATTTTATTTTTGTGTGTGTATACACATGCATATATCACAGTGTGTGTATAAGTCAGAGAACAGCTTTCAAGAGTTGGCTCTCTCCTTCCACCATGTGGGTTTCCCAAGAACCAAACTCAGGTGGTTGTCAGGCTTGGTAGCAGTGGTCTTTACCCACTGAACCATCTTGTTAACTCTTGAAATACTTTTTGATTAACACATGTATGTACTTATGATGTATATATTTGTTGAGTTCATGTGCATAATGTGTCATAACTCTGTTTGAGAATTTGCATGTCTTTTTTATTACTTTGTATTTGAAGCCTTTGAGTTCCTCTCTCCTAGCGATTCATTAAATATACAACAGATCCCTATGAACTAGAGTCAATCCATTGTACTATGAACACTAACTCTAGAATTTATTAGTGTTTCTTGACTCTTGGTAGCTGATATTCAATTTAATACTATCCTCCCACATTTCCTAGCCTCTAGAAGTTTCTATTATACATTTGTACTGAACATTTTATGTAAAGAAAGGACTTCAAAGAAATATGCTGTCCTTGGAAGACTGGGGATGAGGGCTTAGAGACACGGAGCTTGGGGAGGGGCATGTGCTCCTTTCTGCAGTGTGGGTTCTCAGTGGAGATACTTAAGAATTCCTGGTGAGAGGATTCAGCTCTTAGGGGAAGATGTAGAAATAAACCCACTTCTTGTTTTACCACTGATTAGGTAGATTAAAAGTCAGGATGGTTGTATAAGTGTGGCTGTGCAAATTCTAAACTGATCTTCTAGGTTTGGAAAGAATCTTGATATGTTTTAACGTATCACTTTAACTATGGTATGTCCCAGCCTCTTGCTGTTTTAAGTAATTGAAAACAGTGTTAACTTGGATTGCTTCTGAAAAAGACAAGCTAAGACATTTTCAGAAATACTGAATAATATGTCTTGCATTTTTTTTCATTTTTATTTTGGTTAACTCTCAATTTCCTTATTTACATTGACTAAAAGAATTTGGAAAATTTTCAATTTTTGAATACATAAATATATACTCCTTGGAGATATACTGTATAACTTGTCCCGTTTGATAGACTTGTAAAAACCTGAGTAGATGCTCACTTATTAACATTTGTGTGTTATTCTAAAAGAAAATTTGGATTTCGTTATAACATAGGCACTAGGACAAAAACGATACATAGAGAAGAGTTTATGTTGCCTTTACATGCATAGCTTCTGTTTTGTGAACTTCTTGTTTAACTTTACACTCTTTTGAGAATAAGTCTGGGAATTTTTGCCTCTTGACTCTTTAATTTTGCATATTTTCTTCTCTTATTTGAAGGAATATCTTTATGGGACAAGACAAAACTCACTTTGGAGAATTAGTCCATGAAGTCTCTGATCATCTAACCAGGAGATTTGACTGCATCTTTGTGTGTGAAGCATTCTGTACGCTTTCCATTCATACCTCTTTTTTCCAATGTTTGGGCTTTTTCCACTTAGTTTCAATGTCTTAGTCACCTTACAGATTCAGGGACAGGTATGCAACAAATTCTCAGAACCTCTGTGTTGAATAGCTTTAGTTATCAACTTGACACTACAGGAAGAGAAAACCTCAACTGAGGCATTTTCTCTATTGGATTAGCCCATGGCCATGTCTCTGAGGCTTTTTTGTTTTTATTGTGGAGTGATGCAGGAGTGCCCATCCCACCATGAGTGGTGCCATCCCTGAGAAGGTGGTCCTTGGTTGTATAAGAAAGCAGGCTGAGCTTGGGCTAGAGGAGGAAGCCAATAAGCAGGATTCCTTCAAGGTTGCTGCTTTAGTTTCTGCCTCCAGGTTTATGCCTTGAGTCCTGCCCTGGCTTCCCTTTTCAGTGGACTGTGAATTATAAGCCAAATAAACCCTTTCTTCCCCAGTTTCCTTTGGTAATGGTGTTTATTACAACAATAGAGAGTTAATTAGACCAGAAATTGGTGCTGGAATTAGGGCGTTGCTGTGAAGGACCCAGCCATTTGTTTTGGAGATGATTGTGAAAGTACTTTGAACTTTATGGTGGAGAGGCCATTGAAAGCTTAATGGGCTATTTTGAAGAACTTGAAAAATAATGGTGATAGAAATATAGATGATGGAGGCCTGGTTTGTGAAGTTTAAGAATCCGTCAAAGACTCTAACAGGGCCCTTTGTGTGATATTTTGAATTGATAATCTGTGGGTTTTGTTCAGCTGGGGCTGAAAAATCAGCTGTGTTGAACAAGAGACCAGCACCACTCATATAAAAATTTTGTGCTTTACTAGAACAATTAATGCAAGCTAGCTAAGGCTGAAAAATCAGTTGTGAATAGCAAGAGAGTACCGTCATTGAAATGAAATAGTCTGGAAAGTATTTCCTCAGGACCAGCAAACAGAAACTGTTGTGCGTGTGTGTGTGTGTGTGTGGGGGGCTACATCTCATGCTGGAAGCTGAACTTGGTAATGTGTAAGAAGTCTCCCACATGGTACTGGTTTTGGCCACATAAAACCTGTAGAATTGAAGGAATCATGGGGAGAATCTGGGTCTTTGCACTGTGTGTGGCTTGCAGAGGCCATTGGTGAAGGTGCATACTCCATTCCAATAGAGACCCAAGGATATTTGAGCTCTCAGGACCTTGGAACAACCACCAAAGGAAGTGGCAGGTATGGAGTGGAGTCAGCCTGAGCCTGTAAGACAAGTTGTGTGTTCTGTGGGTAGAAAAGCCTAGAAGGTGGTGCCACCCAAGCCCATTGGAATTCAGAAGATCACAAGTGAATCCCAGACATTGGACCCTGAGCTAATGTTTATACTGTTTATACTTTGATCTGACTGTGCCCTAGTACTTACCTTTTGGAGTAAGGAGCATTTAACTTGTTTTTTATTTTATAAGAGCCTGCAGTTAAGAAACAAGTTATTTTAAAAAGATTATTTTAAAGAGACAATGAGCTTTTAAAGTATTGGAAATTTTATTGAGCTTTTGTGAGTTTCATACATTATATTTTGATCATATTTTGACCCTCTCCCTATCTGTACCTCTCTTATAACCTGTACCCTGTCTGAATTTCATGTACTCTGTCATATATATTAAGACCTATGGAATCAAATTTATGTCCATAAGTGTCCCAGGTGTGTGGGTCCATCACCTGGAACCTGGTTAATCCTAACTAGTGTCACACCCTTAAAGAAAACCAACTTTCCCACTTCCAACAGTTATTGGTTGCCAGTAGTCCCTCAGCTAAGTTTGGGAATTTTTACCCACTTACCCACTTGTATACTGGGATTTTGTCTAGCTTGAGTTTGTGTGGGTCTTGTGCATACTGTTATCATTGCCATGAGTTTGTATGAGTAACCTCCCAGATGTCTGGAAAACTCTGTTTTCTTGTGATCATACACCACCTATAGAACTGTGAGACCTTTAAAATTGTACTATATTTTATACTATTGTAATAATATTAACATGAGATCTTGATGATAGGTAAATCGAGTCCAAATTGGGAGAAAGCACCAGGACATAGGCAAGAATTCTGGTGGGATAGAGTTTATTAGCAGGGAAAACGCACAGGACAGTCCCCAGTTTGGGATGGAGGAGTTGTCAGTTTACAGGCTGGCGGCTGGGGGCTTTTATGGAGGTTTTTAGAATTTGGGAGGCAGGAAAATACTTAAAAAAACCAAGTTAGGCAGGGGAGAGAGCCCAGAGCTTATCAGGAGAGAATAGCCTCTATCAAACAACCCTCTTCCATCCCCTTCCCTCAGCCAGGATCTGGGTCATGGGATAAGAGGTCTATACATTGTGAAACTTATCCAGGGGAAGTAGCTTGTGCTGAGATAGCTCCTACATCAGTGGGTCTGGGGTGTAGGGGCTTGTTTATCTTCTAAGATTATCAAAGCTGAAGCAAGCTGTGCCAAAACAGCTCTTGTAGCAATTGGGTCTCAGATCTTAGGTGTAGGGAGTCTGTTTCTCTTGTCTGCAGGCAGTCAGGGTGCTCATTAACTCAGTTCCTGTAATTCCAGAGGGCTTGCCAAACCAGTAGGCCCTGTTTCTTTGGGGAGGGGGTTACCGTGGGGAGGGGGTTGCTGTAGATCTGAACCCTAACACTTGATGACAAGTAAAAGGGTATGGTTTAATAGTGGTGTTAAGTTGACAAGTGGTCAATTGCACTGGATAGATTCAGTTGTCAATTTGACAATTTCCTGGGAAGAAGGAACCTTAATTGAAGCATTTATTCCATCCCATTGACCTGTAGGCATGTCTCTGAGGCATTTTCTCGATTACTGAGTCATGTATGAGGGCCTAGCCCATTGTAGGCAGTGCTACCCCTGAGCGGGTGGTGTTTAGTTGTGTAGAAAAGCAAGGTAGAGTACAGGCTGGAGGAGCAAGCCACTAAGCAGCATTCCTTCATGTTTTCTGTTACAGCTTCTGTCTCTGGGTTCCTGCTTTGAGTTCCTGCCCTGGCGTCCCTTGGTAATGGATGATGAGTTGTATGCCAAATAAACCATTTTCCTCCCAAGTTGCCTTTGGTCATAGTATCCCACAGAGCTTCCTTAGTAAGTTTCAATTAATTGACCTTATCCTAGTTAGTTTCTACTGCTGTGATATACTAGTAGCAGGTGGGGTTGAAAGAATATATTGACAGAGACCTTGTGGAGGCAGTCATTAATGTGTGCCTCATGTATGTATCTCTGAAACAAAGACAGGCTCCCATACAGTAGAGATCCAGAATTGTGACAGAACATATGTGACTGTGTAAGGAAATCATGGGTGCCTGGGGGGAACAGCCAGGGCACCTTGGGGTTGAGTTAGGCCAACTCTCATCAACATTCTAGTTAGGAATATATAATATGACAAGTTAATTACACATTTATTATTCAAGTCACTTTGTAATCAAGTAATTTATTAATCAAAGAATCTATAAACCCTGCAAGCTATGAATCTATACTATGAGAAGTAATTAAGTGTCCATTAATCAAGTAATTTTCTCTGTGGCGGTTGATCACAGTACATTGAGGATGCACTGATTATTTTAGAACTTGCTTTCTGACACAAAACAGCTGACCTTTATGGAGGAACAAGTAGAACAAAAACACATAGAACAGAAGCAGATGAAATAAGCTAACAACATGATGAGGTACAGAATCTACCTTTGTGTTGGGAATTCTTCAGTACCCCAATTTCAGACTATAATGTGGTCAATGTGCACATGTTCTAATAGAGAACTAGCTAGTTTCCTTAAGATTTAAAAATAGCCAATGTGGGCAATCTACTTTTTAGTCCAATCTCTCCTTTGGGACCAAAGAAAAGGCAGAGAGGAGATACTTTGTAATGTGTATATGTAACCTCCCCCCCACCATGTACAGCCCTTCCACACATATGTGTGTGTGCATGCACACACACATACACACACACACATTTAAATGGAGTTACATCACACAAGGTGATAATGGTAATCCCAAGAGCCATAGAATATCTAACAAAAACCCCAGTGCCAACCATGGAAACTTCCCTTCAAGTTGTTGGTCAGGGGAGTCCTAGAGACTCCTCCTCCAACAATATAAGCTATTGCCATTGCCCTTCTTTGCCCCCAGAGCATGAAGGTAAGACCGTATTTCTGAAGGCATCACACACTTTGGACACAGGACTTGGAGGAAAGGAGCTGGAACTGACCTGGAAGCCTCCTCTCTGAAAACTAGTTCTCACAGTGTCAGGAGGTGCTCTGCAAACCGCCAAGGGAGGAAAGTAATCACTAGTACTACATGGCTGTAAAGCCTATGAACTACAACAATGGCTGGCCTGACAAGATATTCTCAGTGGCACAATAGTGGCACTTTTCTCTTGGGGGGTAACCAACAGCTGTTTAGTTGGACTTAAGACCCACTCAGTAGGAGGGAATTCATGCCTGGCACTGTAAATCTAGTCAACTGTGCCTGGCTGGAGAGCTCATAGAACATAGAGGAGAACCTACTACTGCCATCTTCCTAAACCAACATAATATCCAATTGTATTCTAAATGCTTATCCTTTAAAAAATATTTTATTTTAATTTTATGCATATGAGTATATTTCTTGCATGTAGGTAGGTACACCTGGGTCATGCAATGCCCACAGAGTTACAGGTGATTGTCAGTCACCATATGGGTGATGGAAATCAAACCTGGGTCCTCTGTAAGAGCAGTCAGTGCTCTTAACTGCTGAGTCATCTCTCCAGCCCCCTAAATGCTTATCCTTATACCCACAGATAACTGTAACTTTCAGTGTTCATCAAATAAATTTCTTTTTGCAATAGATGGAGACTATTATAAGGATCAACAATGGGTCAAAATGCAGAGAACAAGTGACTCATGTCAAACTCCAATTGCTACACCTACAACACAACCCCTATATGCAAGGCTCAGGGAATGTCACAGGAGTGGAAAGAGTGTTTGAGCCAGAGCAGGTTGCCTGCTTCAGATAATGCTTTCTAGACACGATAGGGAGGCTGTGCCCATGAAATCTCAACAATATGGCTGCCTAAGAAAGACCTGCACAATGATGACACCAGTTGACATGCCATTGTGGGTGGGGGATATTTCACAAGGTCCTATCCCTACATGAAGGGCTATAGGAAATCAATGGCTGCCAAGACAGGGAGAATCGTTTTTTCCAGGGTTGAGATCCCTGATAGGTTGTCCAATCCCAAAATAAACACATGTACATATGAGCAACATTTAATGGATTCAGTAGGTTACACACACACACACACACACACCCTAATAATTATAAAAGAACACATACACAGCACTAACAATAATAAAAGAAGAGGTTGTAAATTTGAGTGGGAGTTGGCACAGGAGGAGTTGCAGGGGGAGAGGAAGGAGTAGAAATGATGTAAATACAATGTCTATGTATGAAATTCTAAAAAAGTTAAATTAAAAAATGAAATCTCATTGATCCTGTGGACTGAAGCTAAGTTTGGGGAGGGAACCACTAACTAACTAATGTTAATAGGATGAGAGAGAGTTCCACTGAAAGAGTAAAAGATATTTTACACAGTGAAATACCTTCCCAAATATTCTCTGAACTATTAAAATTAAAATTATTCATACAATTTTGTACACTGGAACTAGATGAATTTATACCCCACCAAAGTGGACTGCTGTGTTTTGGGACATACAGGATAGAAGTGTAGGTAGGTTAAGAAATCCAGGGTAGTTTCTTGAGAAGGGAAAATGTCAAATTTCCTGGGGAAACTAGACATTACCCATTTAGATATGAGGAAAACAACAGATATTAGATTATCCTGAAGAAGTCTGAGGTCAGGAACTGGATAGAGCTTCTCCTTTGTCCAAAGCAAGAAGGTACAGACGCTTCCTAAGTCAAGTAGCTCTACTCACAAAATCTAATGGACAAGAGTGGGTTAGCTTCTATGGAAAAAATGGATGCTAGAGATGATAACTTAAATCCTGCTTCAAAGGGCAGCTTGCAGGGAGAGAAACTACAGAGAGAAGGTACATGGGAATATTACCATAGGCGGTGACTGAATGGGGCCCAAAACACACCATGTCAAAGTAGAGCCAAAGAAGCCACAAAAAGGACACCAAGCAGAGAACTGGCCTTGCTCATTTGCTCCCCCGTGGACCCTAAGTTACAACAGCATTCACCAAGGAAGATGCTGACCCAATCACTTTCTTCATGCCTTGCCCTGTGGGACAGCAGAACGACTGAGATGAATCAGAAGCAAAGAAAAAAAAAAGGAAAATGCTTAATGTTTGAAGATGACCTGGGAAGCTATAGTATTTGTGGAAGTTATTACACAAGACCAAAAAAGGGAAAGCCAGAAGATCGTTAGAAGTCACAAGTAGCAAAATACAACACATTCTCGATAGTGTTGGAGTGATGTAAGTGCCATAGAAGAAATTCACTAAAATTATGAATTGTCTGTGTGGCAAAACAGGGCTGCAGCTTCCCTTGCCCTTGGAGTAAAAACAGGGCTCTAGTAATCATGTTTCATGTGCACATTATTTTCCTTATCTTTTGCGTAAATAGTAGCATAGTGGTTATATTCCTACTCTCACTTTAAAATTTTTTATAAACAATTTACCTTGTCAATATTCTTTTTTTTCTTCTTTATTTATTTATTTATTTATTTTAATTAAAAGAACCATTTCATTACAACAGCATTAACCTATTCAATAACATTTTTCTGAGCTAGGGTACATCTCTTTCAAAATTGGCTGTACATTTCTAGGTTTATAGATGAATTATTACACTTATATAATCTTTTACTCATTATAAACTCTATAAGACATAAAATTAAATGAGGTTCCAACGTTTAAAAAAGATCTCC
>NW_008352153.1:1907865-1908317 GCF_000622305.1 Nannospalax galili
CCTCCTTGATCAAGAGGTCAGATGACACGCCACCTATACAGGACATTTTCTGGGATGCTCACAGTCCCTGGGAACTAATCGACCTAGGAGGGCAAGGAGCAAAAAGTGTCCTTTATGTCCCTCTGACCCAATTAGTAGAGATCTCAAGGTATGTCTGTTAAACATCCAAGAAGGTTAGTTCCACCATTCTGGCATTTTTAATTACTGTGTGTCCTGCAGATAAATCTTGGGTAATGACCAGTTGGTCTCAAATAAACCTTATCTAGAGATATATTTCTTGATCTGTTATGTATAATTTGTCAGTAGATTGTAGGAATAATATGGTTCCCTCTGGTTTTCGTGACTAGCTAGGCATTGTTTCTCTCTTGTATCGTCTCACCCCTCTATGATGGTTTCCCACCTTAAGGTGCCCCCACTTCCCTCCCTTTCTTCCTTACTAATACCCTTGCTCC
>NW_008352153.1:1909309-1909722 GCF_000622305.1 Nannospalax galili
TTGTAGGTTTTCCCAAATTTTTTCTTCTATTTCAGAGTTTCAGGCTTTACATTGAGGTCTTTGATCCATTTGGAATGGACTTTTGTGCAAGGTGAAAGATAGGAGTTCAGTTTCATTCTTCCAGAGGTGGAGATCCAGTTTTGCCAGCACCATTTGCTGAACATACCGTCTTTCCTCCAGTTAATGTTCTTGGCCCCTTTGTCAAATATCAGGTGGCTAAAATTGCAATTACTCATATTTGGGTCTTCAATTTTGTTCCATTGGTCTATGGGTCTATTTTTGTACAGGTACCATATTGTTTTTATGACTATAGCTCGGTAGTGGAGCTTAAAATCTGGTATAGTAATCCCCCCAGCATTGCTCTTAGTTCTCAAGGTTGTTTTGGCTATCCAGGGTCTTTTGTGCTTCCAGAT
>NW_008352153.1:1913488-1925404 GCF_000622305.1 Nannospalax galili
TCAGGAAGTAGTTTTGGTTCCCCAGGTGTCTGGGGCCCCAAGACTAGGAATGGCGCAGGGCCCAAACTAGGAGTAGAGAACAGCAGGGGAGATGGAAGGGTGAATATGGGTTGGGGAGTCAAGGCGTGGAGGCCTGTGCTATAGACTTACCCATTGGTCTGGGTTAAAAGGATCAGGAAGTAGTTTTGGTTCCCCAGGTGTCTGGGGCCCCAAGACTAGGAATGGCGCAGGGCCCAAACTAGGAGTAGAGAACAGCAGGGGAGATGGAAGGGTGAATATGGGTTGGGGAGTCAAGGCGTGGAGGCCTGTGCTATAGACTTACCCCAAGAGGCCTGAGGATAGGAGTGCAGGCTAGGAGAGTTCTGTTACCTGTTTTTATTGATATATGTCTTCTTTTTATTATAATGTACCTGATACATAGTTGTTCTTAAAGGGCCTTGCTTATATGATTCTACAGCAATGGTGTCATCATGCACAAGACCCATGCAAACTCAAGTAGTCAAAAACCCAGCATAGAACTGTGGAAATGAGCAGCAGGCCCCAATCTTAGCCAAAGAACTTTTGGCAGCTGATTACTGCTGGGTGAGAGAGAGCTGATTTTTAAAAGAGTGACTCTAGATAGGCTGACAAGACCCCAGTGGATGAACTTGCAGTGAGGGATGTCTGGATACACTAACTTGACTTGATAAATGATAGAATGCATGAAATTCAGTGGGGGAAGAGCTATGGGAGAGTGTGGATGGGGGAGGGGGGTCATAAAGATGATTAAGAAATTTTGTATGAAATACACAAAAATTCAATAAAAATTAAAAATAAATAAAGTTTTCTGACCCCCAGTAGCCCCCTCCTCTAGATTTCAGGTATTCTGCCATATATGTTAAGTCCTATCTATTCAAACATTTCTATCCAGGTGTCCCTTGGTGTGAGTTCATTCATCAGAGTCTGGTCAGACTATCTAGAGTCACTCCCTAAAAGAATATCTACTCTCCCTCACCCCACAGTAATCATTTGCCAGTAGCTCCTTGACTAGGGTTGGGGCCTGCTGCACATTTCCCCCATTCTAAAATGAGTTTTTGTCTGATTGCATTGCGTGGGTCTTGTGAATGCTGTCAGTCCTGCTGCAAATTCATATGAACAGATTTCCAGCGGTCTGAAAGCTTCTGTTTCCTTATGTTCATGCACCAATCCGAGCTCTTACAATCTTTCCACCGATTACTTCTTACGATCTGTTCCTGGGATTGCTGGACTACCTCAGTTTCACACAGGCAATTCTCATGTTACCTTCTCTGTTGGATTGCTTCAGTTGTCAACTTGACACACCTGGGTAGAGGGAACCCCATGTGAGGAATTTCCTCCATTAAACTGAGAAGCCCAACCCACTGTGGACTGTGCCACCCCTGGGAAAGTGGTCCTGTGTTGTATAAGGAAGCAGGCTGAACATGGGCCAGGGGAACAAGCCAGTAAGCAACACTCCACGGTCTGTGGTCCAGGTTTCTGTTCCTGTTTTTGCTTCCCTTGATGATGGACTGTCAGCTGTAAGCCAAATGAATCATTTCCTCCCTAGATTGGTTTTGTTCAATGTTTAATCACAGCAAAAGAAAGTAGGACATATTCTGAAGCATTTATTATTATTATTATTATTATTCACATTTAGATCTATAATTTATTTGGGATTTATCTTTTTGTGTGTATATTATAAGGTAGCAGAGAATTTTTTCATGTGAATATCCAATATGCCTAGCATAATTTATTAGTAAGGTGTTTATTTCTCATCAGAATAAAATATATTTCCTCTCAGTCATAAGTCATGTATTTGATCACTCCTTGATGTCGCTTCTTGGAATCTTTGTTTCTGTTCCCATATTGAATATTATTTGCTATAGCTTTATAATGACTCTTGATTTTTGACTGTGTAAGTATTTCATCTTGTCTTGGCTGGGCTCTTGTCCATATTCATTTATAAATCAACCTGTCAAGCCCATTTACACACTAGAGAAAGAAACCTGATTTGTCTTTGGAATCACAATGAAACTTGAAATAAAGATGGAGAACATTGTCATGGTTATGGTTTGGTTTGGCCAAACCACAAACATTGCCCATTTCCCTTCTTCTTTAAGGCCTTTTAAAACTTTTGATATTTTTAATTATCTGTCTGGACTCTCCTTACATCTTTTATGTACCTGATGCCTATGTGTTTGCTGGCTTTTAAAAATGTTCTTTTAATGGATTTCTCTTTAAATTTCATTTGCCTTATGCTGCTGGCCTTAGACTCCATGTCCAATCTTGAGACTGCTCAGAACACTGCCTAACTTTGCAGGTTCTTTCTATGCTTTCCCTTTGGCCCCTTCATCTCTGAGTTGTAATCCCAGGAAAAAAAAATGACCCAGATGGCTGAGGTGACTCCACTACCCAACTCTTCTCAGAGCTAAGCTCCGCATTCTAGTTGTTCAAGAGCCCAAGACAATACCCAAATTTGGTTCAACCTCTTTGCCCCTGAGACTCTTTTCTCACCATGATTTCTTACCTTGTCCATCGATGTCACCTGTAACTTGGAAAATGGCAGGTGTGAAAAAGATAGCTTCACATTTGAAGTTCATGTGGCTATTGGAACTGTATTTCTATCAGGAATCTTGTTTGAACCAATTAAGTAAATTCACATAGCTTAAAAATACCTTATCTGTTTTAGTTGTTCTCAGTGAGAAGTAGAATTCTAAAAATCATGATTTCTTATTTCCTTGCATACCTATGTTTCTGTGTTCTTGTTCATCCTTATTACCGTATTATTTCTCCTTCAAAGTTACTTTATTATTTTGTTAAAAATTTGTTCTATAAATGTTAATTAGGTGTTTTACTTTTCTGTTTTCTAAATCACCAAATGCACTTTTCTCTCTATTATTTTTTCCTTTTGTTTTCCTTTGATTTATTTTGTCATTAACTTCATGTGTATGTATTAATTTTTATAACAAATGTGTACTGACATGTTTATATAATGAATTCATATTAGTTGGTACATACTTGTATATGAATTTCTATTATGTTTCTAGTATGCCTCTATTTCTTCCTGAATGTTCATTCATTTTTGTGAGAATGCTGTCTTTCACAACATATAGATTTTCCCTGTTGTAGTTGTGCTGATCATGTGCAATTTTGAATCATTCCTTTTACACGTTTTACCCTTTGTTCAATCTATATTTTGTAATTATGAATTCTGTCAGAATTCTATCTCTGTAATTGGCAAATGATTTAATTTGTGTTCTGATTCATTATTATATTTTCTAAATCAATGTATGTTTGGCTTACATTTATAGTCCCTACTTGGTTCATTTGTGATAATAGATGAAGGGAGACATTTTCTCATAATAGACATTATTAGTTATAGTCTTACCGATATGACAAGACTTTTTGGTCTTTTTGAGACAGGGTCTCCCTGTAGCCCCAGCTGTTCTGGAACTCAGTATGTAGACCAGGCTGGCCTTGAACTCACTATGTAGACCATGCTGGCCTCGAACTCACAGAGATCCGCCTGTCTCTGCCTCCTGAGTGCTGGGATTAAAGGCGTGCGCCACCACCAGTTTACACATCTTTTAAAAATATTTCATGTTCGATTTCCTTTGACTTATTTGATTCATGTTTATGTCTTCTCTGGTGGTTATAAAGGCATATAAACTTTTCTCACATGTATAGAGGTGGTGTGTGTGTGTGTGTGTGTGTGTGTGTGTTTGTATTAATGCATTTGGAGACTCAACATTGATATCATGAGTCTTTTGTGATTGCTGTGTACCTTACTCATTGAGATCAGGTCTATCAATTGAACCCAGCACTTGTGGATTTGGATATTTTGGCTAGCCAGCTTGCCCTAGGGATCCTCTGTCTCTCTGTGCCTTCTGCCTTCCAAGAACTGGGATTACAGGTGGGCTTCCACACCCACCCTGCATTCATATGCATTTTGGGGATTCAGACTCTGGTTTATAACAGCAAACTCTCTAACCAGCAAATCATCTCCCAAGCTCAGTATATATTTTATTATAGTTGTTTCTTATAAGCTACAACTTTATATAATATCTTTAATTCTTTCTTTTCAAAGTATTTATTAATTTCATAATATGATTAGTGGTGAAATTGTATATTTCCTCCTTCTCTTCTACCTCCTAATTTAACTATATGACATTCAGTATTTCCTTTCATTATTTTAAATAAGCTCTTTCTCTCTTACTGATTTTTCAGATTTAACTACATTTGACCTTAAATGATTAAGAATAGGTCAGTGCCTGTCTCATCTTTCTGTTGCCTTTCATCCTAACATCTTGGTTATATATTGCTAAGAGTTTAACAAATTATTCTGCCAACAAAGCCTCCACAGTAGTTTTAGTCTTTGCTCTATGGTTACTTAGATATCTTGATCACTGAGAATCCTTTCACCATTTCTCTTCAGTCATCCTTTGTTCTCTAGGAGATTTATCCAGGAGGCTTCATGGGAATGATACTCTTCATATTGTTGCTGTTCTCAGTGTTATTAAAGTAGGTTTTTAAGTTTTGAACAAAGTCTCCCATTAACAAGGAAGGAGGAAGCATGAGTACTGTGTTTAATGGATACTTTTTCTTCCCCCTCTCTTCCTCCTGCCTCTGGCCCCCATCTGACTGCAAAGGCAGAGATCTTAGCAGCTTTGCTTCTGCAAAATGAATATACATCCATTGGCCACAATGACTCATTCAAGGCAGGCATGAGACCTAAGTTAAGTCAATTCAAGTCCCTATCTTGATTTGGAGTGTGGGAAATGAAGCTGCAAATGGAGAGTGAAAACAACAAGCCAAGAAAGACTGGAGGGGTGAGGAGAGGGGAGAGGGAGTGGGGAGGAGGGAGGGAGAGAGAGAGGAGAGAGAGAAAATAAGAGAAAGGACAAAAGGAAAGAGGAGGAGGAGGAGAAAGAAAAAGGAGTGAGGAAATAAAGGAGAAGAAAGGAGAATGGAGGACGGAACAATGAAAGTTAGACAAACACCAGAGACTCATCCTTCCCCAGTTCTCTGCACTTGTAAATGCAGTTATTGATGGCAGCAATTTTAGTTAGAAAATAGGAGAGGCAGAGGAAGAAAAGAAAAAAAACCCAAAAACCCACAAGAGTGGAAGCACATAGAAAAACAGAAATTAGAAAGACCCCATCCTAGGTTCTCGCTTGCTTCTGACTTATTCCTGACACTGACTATATTTCTCTCTTTTCTAAAACATCTTCATGCCATAAAGGCTTGATGAGGGACCCTTTGCTGTATGTGGATGGAAATCACAAATAAGAGAGGATCAGCTCCTTTAGTGTTGGCAGCTTTGAGCATGTGTCAGAGGTTCATGGGCTGGGCTTAAAAACCTAGAATCTTTTCAGGCCAGAGGCTAATTGCTCTGGGCTTTGAGTGCCAGCAGTCCAGCACCCAGTAGTAAAAGCACCCAACCTGCAGGGTTAGGAAGCTCAGCTCTTAACCCTTAGCAGCTCCCAGGAACTCCTCTAGCTTGCAGCTCTTCTATAGCTAGAAAATGAAAATGGAATATTTATGTTTGGATTGCAATTCCACCAGCTACCGCCTTTCAGGTTGCAGTTCTACCAGTCACAAACCTTACATATGTGCCAATCATAAGTCTCACTTATAAGCCAATCACAAGCCCTTCAGGGCTTCTGGGCTTCTAAAGTGTATCCCAGTTCTCCACAGTTTCTGTCCCTGGCCTCTCCTTCAGCTGCCTTCTTCTTTTCTCCTGGATGGATCAGGAGCTAAAAGCCACAAATATCTGTGTATCCAGTTCAGCCACTCTAGCTGTGATCACAAGTAAGCGATGAAAGATTATTTAGGAGGAGCCTTTGTGCGGCCTAATGTTGCAATACCAGGGTTGTATTCAGGAAAACCTTGCTAGCCTTGTCCAACAAGACTGAGAACTAGCCTGCTTCTATAGCTAGAAAATGAAAATGGAATATTTATGTTTGGATTGCAATTCCACCAGCTACCGCCTTTCAGGTTGCAGTTCTACCAGTCACAAACCTTACATATGTGCCAATCATAAGTCTCACTTATAAGCCAATCACAAGCCAAGAAGAATACCAATCACAGGCACTTTGTTGAGCCAGTAGGGAAGTGCTATTCCTCATATGAGTGAGAAGGTCCCAGTGGAGAGTCCCTTTAAGCTGTCTGGAGCAGGCATGACTAAAGTAGATCCTCCTGAATCAGGAGCTATAGGTTCACCAGGAACTGTGGTGTAGTGACATTTGCAGCTGGGGTGCAGTTTCCTTAGAGTGATGCTGGAATATTCAAAATAGCCAAGCTACCTTGAAGGCATTCTGGTGTTCAAGAAGCAATTTCTTGAGTGAAACTTCTTTGTTGAGGGCAGCCAGACATAAGGAAAATGTCTGTCAGATGTCACTGAAGAAGCAGAGTGATTCACTCCTAACAGTTTAAGTCATTCAAAGAAAAATAATGGGTGCTTATGATAAAAACTGGTTTAGGCATTAACATTCTCAACAGAATTTAACATGGCTTAACTTTTAGCCAAATCCCTAAGGGAGAACTGGGTTGTTCTCATCTGCTACATACAACTTTCTAATAAATTTTTCTATTTGACTTAAGCAGGTGTCTGTTATTCGCATCTGTAGCAACCCCCATTACATCTAGTATGTATCATACAACATAAATCTTCTGAGCTAAAGAGAATGAGAAAGATCAGATCAGATTTTTTTTTCTCTGTAGGACTTTTTCAATGATAAGAGTTAGTTATCAAGTGAATTAAAACACAGTCTTTATTATCTAGCTCAATGGTCAGATTAGAACTGGCTTAAGTACCAGACTTATTGACTGTATCAATATAATACAATAGTGTAAAATTAAAAGCAACAGAGAGATTCAGTCATTGGGACTTGTAATGGTTCATTAAGTCATCCCCATGAGCTATAGGCAAGTACATTTGGATTCTCAAAGTGCACTAATTCTTCCCTCCAATTATATTGTGGTTTTCTAGGCTTATGATCCTGCCCTTGGATGGTCTCAACAGCATTCTCATCAAATAAGTATGCATCACCAAAATGTGCTATTTCAAAAATCTAAAATTCAAGGCTTACCATCAGTGTCATTAGACAATTCAATGTTACTTTGGTATAAGAGTGCTCTTAGCCACTGAGCCATCTCTCCACCCCTTATAAAACGTTTTTGAGGGAGCACTTGGGGTAGACTGGGGGAATGACTTTCATCCTAGGGATCAATACCTAGTGCCAGGCACCCTGGAAACTTTCTAGGCAGATTCAAAAATATATAAAAACTCTAATAAATGTTTAATTTTAAAAATGTTTAATTTCTTTTACATTACAAATAACAGATTTTCCCCCAGTTTCAAGGGGTGTCTCTATTGTTTAATAGATCATCATCTTCTCCTAACCTACGACTGGAATTTCATTTTATTTCCACGCTGAGTCTTGAGGAGTGACAAAGCTAATCAGAGAACAGAACTAAGAATACAACCTACTTGCCTTTAACAAGCAAAATATAAATAGATGCACCGTAGGATGCACAATGTTGTAGTCACTAAGGAATTTAAATGGGATCTTGAAGAATGTAGACAATCACAGTGTCGTTAAGATGAGCTGAGATGCTGTGCAACTGTGTAAGGTTCCTGGTGGTGCATCTCTTGGCCACTAGCTGAATCTTGAACTAGCACCAAATGGAGACACTGTGGAAACCACCAAGTTAACTTAGGGGCTGAGCAGAGGAACCAAAAGGTAGGAAAATGCTAAACATTGCTGGGAGCATCTACCCCAGGAAGGGCCTTACCTTCTAGGAGCTCTAGACTGGCACCACCGCCAATGCTCACATAACTGACTTTATCCTCTGTGTTCCGTTTGGCACAGCATGTGGCAGTGTCTCTACCACCCATGATAGTGATGCAATCCCTGGAAGTGGCTTTCACCACCTCATCCATGAGGGGCTTCACTCCCCTGGAAAAAGCTTCCAATTGGAATACCCTCACAGGGCCATTCCAAACAATCTGCTTAGCTCGAGCCACAGCCTCAACACATTTCTTGTTGCTTTCTGTCAAGCCCATCCAGCCAGCAGGTACGCCAGAGGCCACAATAACTTCCCCAGGCTTGGCATTCTCATCAAACTTGTCAGCAATGACAAAGTCAATATGCAAGGTAATCTTCACACCATTTTTCTCAGCATTGGACATGAGATCTTTGACGATCTTGGCTCCTTCTTCATCATACAGAGACATGTCAATCTCTACCTTGTTGAGTACCTTAGGAAGGTAAAAGCCTTTCTATCACCAATGATCATCTCATTGACTTTGTCTAGCATATTATCGATCAGCTTGATCTTGTCTGCAACTTTAGCACTGCCCAAGATGACCAGAAAGGGTTGCTCTGGGTTCTCTAAGGCCTTGGCAAAGTAGTTCAGCTGCTTCTGCACCAAAAACCTACCAGCCTTCTGTGGGAGATTGACACCCACCATGGCGCTATGAGCTCAGCGCTCACTGACATAGACATCCCCTAATTTGGACAGTGAAGCCCAGAAAGCATTTATTTTCACTGACTCAGATTTAACCTTGTTCCCAGAAGAATCTTTACCTACCCAGCCCTTATTTCTCCATATGAAAGTGGAGGTTCTCCAGCAGGATGACAGCCCCAGCCCCTGGGTTGGCATAGGCATTCTCTGCTTCCAGGTCCACACAATCCTTCAAGAACAGAACATCCTTGCCCAGCAAATATTTGAGCTCTGCAGCAACTGGCTCTCAGGAGTTCTTTTCAGGCATGGGAATACCATTAGGCAGCTTAAGGACACCTGAATTTACTCCATTGTCCAAGCAGAATTTGATACTTGAGACAACAGCTTTATCCTTTGGTTATTTGTTATTGGTCATTCTTCATAGGAACATTGAAGTCCACTCTCATCATGACCATGTCCCCTTCACGGCCAGCTTGTTTAGGGTCAGCGTGCTAGAAAGCAACATGTGGCAACGTGGGGGTTGGGGGGACGACAGACTGGGAGCCAAGGAAGAAGAGACTACTCACAAAGTAATAGAATTTTATAAAAACATTTAGAAAATAAAAGAAAATGGAATAATGGAAGAAAGTCACTTTCTTATACCCAAACTAATCCCAGCGTTTGGGGCATTTTATCTTTCTGTACTTCGTTTTCCACTTGTCAATAAATTTGCGTGTACTTTCAAATACTTGGCATAGTATTGTAGAATTACATTTGTGTTTTTCCTTTTTCTCTAAGGATTTCCATAAATATTTTAAAAGCCTTCCTAATATTTCATAGGACAGCTACTAAATCTTAGCTAACTATAATTTTGGGCCAGTAATGCTTGTAATTTTGAAATTTTAACATACTGTCTTTGGAGAAAAAGTCCCTTTTTTCTACTCAGAGATTTTTTTCTATAGTTGAATCCTTGATACTTTTGTTACAACTTTGAATACTTTCCTACTAGCAGCACTATTTTGTCTACCACCCCTTCCTTGTGTTCTTTTAGATTTGGTTTCCAGGCACCAGGCCCGGATCTCTGAAGTGAAGGAGACCCAAGGCAGGACTGGGAACACCGAATGTGAACTGAAAATTTGAATGACTGAAATCCGGGTTGATCCCTTTGTTTTCACTTCACTGGAGGAGAATGTGCTGGAACTTGGCTCTGCCAGCTGGCGAGGCATCCCTGAATAATAGCAGATTATCAGAATCCTTCCTTTCTCCATCAAGCTTTTACCCATTCATTTTTGTGTTGTGCCAATCAGGGAAGGCACAGTGGTTTTCTTTGTATGTGCCCTGGCAGATCCATCCACACAGATTTGGGAGGGAAATCTTCTGAATGTGCTCATCATTTTGACTTTTCATAATGATGTCTGACAACAGCATCTCAGGCCCTTCATGCTACGTGTGTAAGTAACTGTGTGCCTGGAGGGATTTTCTGTGGTCTGTTTAGTTTTCTGCTCTCTTCATGCATATATACCCCAGAGAGGTCTGGTGATTACACTGAGTATACTGTGGAGACTACTAACCCTAGAGTTTATTGGTTTTTCCTCCAGTGGTGTTGCTAATCTCAGTCCATACTAGAGCTACAAGGGGGACACAGCAATGAGACAGAATCTGATGCAATGCATAGTTGGTCCTGTTCAATTATATTTACAAAAATATATAGTCTCTTGCCATAAATTTCTCCCTCCGTTATTCTTCTACAGTTTGGCCCCTGTGGTCTGATTCCTTTTAGGAATCTCCAGGCTATGAAGAGCCAGTGTTCTCCACAGGGGTCAGAGAGGTGTCTACTCAAACTCAAGTTTCTTCTCACCCAGCTGCTAGACTTCAGGATGGAGTTTGTCTTCTTTTCATCACTTAGATATCTATTTTCCAGTTTGGGGGTTTGATAAAACAAAGCAAACAAACACACAAAAAGTAACTGCAACTGCTTCTTACATGGGCAAAGGGTGTTTTGTTACTTTTTTTCCAAAAAAACACTTGTTATGGCAGCAACACTATAAGTGTCAGCTACAAGTAAGGATGAAGCCTCAGCTGCAAGGCTGCTTGTGTGCAATTCCACAGGTGCTCAAGGTCTTCAGGGCTATGCAGGCATTCTGATGTATAAGCAGAAGAGGAAATCTCCGGGGAGCTTCTCCATGAAGTGATCTAAAGGTGGGGCTTCTTATGTAATTCCTCACTTCTGTGCTGGGTTTCTATCTGGTTTGAGTTGGAATGGGTCTCGTGCATGCTGTCAGCATTGCTCTAAGTTCATATGAGCAAAGTGCCAGCATCCTGGAAAACTCTGTTTCCTGTGGTCATCCCCCCACAGCTCTTGCAGTCTTTTTGCTCCCTCTTCTGCAATGGTCCCTGAGCCCTGGGTGGCAGAGGTTTAATGGAGGAGTCCTATCCAAGTGCATGCACTCTGCAGTCTCTTATTCTCTACGTTTTGGCCAGATTTGGCCTTCTGTGTTGATCAACATCTGTGGCATGAGGAAGCTTTGCTGGCAAGAGTTGAGAGATGCATTAATAGTCTCTCTACCGCCTGTTCCACTGTGCTCCATGAGCTCTATGTGTAGAGGTTGCATTGTAGATGTGTCACTTAGGCACCTTCCAGACACTTATTCTCTATGTTTGACCAATTGTGGAACTCTCTAATAGTCTCCATCTCTCATATAAAGAAGTATCTTGGGTAAATGGTGAGAGGCACGTTTGTTTGTAATATAAAGATATGTATTTAGTATGCAGTAAGAAATTGCATTTATCTAGGGACGTGACAGACGTAGGTTTTTCTCTAGGATCATGACCGCTCTTGCCATCTCCTCTCAGACTCACCTCCACCTCTCTGTTTTCCTCACTTCATGTCTTCTACTTTTTTAAGGCCTATGAAGTCTAATTTGTGTTTCCCATATACTCTTGGTATGGGTCCATACCCTGGAACACTTCAACGTTCTCTGACTTGTTTTAACTGGAGTTATTTTCTTCTTTCAGAAGATTGAACAATACTTCAATGAGATAAATTTAAATATTTAGAAATATGCTATTAAGTTTACAAATACTTGAGAATTTTCTAGAGCTTTTTCTATTTGATTTTAGAATTTAATCCCATTATGATTGAGAACACATTTCGCATGACTGGAATATTTTTAAATTTATTAAGGCTTATTTAGTGCACAGGGAAATAGTCTATATATGTAAATGTCCCATGTACATTTTAATATGTATTTTTCTGTTGTTGGTGACAGGTTCATTAAATGCCAATTAGGTCAAAGCTGTTGATAGTTATTCAAATCTTTTTAAGTTTTCTTCGTTTTGGGTCTATTTGTCATAGAAATTATTGGAAGAATGTGTTGAATCTATACTGTAATTGTAGATTCTTTTCAATTTCTCTTTATAGGACAGCTTAATATCTTTTGAAGCTCTGTTTTATGAATATATATATATATA
>NW_008352153.1:1925482-1994776 GCF_000622305.1 Nannospalax galili
GCTTTGAAATATACTTTGAGGTTGACACCATCTCTTCAATATTTTTAGAATAATGCCACTATAATACATATTTTCTATATACTTTATGTTTTATTTTCTGCATATTAAATGTATGTTCCTAATGACTGCATATAAACCTTAGCAGAATATGTAAGATACTCTGTTGATTGGCATGTTTAGATTAGTTATTTTTAGTGTGGTATTGGTATAGTTAGATTCAGATTGAATATTTTGCCATTTGCTTACTGTTTACCCTATCTGTCTTTAAAAATATTTGCTTTTGTGTTTTTGAAACAGGGTCTCCCTGTAGCCCCAACTGACCTGGAACTCACTATGTAGACCAGACTGGCCCCAATCTCACAGAGATCCACCTGCCTCTGCCTCCTGAGTGTTGGCATTAAAGGCATTAAAACCACCGTCTGACTTAAAAAATATTTATTTTTAATTATGTGAATGTGTGTGTTTCTGTGTGTGGGTATGTGCATGTTAGTGCTAGAGCCTATGGAGGCCAGAGGCATCAGATCACCTGAAGCTGGAATTACAGGCTGTTGTGAGCTGCTCTACATGGGCGCCTAGAACTGAACTCAGTCTTCTGTAAGAAAAACAAGCACTGAGCCATCTCTCCAGCTCCAAACCCATCAGCTTTTTTGTCTATTTCTTTATCTTCTTTTAACTAACAAATATTTTTATGATTATATTTATCTATTCTATGAGGTTACTAGGCATAATTTTATGTCTTAGTCAGCAGTATCGTTACCTTTAACCTACTGCAGCCACCCTTCAAGTAGAATCAAACCGCTTCTTGAGTGCTATAAAACGTCTGGCTCTCTCCCTTCCTGACTGTTGTGTTGGGGCTTCCATATTTTTCCTTGATGGTGTTATATATAAGCCATATAATAGCATTTTATAATATCTGATTATTTTTTAAAAGCAGTCCTGACTAGAAAGAAAAGCCCATTTCCCCCTTCAATTTTGTGCTCTTCATCTCTTGCTTAGATATTCATTTCCAACTAGTATCATCTTTTTCCATCCGAAGTACTTCCTTAACATTTATCATAGTACTGATCTTATGATGAACGCTTTCATTAATGTATGACTGTCAATGACTTTATTTAATCTTCATTTTTTAGAGGTATTTTCCCTGAACACATAATTCTGGATTGCCTAGTGCCATTCTACTATTGTTGGGTTTGCATTTTTTTCCTAAGAAGTTACATCCTTAGTCTGTTCCTCTGTATGGACTGTGCTATTTACTCTTTGATGACTTCAGGTTTCTCTTCATCACTGATTTTGGATGTGTGATCATGATGTATCTGAGCATGTTTTCTTCACTTTCTAATTCCTGTGGTTTATTTAGTTTTGTATATCTATGTGTTTATAGTTTTCATCAAATTCTGAAAACTTTCATCTATTGCATCTTCAAACTCCCTGGAATTCTAATTATACATGTATTAAGATGCCCTGTATTGTCTCACATCTCATGAATGCTCATTTAGAGAATTCTGTCTTTTACAGTCCCAGACAGTAACCCAGCATAGAACTGGGAACATGAACAGCAGACCCCAATCTTATCTAAAGGAATATTGACAGCTGATTGCTGCTGGATGAGGAACACCTGATCTTCCTAAAACAAGGCTCTCTAGATAGGCTGACTAGATTCAGCAGATGGACAAGCACTGGGGAATGGCTGGGGGTGCTGACAACACTGCACAGTAACAAGGATGACAGAGTATATGGGTTCCAGTGTCGGGGGGAGGGAAGGCTATGGGAGGGTGCCATTTGGGAAGTGGGTATATAGATGAATAAGATTGTTTGGGATGTTCTGTATGATATACACAAAAAAAATCAACAACTTTTAAAAAAAGACATATTTGAGGAGGAAGCATAAAAATTTACTTCATGTTAATCAGTAGAGGTGATAAACATTACCTTTGAAATCTACCTGATGACTTTATATCCATACTCAGGTGCTGTTCTAGTTTGTTTCTCCATTGCTGTGCCAAAACACTCTGACCAGTACCAACTGGGAGAGAAAAGGGTTTATTTAGCTTACAACTCCCAGGTCACAGTTCATCAGGGAGCCCAACATAGGAACTCAGGGCAGGAACCTGGAGGCAGGAGCTGGAGCACAGGCCCTGGAGGAACGCTGCTTACTGACTTGCTCCTCTGGCCCCTGCTCAGCCTGCTTTCTTATGCAACACAGGCCCACCTGCCCAGGGGTGGTACCACCCACAGTGGGCTGGGCCCTCCCACATCACACAACAATAAAGAAGATGCTCTCCAGACATGGCCACAGGTAGTTCAATGGAGGCAATTCCCAGATTGAGGCTCCCTCAACCCAGATGTGTCAAGTTGGCGTGAACGCTATCCAGCACAGGTGCCAATGATTGGAGTATAACCGACTGTGACTAGTAATAATCAGATACATAGAGATTAAAGACACATGTGCAAACATCTAAACATTAGTAGCATTAAAAAATGTAGGAAACAGCATATTATAAAATGAAATGGAGATCTTCTTTAAAGGTTAAAAACTCATTCAATTTTATGTCTTACAGGGTTTATACTGAGTTCAATATTGTATAACTGTATTAATTCAACTGTGAACCTAAAAATTTACAGCCACTTTTGAAGGAGATGTATCCTTGCTCTGGAAATTGTTACTGAATATGTTAAAGCTGTAATGAAATGCTTCTTCTAATCATGTGGTTATTAAAGAAAAAAGAAAAAGAAAAACAAAGAATTCTTTCTTTTAATCTTTGTTTCATTTTAGAAAGTTATATTGGTATTTATTCAAATTTATTGTTTTTCTGCAATTTTAATCTGATTTTAATATCTTTTAGTCTATTTTCCACATATATACTGTATTTCCATTTTTCCAGCTATACCCATATTTATTTGCAATCATTCCATCAGAATCCATTTATAAAAAATGTTCAAAGACTGAATCATGAGAATTTTGTTTTTTTCACCAAAGCCTTAAACCAGCCATAAGACTTGTGGACACATGCTAATGGCCAATGAAGACAGTTCTAGGTAAACTACTTGTAGCGGACATTTGAAGCTGGAGAGTTAGGGACCTCTTGGCTAGCAATTAGGACTCTGCAACACACAGCAGAGGACTTTTGGGTCCAGGATGCATTTTGAGCACTGTAGGGTCAAGGATGGGAACAACAGGAAGTGAGGTATGTGGATGTTTTTCATTTAATATTTACGTACACTGCATTTTCAACTGCTGAAAGTTTGATTTGGATACTTACAGGTATATGTTTCAATCTTCTCTGCATGAGTTTTTGAATGCATGACATACTTTTAAATATCTGTTTTAATGTTCTTGCTTTCAAATTCTAGCTAGTTTCTATACCAATTACCAGTCAGTTTTGAATGAATGAATGATTTTCTTTATTGTAGGTTTCATTGTCCTTTTCATCTGTTTGGGAACTTTTTATTGGATTCTGTATGTTTGAATTTTTCTCATTTAGATTAGTATAATTAAAAAAAAATTCATTGAGGCTGGAGAGATGGCTCTGCGGTTAAGAACACTGTTCTTGCAGAAGACCTGGGTTTGAATCCCAGCACCCACATGGCAGCTAACAAGTGTCCTTAACTCCAGTTCCATGGGATCCAACAGCCTTTTCTGTCCTCCTCGGGCATCACACGACAGGGGTGCACCTACCTACATACAGGCAATACATGCATACACATAAAATAAAAAATAATAAATAAAAATTCATTAATATCATTGACATTTATGCTGGCAAAACTGAATCTCCACCTGTAGAAGAATGAAACTAGACCCTTATCTTTCACTCTGCATGAAAGTCAACTCCAAATGGATCAAAGATCTCAATATGAAATGTGAAACTCTGAAACTGTAAGAAGAAAACATAGACAGTATCCTGTAAGATGTATGTGTGGGAAAGGACTTTCTAAATCAGACATCAGTTGCTCAGAAATAAAGGTCAACAATCTACAAGTGGGACCTCATTAAACTAAAATACTTCTGTACAGCAAAAGAAATAACCAAGGAAGTGAAGAGAAAATCCACAGTGGGAGATCTTTGCCAGCTACACATCTGACAGAGGATTAATATCCAGAATATATAGAGAACTCAGGAAACAAGAATCAAGAAAATAAATGACTCAACTAAAGATGGGATATGAATTTGAACAGAGAGTTCTCAAAAGAAGAAAAAAAGATGGCTAAGAAACACCTTTAAAAATGTTTAGCATCCTTAGTAATTAGGGAAATGCAAATTAAAACAATTTTAAGGTTTCATCTTACCTCAGTCAGACTGACTAAGATCAAGAGAACAAATGATACCAAATGTTGGAGAGGATGTGGGGAAAAGGTAACACTTATTTACTGCTGGTAGGGTTGAAAACTCATGCAACCTCAATAAAAGCAGTGTGGAGGGCTCTTAAACTAAAAATGAATCCACCGTATGATCCATATACCACTCCTTGGCATATACCCAAAGGACTCATTCTACTGCAGAGATAGTTATATATTCATGTTTGTTGCTGCTCTTTTTCACAACAGCTAAGAAATTGAAGCAACCTAAGTGCCCCTCAACTGACAAATGGATAATTAAAATCTGGTATATCTACCCTTCAGAGTTCTACTGAGCAGTAAAGAAAGATGAAATCATGACATTGCTGGTAAATAGAAGGAACTAGAGACTGTTGTACTAGTGAAGTAACACAGATCCAGAAAAACAAATCATGTATGTTATTCCTTGATCTTAGCACAAAATTCTTATATGTGAATATATATTCTGATGTAACTGCAAAAACCAGGACAATGGAAAGAAACCATGGGGGTAAAGGGAAAGAAGGAACCTGAGAGAGAGAGAGAGAGAGAGGAATGAGACAGGTGTTACCAAGGGGGAAATTGGTAAAATGGGGTTATTTAACTGGTAGGGGAAGATGGAGGGTTATACAAGGAACCATGGGGATAAAGAAGAAGAAGGAGCTCAAGAGAGGGGGGATTATAGGTGACAGGTATTATCCAGGGTGAAATTGGGAGGGAGGAGGGAAGGTTAGGCAGGGAGAGAGAGGGGAGAGGTAAATAATGCTTAGATGGTGTGAAAGAACAGGGGGAAATGTATTAGTTCAAAAGTCTACGGAAAAATTACACATACAATATCTCTACATGGGTCAGTGTGCATAACTGAAGACTACATAACCAGAAATAGGGCCACATAGGAAAAATCTCCCTTTGAGTTGTTGGTCAAGGTAGTCCAAGAGATTCCTTAAATTGCACAAGCTACTGCCACAGCCTTTGATTGCCTCTGGAACTTGAAGTTAAGACCCTATTGCTGAAGACAGTACATACTTCAGACAAAGGACTTGGGGCAATGGAGCAGGAACTGACCTGGAAGCCACTTCTCTGAAGGCTAGCTTTCATAATTTTGGAGGGCACTATGCAAGCTGCTAAGGGAGAACATCAATTGATCATTCTACCTCAGATTTAAAGTCTAATAACCATAATTATGCAGCATAGCATACTATATTGGTGCAGTAGTGGCACTTTTTTTTGTCTTTTTTAAGACAGGGTCTCTTTGTAGCCCCAGCTGTTCTGGAACTCACTATGTACACCAGGCTGGCCTTGAACTCACAAAGATTTGCCTGCCTCTGCCTCCCAAGTGCTGGGATTAAAGGCATGTGCCACCACGCCCGGCAGTTGTGGCACTTTTGTCTAGGGTGTAATCAATGCCTACCTAATTGGACTTAAAGCCCACTCAATGGGAGGGAACTCATGTATGGTACTGTAAAAATTACCAAATATACATGCCTGGAGAAGTCATAGATAGAGAAAACCTCAAGGCTGTCACATCCCTAGATGAATGAAATTTCTTACTATATACTAAATATAGATCTTCATATTTACAGACAAATATGTCAGTCACCACTCATCAAAGACATAGAGACTACTACATAATTCAACAACTGGTCACACACAGAGATTAAGTGTCTATGGAATGCATAACCCTAAGTGACATATGTACAATGAAACCTCTACACCTAGGGCTCATGGCACATACTGGAACAAGGGGTAGAGAGAATACTAGTGTATCTCTCCACTCTCGTCAACAAAGCTCCCTTATGCAACAGAGGACGATGAACACAAAAGATCACAAATGGTCAAAGCATAAAAAATAAGACTCTACAGAGTGTGGGTCCCTGAACAGGACTCCTATATTAAACTTCACTCACCCAGGGCTCACAGACCATTGTGGAAGAGGGCGCAGAAAGATTGTAAGAGCCAGGGAAGGAGGTGCATGACCATATGGAAACAGAGTATTATAGGCTCCTGGGACCTTACTCATATGAACCTACAGCAATGGTGTCAGCATTCACCAGAGCCATGTAAGCTCAAGCAAACAAAAACCCAGCATGGAACTGAGGAAATGTGTAGCCTGTCCCAATCTTAGCAAAAGAGCTATTGGCAGCTGATTACTGCTGGGTGAGGGAGAGTTGATCTTCTTTAAAGGATAGATTCTAGATAGGCTGATCAGACCCTAGTGAATGGACTTGCATAGAAGGATGTCTGGGTGCACTAACTTGACTCAATAGGCCTTATATGACAGAATGCATAAAATCTGTCGAGGGAGGGGTTACAGCAGGTGTGGATAGGGGTGATATAAAGATGATTAAGATGTTTGTATGAAATGCACAAAAAGTCAATAAAAATAGACATAAAAGTGTCATTGATATTGTTTGAAATGAGTTTCTCAGAATAGTTTGATGCCTTGAGATTTTTCTTTCATGATTTCTTCGGTAGAACTTTTTTTGTTGTGGTTTGAATCTGAAGTAATTCTCATAGGCTAATGTTTTGATCACTTGGTCCCCAGGCTGTGTACTCTCTTGAATGTTGTGAAGTCTGGCTGACAGATGTCGGTCAGTAAGGGCAGGCCTGTGATGCTTTCACCTCCCTCTGGCTTTGGCTATGTTTTCTGTTTCTTAGCTGAGCACACTGGAGGAAGATCTGCCACCTGCTTTGCCTGCCATGTCATCCTTGCTGTGATGCACTGTGATCCTCTGAGGCTATGACTCAAAATAAGTACTTCTCCCCTTAAGTTGCTTCTGTTAGGTATTTTATTACAGTGACTAGAAAACATAAAACCCAGAAAAATAGGGGTATTGCCATGAAATCTGACACTGACTGTTAAGCATTTGGAACTGGTTTTGGGGAGAAATGTGGAAGATGAGATGTGGGATACAGTAGCCTTAAAATACCTTACCTGGAGCTTAATGGGCCATTCTTTTGGGAGCTTAGAAGACCAGAATGGTGATAAAAATGTGGACAGATCTGTATATTTACAGACAAATATACCAATCACCACTCATCAAAGAAGACAGTTTTGTAAAAGATGGAGACTTTCTCAGAGTTCCACAACTGGTCACACATAAAGAATAACTGTCTGTGAGATGCCCAGTCTTAAGTAAAACATCTACAATGGAACCTGGTACACTCAAAGTTAATGGAACAGAGAAACAGGGGCTAGAGAGAATACTAATGTCACTTTCAACTCTCACCAGTAAACTTATCCTCATGCAAAAGAGGGTGGAGCACACAGAAGGCCACTTCTGGCCAAAGTGTAGAGAATAAGAGACTGCAGAGTGCATGTCTCTGGATAGGACTCTATGTTAAATCTCTGCCACCCAGGTCTCGAGGTCTATTGGGGAAGAGGGGGCAGAGATATTGAAAAAGTTGGGGTAGTGCATGTCCGTAAAGAAGCAGCGTCTTCCAGGCTTCGGGCAACTTGCTCGTATGAACATGCAGTAATGATGACAGCATGCACAAGACCTGTGAAAACTCAATCTGATAAAAATCCAGCATAGAACTTGGCCCCAACCTTAGCTGAGGAACTATTGGCAGCCAATCACTCCTGGATGAGGAATAGTTAATCTCATTAAGAGAGTGACGTTAGACAGGCTGAACAGGCTCCAGTGGATAAACTCACTCCGAGGGACATCTGGGCATACAAACTTGTCTAGATAGGCTTTAACATATATGATAGAATGCATAAAAGAACTTGGTGGGTGAGCTATGGGTAGGAGTTCTAAATATGATTAAGATGTATTGTATGAAATGCACAAAATTCAATAAAATGTACACTGAAAAATGTGAATAGTAAAGCCTGTGCTCATTTGGATGGGATTGAGAACCCTCTTGGGAATTGGACTAGAGGCCTTTGTGCTAAATTCTGACTAAAATTTTTCCCATGTTGTGAAAATTTAAGTGAAATTAAATTGAAAAACAATTGGATAATTCATTTCATGATGAAAATGTCCAGACAGTGTAGCATCTGGACTGTGGTATGATTATTATTTGCTGCTTTTAGCCAGATGTATAGTGAAATTTGCAGGGAGCAAATGCTAGGATAGAAAGATGTGAAAGATGTGTAGTTTGCCAAGGAAAAGAGCCTGATACCTTTCAACTTGTAGAAAAATTAAGTGTTGTAGTCAAAATAATGATAGTTATTAAGAAAATTGGCACTCTTAGAGAGAAAACTCAGACTTTACACTTGGACCGCAGGAAAGGTGCGCGGAAGATAAAGCTTTACTTATAGAAGTCTTTAGGGTATAAAAATGCAAAATCATTTGGAAACTTATTTGAAAGGAAATACATGGAAGAATGCTTTAAGAGAACCTCCAAAAACTTTTCCTTATCCTCTCACTCTGCTTCAACTGTGCTGGCACTCAGAGGCTGTAGCAGCTGTGATCTGATTGGCTTTAGTTATGTCTTGGGCTGACAGAACAACTTGGCATCATCTATATGATATTAGTTTTGCAGACAAGCAGAATTTAAGAGAGTATAGCATGGTGACTTGCATAAAGGCCCCAGAAAAAGCCCGGGAAGCCAGGTAACATACACAGCGCCACATTCCCTTCATGGGGCTCCTGGGCACACTATGAATGAAGCTGTGAGGATGAAGCCTGAGTTACAATGAACTCCTCAGGATTTTGGAGATGCCAGGACAAGAGACATCTGAGGAAAGCTGGGAGCAGTGAGTAGAGCCAGTCTAAGGTAAAGGTCAGGGAGTCTGAAAATGCCAAGTCCATAGTGACGGGGCTACCCAAGTCCATTGGCATTCAGATGATGACACCATGTGCCCCAGATCCCAGACTCAGAACTGCAGGGAGTTAACATTTGCCCTGCTAGGTTTTGGTCTTGCTGTGGTCTAATATTTTCTTGCAACCTTCTTTCTTCTCCAGTTTTGAATTGGAATATGTACTCTATGGCCTTGCATACTCAAAGTTTGTATGTTGATTTTTTTTTTTTTAATAGTGGCTCACAGGAGTTGAGGCCTAGCTGGTGAAAATGGAGCACTGGAAGAAGGCTCTCTACTCCCTGGTCAGCCATGATGGAGGAATCTCCACCACACATGACTTCCCTGTCATGATGGATTGAGACCTTCTGAAATTATAAACTAAAATAAATACATTTCCCCTTAAGTTGTTTCTGTTAGGCATTTTGTCACAGCAATAAGGAAAAGTAACATGTTTAGAAATGATCAGTTGAAGCAGAATTCCTGCCTACTACTGAGACTTGACCCTGCTGTAGAGTCAGTGAATATAATTCATGGTAACTGGTGGGAAGAGACACTATCCACCTCTCTCTCTCTCTCTCTCTCTCTCTCTCTCTCTCTCTCTCTCTCATCCCTTGGGATACATTTTCCTTAACCACAGGTACTTCCTTCAAATGTGTTTTATGTGATCATGTGACATGGAGGAATTAATTTCTAAATGTTAGTTCTTTCTTAGCCTGGCCATCTCCTCCCTGATACATTACCCTGCCACCACCTACTCCACAGACATTTAGCTTTGTCTCTTCTAGACAGTGTCCACTGTGCTCAGCCTAGCTCCTCTTCTCCGCATTGATTTCACACCCTGCCATAGACATAAGCTGGACCAATTACAGGGCTCATTTTATTTACTTTCCATCTTCAGGAATCTCTCTTCTTTATTACCTGATAATGAAAATATTTTTAAAGGATATTTTATGTTTTGTTGTTGTTGTTTCAGTCTGGGACATAAATATGAGCAGGAACAAAAGTTGCTAGTGGTATTGAACTTGTATTTAAATATTGTGTGCACGTTCTCAGCTTCTCAAAGTTTATTTATAAATTCCTCCAGGGATTAAGGTTCGTTTAATTTGCAAATTTACACTTGTGTATTTCACTGTAAATTTAGAAAGTTCCTGGTATAAGAAATAATGACAGCCTTGGGATTGCTTGCAATGTTATGTCTGAGTCTACCATATGACATTTAATAATGTCCTTATGGGTTTATATTGTTCTTATCTATGTCCCTCTAAAGGGAGATGGAGTGGGTGAGTCTGGCTTTGAGTGAAAGTGGGAGTCCTACAGCTTAGGACCTTGGAGTTTAGATTTAGTCAACACTGTGTAGAACAGTTAAAGTCCAAATGTTGGAAAGAAATACAAGAATATTCAGTGACTAAGATGCAAATGTCAGTAAGGAACCAAAAGTATAGAATCTGGAAATAAGGAGCAAGGGGAGAGGCTTGCAAACATCTTGAGAGACTGCCTCAATTTAGAGGTTTTGATGGCTATTCTATTTGAAACATTAAAAGATAAATTTGCCTGAATCTGGTGAAAAGGCAAATGAATTTACTATGGAGAGACAAAAGTGTCAAGACAGTCCACTTATAGTATATGACTACCAAAAAAAAAAAAAAAAAAAACCCCAAAAGTCTGCCTTCTAATTAATAAGGGGTCTGATCAGAGCACTGGCATATTCCTGCTCACTCACAGTATTTTTGTTGCTTTACAACTAGGATATATGCAAACAGTAAACACACAAAGTAAACATCTGTCTCAAGATCTGCTCAGTTCCTTTGTAAATGAGTTAGACATTCTGATATGATTATAGTAAAATGTCATTCTGTGTGTTACAGTAAGGGCTTTTCACTACCCGATCAAGTGTTCCAAATGAATACCAATTTAAAAACGGACTATTAAAACGGTAATATCTCAACACATGCTCTGGGCTTGATCCTTGTTCAGATGTATCATCTAAGCATCATGTGTTTGTGAGGTCTTACTCAATATCATGTCAAAATTCTGTAGTGTCTGCCACTCATCAACTCCCATATAAGTCCAGTAAAAATCACTAAGACTACTTAAAATATGCCATACCCCGTCCTATACTGTAGTTCATGAAATACATTGTTTCATTTACTATTTACAACAAAGCTATGAGGTTAAGTGATAGTTCCACTTCTAGTTTATTGATTTTAAGAATCTTGTCTGAAGTTTTAGTTGTCAAGAAAGCAAAGTCATGTCTGTTTGACTTTAAAATCATTAACTGTTGCCTCTCTCTCTCTCTCTCTCTCTCTCTCTCTCTCTCCTCCCCTTTTTGATTCTTTGGTTTGTGGAGGACTAAGCTAGCTGCAGAATATAAAAGGCTTTGCATTGTCTCTTCTCCGTACCTTCTTGTAGTCCCAAGGCTATTCCAAGATCTATTCTTAGTATTTATCAAAATGCATGGCATGCATATTTCATAATAGAAATCTCTCTGTCACCCACTCCCTAGTCTTTTAAAAAATTCTTTTATTTATTTTTAATTTTTTTTAATTTTGAGAATTTCATACGTGAGTACCCTGTTTACTCTTAAAGCATAATCCAGGTTAACATGACAAAAGTTAACTCAAAAATATTCCTGCAATGTAATAGTTTTATTTGTTTATTCTACTGTAATGTGTAATTTTCCTTTTACTACAGCCCGGGGGAATTCAAAACTTGGCTCAAAGGGAGGGAGAGTCCTTTGCAAGCTGTGGCATTGCCTTTGGTTGACTGATGGGGGCAGCAAAGGCCTTTCTAAGTGAGCAAAGCCGAGGTCCCCTTGAGGAGCGTTCCTTGAGTATCTTGGGGTGTGGGAGTGATGAGAAGGGTGAACAGTGGGGATAAATGGGTTAATGAACTAAGTGGCAATTTTCAAAGGAAGAAACAGGGGAGGCCAATGAATATTTGAAAAAATGTTCTGCGTCCTTAGCCATTAGGGAAATGCAAACCAAAACTGCTTTGAGATTCCCTCTTAGCCCAGCAGGATGACTATAATCAAGGAATAAAATGAAAACAAATGCTGACAAGGATGTGGGAAAGAAGATCCACGGTCACTGATGGTGAGAATGTAAACTGGTAGTTACTATGGAAGTCAGTATGAGAGTACTTCAAAACATTAAAGATGGAACTACCACATGAACCAGTAGTATCACTCCTGGGCATATACCCAAAGGACTCTGCATTCTAGCACATGTAGAACCCATGTTTATTGCTGCACTAAGAACAAAGCATAATGGTTTGAAAATGTCACAGCTAAGCCCTTTTTTTGTGCTGATTAATAATAATAATCATCATCATCATAATGCATCATGGAAAATAGGAGAATGAGGAACCAACTGTTGAATGAGGCTGGACCAGGTTTAAGAGGATCAGAGAAACCACCATAATTAAAACTGAATGAGCAGAATCCCCTCTCAGATGCAGGACTTTCTGCTTGGTTCCCGGTGTCTCAAATTATAAATAAGTCTAATTATGTCTATAAAAAAATCTTGGTGCTAGTTATGATCTTACAAATTATATTTATTATTACAGTACTTGTTATTTATTGTATTAGTTCCTTCTTACTTGTTTTGTTTATATTTCTTATTTAAGTCTCATAAATTCTAGCAAAATATAAATTTTCAAAGTCTCATTTTCAGCATTTATTCATTAACTGAACAAGATCAGAACATTTAAAGCTATATCTCAGGTCTAATCCAATCTCAAATCCCAAGGTCTCTTTCAAATTCTCAAATCTTTGGCAGTTTTTTTCTAGTAAAAGATTATTTCTATATCTAGAAAATGTGAAGAAAATCAATGCAGTGATATTTCTAAAATCCCAAACTCCCTTTCTAAATCTGCTTTTGTTTAAGTAATACTCTTTGGAATGTATTTGTTGGAATGAAAATCTTTGCCTTGGAGGTGGTGAGTTCTTTGGTGTGCCATTTAAATAATTTAATTATTGAATGACCCAAGGGCAATAAGAGAATAGTTGATATGGCAGATTAGGGAGTCCCCAGGAGTCTCAACTGCAGAGTTGTGCATGACCTTGAGAGCTTCCTTTATTCACAGGATTGTGACATTGTCATAGTCACTGATACTTGCTACCATACTAAAAAATATTTCAGTTGCTTATATGTGGTTACATTACTTGTAAAACTTTATATATATATATGTTTATAAAATTCTAAAATAATTTAGAGAAATGGAATAATCATAACTCCTTCTTCCAATGTTTGTTCAGTGGAATGGGGGTTAAGGTCTATACGCTGAAAGTTCTATGTTCACTGTAGTATCTATCTTACTTACTTAAATCAGTTTCCCCCCCAAAGGTCCATTCACAATGGACACCAGCTGTTTTCATGTGGGCCCATTTATCCCCATCCTCACCATCTGAGGACAATGTATACTGTACTTGAGCATGAATGCAGACAGTTTCTTCTGTTGCTGATGGTTAACTCACAGAAGCAGTTGGCAATCTTCTGCTCCTGCAGAAGACTAAGTCACCTAGAGGTCACTAGAGGTCATGGAGTGAGCTCTCCTTTAAGTAACTACTAGAGCAACATATTGAAGTGTTTTTAACCTAAATGATAAAGAAAAGACATTGGTGAACTTTTTATATTTCAGCCTAGTCAAAACCATCTTGGATTGAAATAAATCCAAGATGGAAGGCAGCCAGTGAAGTGTGTGAGGAAGGGACACTTATCCCCATTTTTAAGATATAGAGTGCATTTGAAATCTTAATGTCTTTGTTTATTTTTGCTTGTATTTTTTGTTATTTTTGCTTGTATTTTTTGAAGGCCTCATGCATGTATCGGTAGGTGGCTAAGCAGCAGAGTAATGACACTGTGTTCATTTTCTTCTGGCATTACCATTTTATTTTCATGCTGGCTTTTGGCATTGTGATTTGTGATTTGGGGTACATGATTCCCATGCCGGGTCAACACAGAAATGACAAAAACCCATTATTGGAATTTTTTCAGGTAGAGCTCATAGCCAGGGACTCAAAAAGAACATGATAATGGACTTTTATTTAACATAAAGTATAATGCCTTTCCATAATGGATGGTGTTATAGATGTGGACTGAGGGAACGACTCAAAGGAAACCAACAGCAAAATCTCAACAGATTGTCAGGAGGATCTTTTGGGCATTTGCCTATTACTCACATGCTTGATTGGGTTCCTTCTTCCCGCTCTGATCTTCCCTCACCTGACTCAGACCCTTTATGCTTGATTGCCCACAGAGCAGCAATTTAGACTTCCTTTCCGTTGCTCCACCTGCCCAAGCTCTCTCCCACTTCGTAGGCATAGCTCCCTCCATCTATAATGCTCTTCCTTGGATAGAGTCTTTCCTGACAAAAAGTAGCACACAGTCTCTCCATAGCCTCCAAGATCCCTGCCTGCTGCTGTTGCTGCCTTTTATAATCCCCTCCTCTGACTGTGTCAAATGTCAACATGTGACTTGCTTCTGATACACACAATAGGGCCAAAATAATGGGATATATGGTTATACTATGTTATATAAACCTGCTTTGATTGAGAATTCCTCACTGACTTGAAGCCATCAGCAATGTTAGAAAAGCCCATTTATTGGGCTGGAGCTGGCTTAGCAGTTAACCACACTGGTTGTTATTGCAGAGGACCTGGGTTTGATTCCCAGCACCCACATGGTAGCTATCACCTGTCCATAATCCCAGTAAGATTCGATGCCTTTTTCTTGTGAGTGTATGCAAGCAATAAACTCATACACATAAAATAAAAGTAATAAACAAAGTACTTTTTTAAAAAAAAGTCCATTTTTCAGGAAGCTATGAATACCTCTAGGATTTGAGGCAGCTTCCTGTTAATGGCCAGCTATTCCACAGTTACAAGAAAATGAATCCTGTCAACAATCCATGAGGAGTTACAAGTGAATTCTTCCCCAGTTAAACCTCTAGGTGAGGATATAACCCAGCTGATAGCTGATTGGTACTGTAAGATTGTAACAATACTCAAATAATCTATGCCTGGACTTCTGAACAACAGAAATAATTATGTGTGGTTTTAAATTTTTTTATTTTATTATATTTTTATGTGATTGAGTGTTTTGCCTGCATGTATGTAAGTGCACAAATGGATGCAATGCCCAGGGAAGCCAGGAGAGGACATTGGATCCCCTGGAATTGGAGTTACAGATGTTTTCTAGCTGTCATATGGGTGCTGGGGACTGAACTCAGGTCCTCTGCAAGAGCAGCCAGTGCTCTTAACCACTAAGCCATTTCTCCAGCCCCTCATAAATGTGTTTTAAGGTTTTAAGTCTGCGGGAGTCCTATGATGAAATATGAATGTTGGTCACTCCTTCTGGTTACTAGTGCTCTCACCCCAATGGCACTCCCATTTCATTGTGACTAAACCTTTCTTAAATCAATCCTCTGTTCTTGTACTCTCAGTTCAGTCTTTCACTCCTTCTGAAATGCAAAAGAATATAGCTAATAACAACTCAGTTGAATTCTCTCAAGCTCAGCTTTCTTGTCTATCAACTGGGGTCAATCATACCTCTGCTCCCAAAGGAAACACCTCTGTGTGATGTTTCAACTCCCCTCTGTCCAGATTTCTTTTTGTAGCCTTAACTTTCATGATGATTCATTCTGTCTGCCCTAGAATTTTGCATAGCAGGTCCTAAAAATCTGCGTTATTCCCTGGGTTCATTTTGCCAATCTGGCTCCACAAGTTTAAAACTTGTTTAGCTCTTACTTTATAACAGCTCACAGCTGAGCCCACTAAGAAGCATCGTGGTGGCAGCTAGCCTACAAAATGAGAATTTTTGAGGCTGGTGCTTTTCAAAATGCTTTGTAATCATGGAATAGGTTGGTTTCATTGGGTCAATTCCATAGTCCTATTCCCACTAGATAAAACAGAGTGTGCAATTACCTTGGTACCATTAAGTCTAGTGGGAAATGCCTGGAAATATTGGGTTCCTAATTGATTAGAATGAAATCTAAGCCTGAACTATTTACAAGAATTGACTCAGACCCTTAGGATATAGAAAATGGTGACAACTCTCCAAGATAATTGTAGTGCCTGGTCTAAACATGGGCTCCCTGCAGTTCCCAAGATCTACCTCTGACTTCAGAACTCCATAAATAACTGTCCAGCCTATACTTTTGTTATCTCCTTATACAATCCCTTTGCTGTGTTACCTGAGCCCTTTAATAAAATTAGATAGGAAGCATAGAATTACAGAAGGTTGATGGAGAAATTAATTCAGCAGTATTTGAATAGCAATATTGATGTATAGTATTTTAAAGATACTTTCTGTATCATGGACTATACAGACTGATTTCTTGCAATGTCTCATGTCATGGGGTTTTTTTTTATCACTCATTTTACAGTTGGAAATATAATAATTTGGTAAATTTGTAGCTTTCTTTTACAGCATTGGCTGTCTCTACTTCATTCTAGTGGTTAAATATGAGCAATTTAGTTTATAACTATGTTTACATGACTTTGCCAAAGCAGGCGGTTCAGTAGCTAGCAGGCTTTGCCTTTGCATGATGCAAAAATGAACTTCAGTAGTGACTCTTTCCCTCACTAGCCCCATGATGAGAAACTATTCAACTTCCAGAGCCTCATTTTCTCCTTCTTGCTTTTGAAATTATAATGCTATATTGGCTTTTCATAAGAATTAGATAAAAGAATGGGAAATTTATACGATGAGAGTATATCATCAGTAGATATTATCACAAAGCGATTTCATATCAATTAAGCTTCATATATGTAATTGTAATAGTTACTCTCAATCCATATTTTATTTTAATGTTATCCTTTTACACATTTTGCAAGTGAGAGAAATAAAGCACAAAAACCAGTTAAATGCTGTCATTTGCTTCAAGATATTGGGAAGGAACTAAGTCTGAGGCTAAGTGCAGACTTCCACCTTCAGCTCTGGGCTCTTCGGCAGTGCTGTTTCTTTGCACATCTACACAGTGGAGGTGCTGCGTCCATTCGGATGGGAACTATACTCCCTGCTTAGGCTGCACTTCCACATGGATAGGAATTGTGAATCTCCAAAGAAACTACATGGTAGGTTTAAAATACGTATGCATTTATTTTATAACAAGCTAACACAATTATAAAGAATATGAGTCCTTACTTTAAAGTAAGTTACTTGTTACTTAAAGATAAAAGATATAAGATGAAAAAAAGGTAAAAGAGAGGTGTCAAAGGACAAAGTACAGCAGGAAATATCCAGGGATCCAGCAGAGGGTGGACCTGCTGGCAAGTTAGACTTTCAGGTAGTGGTATCATGTGTACTTTAACCTCAGGATACACAAATATGTGCACATTCCCTCTTGCCCCATACACTATAATTTTCTTCTTTGCTTTCCTTAGCACAGTTCTAGACCCTTCATAAGAATATTGAGATTAATTAATTATTTAATTAAATGGGTGCTTGTTATACTCTTTATAGCATATTAGTGATTGAAAAATCAGTACACTGTGCAATTTACAGAAAGTCTGAAAGATGAAATATATAGGATAGAGAAATGTAACTGTGATATCACTGAGATTGAGGTGGGCTTAAACTGGTCTTTGAACACAAAGCAGGGAGGCCTGCTCTGGACTTGGATGGTGAGGCTAGACTTCTTGGGAAGAGGAATAAGTGAGCTAAATATGAGAGGCGTTAACTAGGCAGAGACAGGAAGGTAACCTATCTGTTAAAGGCTGTACATTCAAAGACATGAAGCTTTAAGTCATTAAAGACTACTGTGGGAAATACAGATCACTCCACTTAGCTGAGATCTGCAGAGTGGTCTAGGGCAATAGAAGTAGCTAGGGAAGCAGTTGGGAAAATCATGAGAAAGATTTTGGACTACAGCATAAGACATTAAACAGCATTTAAGCTTTAAGGTGCAGAGTGACATTGTGTTTGTAAAGATGTCTAAAGAAGACTGATCCCCAATGAAGATCAGAGTTGAGGTCCAGTGCTGTTGGTGGGGGAAGTTGTTGGAGGCTGATGCAGTCAGCAACATAAAGAAATTGAAAGAGAACTTGGGAAATGATAGTGTGGGGTAAAAGGAGGGTGGGAAGAAGCTGTGGGTGGGTGTGAGATTTGACTTGAGTGCTTGTGAAATAACTGCAATCATTCTCTGCAGTAGAGAATAAGGAGAAGCAGCTATTGATGGGAAGTACAGTAACTTCTGTTTGGTAGCCATTAGATGTGGTAAGTTTATTAGACTCCCAGTGGAGGTTTCTAGTAGCGTACCAGATCTGCAGGCTTGAAGAGGGACTGGTGTAGAGGTGTGACTGGGGAGCCATCAGAGTATAGGCAGTAAGAAGCTAATGGAAAAGGTAGAATGAGTCAGAGGAAGCTCAGATGAGTGGACATAAGAAGGGAAGGGAGAAAAATGGAGGAGATAGTGATGCTAATGTTAAAGTTGAAAATTATGAGGTTAGAATAACATACATTGAGAAAGAGAGAGAGAGAGAGAGAGAGAGAGGCTAAAATAAGGTCTGAAGTGTTAATTGGATTTGAGCATAGATAGATCACTAATGAATGGCAAAACCATTTTCAAAGAAGAGCTGGAAGTCAAGAAAATATGAAGATGATGAGGAGAAAGTGCTGACAGCAGAATTTTCCTGCAGAAAGGTTCTATGTAGAAAGGACAGAGAGGTGGGGCTTGGAAGGAATTTGGTTTGGGTTTTTTGTTTATGTGTATTTATGTCATAAGTGTTCGTATTACTTTGGAAGATGCAAAATGCCTACACATTTTTGTATTTGGAGGGAAAAGACTGCAGGAACGGTGTGAGACTCATATTCAGTCTTTCCACCATAGTCTGTGAAGTCAGAGCGCTGTGTCTTGGTGCTGCTAATGAAATGTAGGCAGATGTGACATTGTCACTTTGAGGTGGAAACTAGGGCCAGTGTGCAATTTTCTGCCTTTCCTTTTCCTATCTCAGTGATCTAAAGAGCACGTGTGAAGATAAATCTCATGTTACTTTGCATCCTACAAGAATGAAAAATGAACCTAGCTTCCCAGGATTGTGCTGCATGTGGCAAGGTCAAGACTTCCTGTTGATTTCTCCATCTTTTGTGTTGGGCATTGTCTCAACTCTGTTTTCATCATTGTTTGTTTCTCTTCAGTCATTTGAACAGTTTGGACTGTGACCCATAAGACCACCATATATAAGCACCTTGGGCTTTCTAACTTTCACCAGGACTTACACTGGTGACCCCTTTCCCTCATCCCATCTCAGGCCTTTGGTCTTAAACTGAATGATGCCACTGGCTTTCCCAGGCTTCATCTTGCAGATTCAGATTGTGGCCCTTTTCAGACTATAATTCCATGTGAGCTCATTGCTATAATAGGTCTCTCTCTTGTCATTGGGAGAGGTATCTGATTGCTGCACAGGTATGAGGACTTGAATTTGAATAGCCAGAACCCACATGGAGTTAGACATGGTAGTTTGTGTCTGCATCTGTATTCCCAGCACTCCTGCGGTAAGATGGGAAGTGGAGATAGGATAATCCCTAAAGCTGCAGGCCAGCTAGCCTGGTGTACACAGAAGCAAACAAAAGACCCTGTCTCAAGCAAGGCAGAAGTCAAGGATCAGTACCCAAGGTTGTCCTCTGACTTCCACACTTTGGCTATGGCATACATGCTCATGTACACACGTACACACACACACACAGAGACACACACACAGACACACACACTCTTTCTCTCTCACACACACACCATAGAGCCAGTCAGCTGGATCTCTCTTCATTTGGTTTTCTTTATCTGTAGTACCTAGTATCTGTAGTAGTATCTGCAGTCTGCACACTACTCATGTCTCCAAAAACTCACACATACATGCTCATGTACACACGTACACACACACACACAGAGACACACACACAGACACACACACTCTCTCTCACACACACACCATAGAGCCAGTCAGCTGGATCTCTCTTCATTTGGTTTTCTTTATCTGTAGTACCTAGTATCTGTAGTAGTATCTGCAGTCTGCACACTACTCATGTCTCCAAAAACTCACAGTAGTTAGGGAATGTGATTTCAAGACTTAATGTTTCAGGTAAGGAAACTGAAGCCCAGATTCCAGCGAAATTAAACCTAGGTTTCCTTAGTACCATCTTAGTCCTCTTTTCTCAGATTCTGGAACCTACTCTCTGATCCTGACATCCAGCGTCCTCGTGATCACTGCTCATGTGTCCAGCTTTGATTCTGGATTCATTCAGATCTGAGGTAGGCGCTCTGATGTGCCCTCTCTTGCCCTTTTCCTTTAAAGCTTTGTGTACCTTATCCAGAGTTTCAGCTGTTCTCCTCCTCTGCTGCACCCTGAGTTTAGTTGAGCACCGGGGACCTGCATATATTTAAAAGCTGCTATCTTGGAACACACACACAGCCTAAGGTCTTAAAACAAGAGGATCAGAAAAGCTGCTTAGCAAGGTCAGGAATGCCCAACACCTACCTGAAGATAAGCAGGTGGAATTATGACCAGCAAGGCTCAGGGTGGGCAAGGCCCAGGTGAGTTGCATTAGACTTACAAAAGCATTAGAAGCCTTGAGGCCAGTTGTCTGTTTTAAAAGTACTCCAGGGATGCCTTTAATATTTGAGAAGAAAGGTGTTTCCTTGGGGGAATGTTGCCAGTCACAGAAGGGAGCAATTCCCTAAGCAAGCCTTGAAAAAATATTCCAGTGATTTATGTGCTTAATAACAGCTTCTATCTATCAGCTGATCTCTTAAAAATTGGATGAGACTTTCACTAGTATGTTAAGAAATACATACAATGCCTAGTTTTGGTGAAATGATATCAAAGAGGAAGCTACATATTATGGCTCTCACTACTATTATTTCTTATTGAAAAGTATTTGAAAAATGGTGATGAGAGTTAGTAGGATCAGCTTTTCAGTGAAAAGGGGTCAAATAACTTGGATATCCCAGGGCTGCCTTTAGTAACCATTTCCAAGGTGAGATCAGCAGCCTCCCTAAGATGTATTCATTTGTCAGATTAGTTTATCAGATTAGCTAGCAGAGAGCTAGTTTGGCCTAGTGCCTGCTGCTCAGGGCTGCCTGGAGGCAAAATTGAGGCTGGTAGATGACTGGATGGGCTTGATTAAAGATAGAACTTATTGAATTTTCTATGGTTGGGATAGAGGAAAGAAAGCCTGCCTTAAGAGAAGAGAAAAATCAAGCAGGGTACTATGGGGTGGTCTGAAGGCCTGGATTAGTGCAACCAATTGAGCCAAATCAATTAAATCCAATATTCCAATCAGTCAAACAGATTGAAAATAATTAGGAAAAAGAGGCAAAATGGTTTAAAATTTTTGCTTATTAAGATGATCTGAGACAATTGATCCCAAAGCTCAGTTCTATCAAAATAATGCAACATAACTCGCAGAGCAGTACATGGACCTCATTGATCTGTGCGCATTGGTTCCCTTGCCAATTATCATTTCTTCTGTACTGGGGAGGAGGGGCTGGGTGGTGGTGGGGAGGAAAGCACCCCCTTCCATTGCAAAAATACACTGGAATTTCCAAAAGCTAGGCCTGGTACATTTTCTCCGTCTTTTCTCAATAACTCCTTATCATCTGAATTTCATGGGTCAGATATTAGAACGAACCTAAACTGTAGGTTTTTACTGAGAAGGAAAGAGGTAAATGAGTAACATTTTTACTGCTTAATATTTATTGAATCCATCTATTTCTAATTGCAATATTGTGTTTCATTTCCTACGAGATTGCTTTTGCCCACAGGGTGAGATGACCTGTAACACGCTGCCATCATCAAGAAGGCATCCTGTCATTGCTGACTTAAAAATCTTAGCAAACTATAGCACACAGAAACAGGATATAAAGTGAGCATTCAGTGGCAGCATACCTTTCTACTTGTTTAAAAATTTCCTTTTGAAATCCAGTGTGGTTCTTTTCTGCAAGTACCTTTATTTGATGCAAAACAGGCTGTCACACACAAAAGTGCAGTCGTTGACAGTTTATGGAGGGAATTAAAATTCTCATAGCATGAACTTGATTGTGTACATCTGTATTTGTGTATGTAATATATTGAAATTTATTATTCTATACATTTTTGAAGTAGATTGTCACTTGTAAATTCGAAATGAAGAATGAGATTAGTTTTTTAAATTTTAGTTATTTTTATTTTATGTGTATGAATGTATTGCCTGAATGTATGGAAGTGTACCTGTGTCATGCAATGCCCACAGAGGTCACATGAGGGTGTTGGATTCCCCTTGGACCTGCAGCGACAAATGGCTGGTAGATGTCTTGTGAGTGCTGAGAATCAAACAGGGGTCCTCTGCAAGAGCAGTCAGTTCTCTTAACTGCTGAGTCAGCCTGAGAATAGTTTTTTTTTTTTTTTTTTTTTTTTTTTTTTTTTTTTTTTGTGTGTGTGTGTGTGTGTATAAGTGTTCACATGTGGTGGGTATGTGCGCATGTGTGTATAGGTATGTGTGCATGTGTTTGTGCAGGCCTGAAGCTGACATAGGGTGTCTCCCTCCATTGCTCTCCTTATTCATTGAGGCAATGTCTCTCAATTGAACCAGGGCTTCCTGACTTCCTCTGGGTATCCTCTGTCTCTTTCCCCTGCTAGAATCCTGGAATTTCAGACTGGTGGCCACACCCAGCCAGGATTTATATCTATTTTGAGGATCCAAATCCAGCCCTCATGCTTGGATGGCAGATGCTTTATCCACTGAGCCAGCTCCTCAGCCAGAAAAAAAAAAAAAACATTTAAGTGCATGTGGCACTCAGTATTGACTTGGGGCTTGAACCAAATGGTCTAAACCTGAGATGAGGTGGTAGAGAAGTCACCGGTAGGGATGGGTTGGTTCTTTCTCATTTCTCCAGTCCTAGTCTCTGACAACTGGTGTGCTATCATCTGTCTAAAGTTCCCTAACCATGTCTTAATATTCTTTCTTGACTGCTGACAAGTTAAGAAGCTACCTCTGAAGGCTAGCCGACACTAATGGGCATGGAAAGAAATCTGCCAGAAGGAAAAGTTCTAGAAAGAGGAGAGGAAAGGTGATAGAGCTGTGTGTAATACAACCCTTCAACTAGAAGCAAAAAGTAAAATGAAGCTGTGGGAACTTTTTGGTTTAACTAAATGGAAGTCTGAGCTTTCTCAATCAATAAGGGACATGAATCAAATTCATGTTGTCATTCTTTAAGGGAAATTATCTGAATCGTGATAGAAGAGACATGATGGGACCATACCTGAAAGAGACAATCACCCTGGCTTTGGATCAGAACTATGAGTCAAAACAACCAAGTCTGTTATTAGCACCAGAAAATGGTGTGAGACAGACTCCCTAGGTTAGCCTAGTCAAATGATCTGAGCACATTATGAGCAGAGTTTTCTTTGGAAGTTATCCAAAGGAGAAAACAGAAATTTGAAGCATTGGGAAACTTGGATGCTGTGTTGCTGGACTGGCAAAGGAGGCAGCCAGCGGGTAAGGACCTGAGTATGCACTCTGAATGAGCTGGAAGTGCATCCCTCTCTGGAGCCATGAGATATGAAAAATCAAGTCTGACTGACACCTTTGCTCAGCAACAAGCCATGTTAAGCCTGCATGGATTTCTGATTCATAGAACTGTTGTCCTTTGACCCATGTCTTGGCATGGTTGTGGGCATGGTTGGCCAGATTCAGCCATCTCTAAGTTTTAGGTGGAGTTAGACAGCAGTCATTGATGCCCTCTGCTGATAACGACACAGCAAAGCCTTCTTGTTTACTACTGATCCAGGTACAGGGGTACCTAGTATGGAGACTGCAGGCCTTTGGAAATCCTACAGCTACACTGGTTGTGGTAGAGAGTCACAGGAAGATGATATATATGTGTATATATATATACATGTGTGTGTATATATATGTGTATATATATATGAACCTATACTGTAAGTATAAAAAGTTTTTAAACAGGCTTCCTTCTATTTAACTGCATTTGCTACTGAAATTTAAATTAATAACTATAACTATAATATCAGTCATCAGGAAAAATGTCAGTCAATAGTAATGCATCCATAAAATCTCTATTTCTGCATTATAATTCATTTTGGGTACTTAGTTTTCATGATCTCTGAGTTTAGAAATTCAGCTATAATCCATAGAATGTGCTGTGGCATGCTTGAGTGGGTTTCAACTGTGTAAGCCTTGGACTGACTTCTTCCCAGTCCCCATTCTTGTGCTTAGTCACATGGTTAGGGAAGCAAAGACCTTGTGTAGATGTCATAAAGGAAGTTTGACCTTTGTACAAAGGAATGGTCATATCTAAATAAATAAAGTTGGTAGTCCAGAGAGCTGGATAAGCAACTGACCTCTTGGGTCAAATGCTTAACTGAATGCAGCCTTCCACTTTAACTATGGACACACTGGGTTGGCTTGTGATTTTAAGGTTGTACTTGTAATTGTTTTGTGTATGCAATGTGTGTACATGTTTCTGTGCACATTTATGTGAGTGTACATGTTAAGCGTGTAAAGTTCAGAGGGCGATCTCACATGTCAGTCCTCACCTTCTAGGTCATTTGAGACAGTCTCTTTTTTCTTGGTTGTTCACCTCTGTATATTCTGTTATCTGGCCTGAGGGCTTCTGGGAATTCTGTTTCCATCTCCTATCTCATTGTAGGAGTTCAGGGATTACAGGCACACCTGATTGTGCCTAGTTTGCCTGGTTTTACATGAGTTCTGGAGATCTCAGGTCCTCATGTTTGTGCAGCAAGTGCTCTACCCATTGACCATTTCCCAACCCTGACTTTAAAATGTTGAGTCAGCCCCTCAGCTCTTCCTTTGGTTCAATATTTGTTCTAAGTAGGTGAATGGATGTGCAAATTCAGATAGATTGGCTTCCATTCCTTCAGGAGCTGCATCCACATGTACTTATACCTCTGAAGGAAGCATCCCACTCAGAAACGGATGCTGGCTGAATCATTTGAGAGACAGAGAGGAGCCGTTTTCAGAGTGTCATCTTTGGGGAGTGTTTTGATCATTCCAAAGTTATATAATAATTTATTGTGCTTTCACACGTGATAATAGGATAGGTATTTTGAATTGGGGAAGTAGATTACTTGCATGCTTTTATTTATCATTACAACTTTGGGTAAATAGTTAAGTATTAGAATTTCTTTAAAAATTATTCCCTGTACAGATTTGATTTTGGATAGGTGTTGTGATTCTACTAATCTACCCTTAGATGAGTATAGTTTGACAGTTATCTGCATACCTACACTATTGTGTATTGAAAATGTACAATTGAGCATTGTAATATAAAGCCCTGACAGCATCACTACCATATATAAATATTTCTTATCCTACCTATGGAGAATAAGAAACTAGCAAATTTCTGCATTTGACAAATTAGTGTATTTGGGAGTAGAATTTCTGTGGATAATCACCATGAGGTCTCTTGGGTTACAGAATTTCAAAAGTGGGCCATTTTAATAGGACAGCGACCCCTTGATCACCATGCAGTTGCCATTGCAATTAGCTCAACTTATCTGTCATGGGAGGGGGCATGCTGCGAGCCTTGTGCGAGTGCTTCCTTTCTCTTCTCTCTTTTCATTTAACATGACCTTTTTTGCTTTGATTCCTTCTGACTGAGTTTTGAACCCTGACCCTCAAAGGGACTATGAAGTTTTCAAAATGCGAAAACGTGCATTGTGGTATTTCAGATTGTGTTCTGGTTCAGACTCCATTTGGAGGGGGCTGTTTCTTTAAACTTGTTTTCCCCCTTTGAGATGAACCTGTGCAACTCCTGCTAATAATAACTGGACCTTCCATGGTTCCAATGTGAATCACTTAGCTATTTAAAAACTAAGAGGGAATAGCTTTCATCCTTTTGGCCATGTGCTAAGATTAAACCCTTTCTCAAACCTTCGCAGGCAACCTAAGTGAGGAGACTGCGGAGATGATGAACAGACCTGAGAAGTTGCAAACATCTATGACACTCCTGAAGGCAAATTCAGCAGATTCCTGCTGTTACAGTTTCTAAAAGTGAGTACAGGATTTGGCATCACTGAGACTTACCTCCACCCAAAAACCTCCCAGAATCGAAGGGAAAGGAAATGCAGGGAATTGGAACAGATGCTGAAGCAGCTGGAGACAGACCTGAAATACAGTTACTAAGTGTGGGGTGCTTAGAGGCACTATGTTTTTAAAGAAGTCGTAGACGTTTTATTGCCACTAATGCTAAAATGAACAAGTCATCTGATCATTTTCTGGATTAACTGGTAATGAATCAATTAGCAAAGATTAAATTCAGGCAATCACCTAGTTAGTAATTGGTTTATAAATCCACTATAGCAGTAAAATGAGTCAAGTGTCCATGTAAGGTTTTAGAAACTCTGAGTACCAGAGAAAAGGGTGTTCAAGCACACATACACACACACACACACACACACACACACACACACACACACACATTAATTTTAAAATATTTTATTAGTTCTTTGAGAATTCCATAGAGTATATTTTTCTCGTATTTAACCCCAGCTCCTTCCTCTGGCTCTGTCTAGCTTTACTTCCATCACCTTATCCTTTCCCAATTCATGACTTCTTTTCTTTTATTTTGTAAATTTAACAACCCGTGAACTCTAATCTATCCAATTATAATTTCTGCTGTCTGTATAGTTCTAGGTGTGGAACCATCCAGTAGAGCAGCATCAATGAATCAAGAGCCATACCCTTTAAAAAAGTTGATTCTTTTTTTCCTAGAAGCCAGAAACTATCCATAGGTCCACAGTTTGGGGTGGGGTTCATGAACCCCTTTCACCTCCATTCTGGTTTGATCTTGTGCAGGTCTTATGCAGACAACCACAGCTGCTGTGAGTCCTGTTATGTGGTCCTGTCATGCCCAGAAGATACTGTTTTGCTTTGGTCCTCCCCAACCTCTGGCTTTTACAATCTTTCCACACCTTCTTTTGCACTGATCTCCGAGCCCTGGGGAAGGGGTATGATATACATGTCCTATTTGTGGTTGAGTACTCCAAAGACACCAATTTTCTGCGCTTTCACCGGTTGTAAATTTCCACATTAACCATTGTCCACTGCACATAGAAACTTCTTTCACAAGGTCTGAGGGCTGCCATAAACTATGGGTAGACAGACATGATTTTAGAGCACAGTTTGCTATTATGTGGATTTAGCAAAGTAATAATAGTAGGTTTACCCCTGGGGGGCCTGTGAGTGCTCCAACCATGGGTTCTTGACTAGATTTGCAGTACCAGTCATACATTTTGTCCTATAGAGTGGACCACGAATCCAATCAAAAAGCAGTTGGTTACCTTCATAACACTTGTGCCATGACTGTAACCATGGGCATACCTTGACATGTCAGTCATTATTGTAGCTCATAGTGTGCACAGATGGACAGCTGGGTATGACTGTTGATGCTTTTCCTCCCAGCAGACTGCATAGTACTTGTACTATTAGAGCTAGCCAGGTGGAAGTAAGTTTCCTGATCATTTCTGACTTGATTTCTCCATGTTCTACTCGTGTCTTCAGCAATAGAATCTTATCATCAATTCTCCTGGGCAATCAAGAGCAATGGCAAAAACATGTATTGTTTTGAGGGGGTCCCTGGGACACCCCCTACCAACCGTGTAAGGGTGGTATCCCACCCCTGGCACTGAATTTTCTAAAAAACTTAGTGTTGTTGTTGTTTTGTGTGTGAGTGTGTGTGTGTGTGTGTGTGTGTGTGTGTGTGTGATGTGTGTGAGTGTGGGCACATGCCTGCCATGGAGCATTGTAGAGGACAGACAGATGTTAACCTTTGGGTTTGTTGTCTCCACTGTGAGCTCCAGGAGTCTAACTCAGGTCATCAGTCTGTCACGTGTGCTTTCACCTGCTGAACCATCCTGCCAGCCCTCAAGAACATATTTTCATGCAGTTGTGTATGCTTGAGTTTGCAAATGTGATATCTTGTATCTTTCTTGCTGCTAGGGAACATGGATTCAATAACTAAAGGCAATTTTCACACGAAGGGCTACCTACTCCTCTGACTAGTTATCTAGTTGGCCTTTGATGTTCACATATGCAGATTTAACCATAAGAGATGAAATCTATTCAAGGAAAATTTTGATCCTTATTGGTCATGTACATACCTTTTTCTTGTCACTTTTCTCTAAGCAATACAGTGTGGCAACATTTGTATAATGTTTGCATCTGATTAGATTTTGTAACTAATTTAGAGATGATTAAACATATACAGGATCATGTACAAGGGTTATAGACATACTCTACATCATTTTATGCAATGCATATGACCACTGTGGACTTTTCTATCCACAGGGCATCCTGGACCCAATCTCCCATGGACACTGGTGAATAAATATGTATGTTTAGTCATAAGGAAATGCCATGTTCCTGCGGTTCTTCACCCTACGACAGTGCAAGTACCTTTGGAGCTCTTATTTATTCCCATTCTTTTATAAACTAATGTACCAAACCTCATTCCTTACTTCTGTGTGTCTGATGAATGCCTAGCATTTAGTGCAGCGCCACAAGCCAACTGGAGTCTGCTGCTATTGGTAGTAAAACAAAATCCTTTGCAGCATTGGAATGAGACGCAAGGCCGACGACGGGGCTCAGCAGTTCACTTATTGCAATCTCTTGGCTAAGGTGATTGAGTAGCTGGCACAAAAGAGGCTATGTTCTCCTAAGATAAATTTAGCAACTACTGTAACATGCAACAGAAAATCAAAGACAGGTACTTTGAGTTATGCCAGCAAACATATTTTGACAGTAGAATTTTAAAAAAGCTTTCAATTAAAGTCAATGTGAAGAATGCCTGCTGCATTTGAATATGCTAGTCTGGGCTGAAGGAACAAATAAATCCTCATATCTCAGTGGTTTCATATGAAAGAATTTATTCCTTGCTCAAGTAAAATCTGCTATAGGCTTGACAATGCTCCCAGACTACGTCCCTTCCATATGGTGATGCAGGGCTCCCAACTGCTTCCATGTTGTGGAGCTATGCTAGTCAGTGCAAGGCCCTCTGGTGCTGCATTTGCTGAATAGTATTTAGAAGACAGATCACTGACTTTTCACTGCCCTATCTCTGAAGCAGTAGTCTCATTCTGGCACAGATTACTGGCCCAAACTTGTCACTTGGCCATTCCTAACTTCAAAGTCTTCACAAAGCAGGACCCATTTGAAGTCTCAGATAAAGATCAAAACCAGGTGTCAGTGAGCAGTGTGACCACCCCATGCAATAGGACACCGACAAAGATGAATGTTTTTCCAGCTAAGACACTCATGACCCACTGCTTAAGATCACCCATTCAAAACCATGAAAATCACAGCATAAAAAAAAATAGTGCCTTTCAAATCAAAGTGTAGCAACTTAGCGCCAAATTTGACATTTACTGAGGCTTTATATGGTGCATTGGCTACCTATAAAACTTTGGCTTCTGTAGCTTAGTGGAACTGTAAAGTGAAATAAAAACAAGCAAAACTCTCCGTTAGTACTGAACTGCTTCAGATGAACGCAGGAGGTAACTCACACTGCAGCGCTGTGCAGAATTTAAGAGAATAATTATGAGAACTGCTACTAACAGAGGGAAGGCAGGGGAGAAAAGAGAGAGCCTTCTTCCCATCCTACCTTCAGCACCATTCTTTACTGCGCTGCTACAGAGACCGATGTTGCTTCATCAGTTGAATGGGTTGTAGAAGGAAAGACCTTTGCTAGCTTTTGTGCCTTTTTGTTGTCCAGAACTCCTGGCTTCTCAGAAACTCTTTTCTTTCTTCTTTTTAAAAAAATTTCTGAAGCTCCAGGACAATTTTATTAGAGTTTAAAAGAAAAACTCCAGGGCGGGTAGGCTGCATATCGCAGAAGCTTCCTGGAAGCTTCTGGAAAATGGAGAAGGGAAGGAAAAAAAATTATGCCATTTGAGTTAAGCTGGCATGGAGGTCAGTACACAGTGACAGGCAGCCACATGGTGGGGGGGGTATCAAGAAAGAGCGAGGAAGCCCAAAGTACCAGAAAAGCCATATTTAGATTCTATCCAGGATCTGAATGAAGGAGACAGAAAAAAACAAAAAAACAAAAAACAGACAAGTCCATTTTTCTGAGTCAGGGCTAGGAAAGGTGGGTAGTCTCAACAAACCCCATGGCAGCTTGTAGGCACCATCAGGATCTGTATCCTTTCTTATCTTTTTAGGGATGATTTCTTTCTAAATGTAAGAACAGTGTCTACTTATGGAAAAGTGAGAAATAAGAGATTATTCATTTTTTTTTCAAAAAATGAATGATCCTGATAATTTGTTCAGGAATGCCCCCATTAACATTTTGGTATACTTTTTTAGGCTTTTTAATTATTTTATTTTATATCATTGAAACCGTGCATTGTAGATAATTTCATGATTTATTTTGTTTATAAAATTCACTAAACCGACAATATCCCAGAGACACATTGTCTGAATTTTCTGTTTTTTTAATTAAAATTTTTTAATTTTATGTTTATAAATGTTTTGCCTGAATGTATATTAGTGTACCTGTGTTGTGCAATGCCTACAGAAATCAGAGGAGGACATCAAATCCTCTGTTATGAATGGTTGTTAGCCATCATGTGGGTGCTGGGAATGGAACCTGGGCCCTCTGCACGAGTGGACAGCACTCTTAACAGCTGAGCCTTTTCTCCATCCCCTATTTCTATTTATAAGGAACAGATATACATAGAACTCTGTGCTGCATTTAATTACTCAGACAATGGATCCTCCAGAGCAGTGATTTCAGTCCTCACTGTACATTAGAGTCAATAAGAGAGCATTAAAAACTACGTGGTGCCCAGGTCCTACACAAACAAATTCACTCATGACCTGAGGGGTTGAAGTCCTGTCATGGGTCTAGTTTGGGTATACAAGGATACTATTATGCTTTTAGTATATAGCAGAGTCATTCTGTTCTTTCTCCCAATTTATTTTCTGATTTTCTGAACTCCAAATTTGATCCAAAGCCATGTCTAATTCTATGCTCACTTGTCAAAAAACTTGAGAACCTGTACCATCAGCTCATTTTTTAATTGGTATTTCTCAGAAGCACTAGCTTAGAAAAACCTATAATTTTTTCTACATTATAAAATTGATTAGCTGTGTTGTGTCTCATCCAATACAGACTCAGTCCTAGCTGCATGTTACAGTTACTTGGGGAGCTTAAAAAATGAAACCAGATGAAACACCTGTCCAGCACCATGGTCCTGAATTCTGGCCCAACTGTAATTGAAGGGGGCCCATTCCTTGGGTAGTTATAATACTTGGCCAGTTTTGAGAACCAGGATTAGAAAATCTATCAGTCTTGAGAACATAGAACCCTAAGGCACAACATAAATGACTTTATCTTCCCTGGTCCTCAGAACTCTTTGAACAATAACATGTCTTTCTAAGTGGAAGACGGGAAATTGAACACAGGTCATGATACTGATCGTTAGATAAAAAGGTGGCAGGGGTCAGGATCACTGTGCAACAGAAACAGAAAGGACTCTGGCAAAGTGAGAGTTTATTTCAGGGTTAGCGGCGCTGGGTCTCAACTCGAGAGTGAGTAAAACCAGCAGTCTAATGGCTGCTGGGGGCTAGCTTATAAAGGGAAAAGAAGACAGAAAAAGAGAATATTTTTCTGCTGTTTGAGGTTGTTTTGAGGCTGTTCAGGGAGGGCATAGGGTCTATATCTGGTGAAACTTATCAAGGAAAACATCTACTGTAAAACATGTTTTTTACAATTACAGGGCCCCAGGAATGCAGCAGCTACAGGGCTTGGGAACCCTGTTTGTGAGCCTGTGGAGCATGCTCTGGTGATCACAATGCATTGAATCACCAATTCCAGGAGATGCTTTTGTCAGCTTGCAGGTGGCTGGGAGTTGGCTGACTCAATTCCTCCTAGGGGCCTTATGACTTCTGGGTCTGGGGTCACCAGGACCTGAATCCTATCACTGATGATGCATTCTGGTTGCATGTGCCATAAGATGTGCTTGAGGAAGGAGATTCATTACAAGCAGACATGGATGCAAGGTCAAGGCATAGGTAGAAGGTGGCTCTGTTAAGTTAACAAGCAGTGTAAGTCTCAGACATCAAGTATTTCTTCAATGTTTTTCACTTTAAAAAAAAAATCACTGTGCAGGCTCAGCAGTTAAGAACACTGGTTATTCTTGTAAAACAACCGGGTTTGAATCCCAGCACCCACATGGCAGCTAACAACTGTCCGTAACTCCAGTGCCAGGGGATTCAACAGCCTCTTCTGTCCTCCACGGGCATTGCACGACATGGGTGCACTTACCTACATGCATACACATAAAATAAAAATAAAAATAATAAATAAAAATTTTTTAAAAGATAGTTTAAAAAACCACTGTACTTTGTGTGTTGATTTGAGTATGTCATTTCATGGTATCTTGTGTGTACATATAGCATATTTGATGTATTTAACAAACATGCTTCTCTGGGTACAAATCATTAAGCAACTGTGATTTATTTTATGTGCATTTTTAAAACATTACTGGCATCTCCATTCTCTTGCCTCTGAGTGATAATTCACATATCCCCTGACCACTCTGCACTAAGACTCTGTAATTGGCACTAATGAAAGCTATTTTGAAACTGGCTGTAGTGGTGTGTGCCTTAAACCCAGCACTCAGTAGGCTGAATCAGGAGAACCATGATTTCAAAGATAACCTAGGCTACACAGTCAGACCCTGTCAAAAAAGAAGTTGGGCTATTTTCGTCACCCTTCAACAACTTTTGTGATAGTGAGCTTTGGGAGTTGCAGCTGAACTGATCTGAGCTCTCATTCCCAGTAGTGGCTGTGCAGTTTGTGTCTGGGTGCAGGGAGTCAGATACCAGACCCCCAAGCCTCACAGCTGTAGAAGGCAAAGAACTAGGTGGTTCCTTAGGGCTGAAGTGTCTTCTCCTTATGGGACATTCAAATATCCATTGAAGGAAATCCTCCCTTTTCTTGCCCTCACATTTTGGAGGCTTTGTCACATGTAGCACCTTAGTAATAGCAACTACTTTTTTATTCTGGCTGATAAACTAGAAAATATTGCCTACAGTGTGTTCCTCCATTGAACTGAACTTAGCATTCTGGTTTTATCTCTGCTGCCTAGTGGACATCTGGTCAAGGAGAGCGCTTAAGCATCTTCTTTTAAAAATTCTATTTTGTATGTGTATGTATGTGTGTATATGTACAGGTGCACATGTGCCAGCTTTCACTGTTAGTCTTCAGAAGCCTTCTACCTTTTTTTGTGGGGAAGAGAGGCAGGGTCTCCCATGGGACCCAGGGTTTGATGAATAGGCTAGGTTGGCTGGCCAGTGAGCTCCAGGGATCTGCCTGTCTCTGTCTCCCCTGAGCTAGAATTACAAACAGGCACTACCACATCTAGCTTTTGATGTGGGTGCTGGGAATTGTACTCAGGTTCTCAGGATAACCCAGCAAGCACTCTACTGACTGAACTATTTCCCTCACCCTACAACAACGTTTGTGATAGTGAACTTTGGGATTTGCAGCTGAACTCATCTGAGCTCCCATTCCTTTGACTTATCAGTAGTGGCTGTGCAGCTTGTGTCTGGGTGCAGGGAGTCAGACACCAGGCCCCCAGGCTGCACAGCTGCAGAAGACAAATTCTTGGAAGGTTCTGTTAAAAGCCCTTGTAGCAGCATGAGGAAACAGGCTGTCTTTCACCTATTCAAACCTGGGGTTGGGAGTGAGATTCATTGCACATTAAAGAGCCTCTCCAAAAAATGCCTCCTGGATCTATAAAAAAAAATGTGTTCATCACTGTTAACTGAGTGAGTCTTGATGCTGCTTAACCAGAGCAGTTCTACCTGCAGTCACCCAGGTGAGAAGTAGCTAGATTGCAAAACACACTAAGCTTCACGATCGCCACTTGGGGACTCATATTTAAAACCACTGATTGTTTTCCCTGTCTTTGGCATATTAATACCTCTTCATCCTTAGGGCTCATTACTCCATTTGTCAGCCTTATGGGCCTCTTATTTCAGCTTCCTTGGGAAATGGCAGCCTGCTTGCCTCCTAGAGGACCCCAAAGTGAATTTGCGGCTTTCCACGTAGTCTATTTTAAAAATCATGTTGCTCAAAACATGTTCTCCAAATTTGATAAAAATCTGTCAAACTAACTTTGCTTGTTATAATAACAAAGATACATAATACATACACAAATATTTTTATTTGTATAGCCATGCATTGATGTAGTTAAAAAGAAATAAATACTAGTTAGTAAACGCAACTGGCTAAGACAAAGAATATTTTGATTGTGCTGTTGGAGTAAATGGGAATTTGAACAGCATTGTTTTGCAACCCAGCCAGAGATGGGGGTGGGGGGGTAGGGATAGTAAATTTTCTCAAATGCTATATAAGAGTCTGTGCCTGTTGCTATTTGTCTTTCCAGAGATATCATAATTCTTGATGGATTTGTTATATGCAGTCTTGCTTGGATGATGCTTCCACCTCTTTGATTGACCCACTAGGAATTCCATTACAGGGCTGTCCTCAGGAAATCTGCTGCTGGCTGAGCCTGCTGCATTGCCATGTGCTTTTCACTTTAGTGAAAAGATCTCTGTCTGTTTGTCCCGCTAGGCGCTTACTCTCTAGATGTATACTAGGATAAAAGGTTTAGTTTTGACCTTTCCAGGTCCGGATTACATATAACTGCATCTTCTCATGCAGTGTCGTTACAGTATGGACACGACTGGACACATCAATTTCTTTTAGTAGAGAAACAGGTTCTTTGGCTTCTTAAGAAGTTGTGGATTCATCTTCATTTTTGCTCTAGTAGTCATTCCACATCTGAAAATAAGATGTTTCCTGTACATTTTTGCTGGAAAACTTAGCTCTTCCTGACACATGACACAACTTCCTTCCTTCATTAATTAATTCATTCATGTGCACGTGTGTGTGTGTGTGTGTATTTATGTGTCTGTGTCTGTGTCTGTGTGTGATGGATGTATGTATAAATATATTTATGTGTTTGCATGTGTAGTCTGGACAGAAGATTGAGTATGTTACTCAATCACTGACCACTGTATTTATTTATTACATTTTTTTGTTTATTTGTGCGTGTGTGTGTGTGTGCATGCACGTGCACGTGTGTGTGTATGTGATAGCGCACATGAAGAAGTCAGAGCACAAATTGTGGGAATAGGTTATTATTTTCCATCATGTCTGTTCTGGGGATTGAACTCATCAGGTCAGATTTGGTAGCAAGTGCCTTGACCTACTGAGTCGTCCTGCTATCCCTCCACTTTATTTTTTTAGAGAGGGCCTCTCACTGAACCCAGAGCTTACCAATTTCGATTGGCTGTGCAGCCAGCTCTAGGGCTTTTCCTATTTCATCCTCCATAGAATTGAGATTATAAATACATGCAGTATGCCCAGCTTTTTACATAGGTATAGGCGAACTCAGATCCTCATGCTTTGCATAGTAAGCACCATCTCCCCAACTCCTATTTTTATTTTTAAAGTGGTTGAAGGATCACCAGCAGATTTGGACACTCACCAGAGGACTTTGACTTCCTTATGCATAAGCAGGAACTTATAAACAAGGTATGAATTCTGAAGTTGACGTTCTTTGCCTGATGCAGTTCAGAACTATGCCAAATGTTTTTCTGGGGAGCAGAAAGAAGTTAGCTTTAGTGTTTACCTTCTCAAAATTATCCTATCATTTGAATTCTCTGGTGAAAGCACATGCTCTATTCGTGAATACTCAGTCTTCATGAAGAGTCTGGATTGTTGTAGACAATTATCCAGGATCTGATCCTATCCTTACTTCCTTACTTCAGTCCTTACTGGATAAACTCTCTTGTCTCCATTCTAAGCATAGTTTCACATTTCTTTTCTGAACCCCATTTTTTTTTTCATTTTTGTTATTATAGCTTATAGAACCTTCCAGCGGGAGCAAAGATGCTGCCGATCAAATTAGCACCCACCATTCTTTACCACTTCCACTCACGTTTCTTCTTCTTTTTTTTTATTTCCTGGACTATGTCCTCCATCTTTCCATGTGAAAAATCAGCATATCACCATTTAGCACCTATGAAGTATACACACACACTTGGAAAATTGAGAAGAGGAACAGGTTGGATTGTTATAGACAATTATCCAGGATCTGATCCTGTCCTTACTTCAGGGTTATTCTTCTCCCCTTACAATAGAACTTCAAATTAGATCATAGCACAAATTTTTAGATAGAAATTTCTATCAACTCACCTAATTACCTAACATGTGTGGAATTTCCACTATGTTGCTTGGATTTGAAGGTAAAATTTAATTTTTAATTGAAACAAATCCTGGTGGGGATTCTATCCTACCTGCAGATTGTACTGGGGTGTGAGGATAATCAACTGTGTATCTCACTCAGAATACTGGTTAATAGCTGTAAATCCCAAAGCAAAAGTTTCCAGTTTGGGATTTCACAGGACATTGTTGGGGTTACCATAAGCTTAGTTGAGGGTTTCCATCATTAGGCTACTATTTCCTCACGTCCATATAGTCAGCCAATACATTCTAGGGGCCCTAGTAAAGGTTGGCATTGTTCCAGGTGCTGCAGAAAGTACTCACTGAATGAAAGTGTTCTCAGATTAGCAAACCCGCCATGATTGCAAGGTGACCAGAAGAAAGTAAGGCAAGGTAAAGGAGTGAGGGCACAGATGTAGCTTCTCTAAGTCAAATTATAGACTTTCCTTTCCATTGATTATTTCAATGCAGACTGACAAGGAATATTGGAACAGCATGGAACCTGTTTCAGTGATAACCACATGGGATAAACCGAGTCTGATCAAATTGAACGGTATGTCTGCATCACAAGGCAAATTATTAGCAGCTCAGCCCAACCTAAGATTTCTGAGTGGTGGATCAATATTTGTGATGTTTGTTAGAGGAAATTGTTAGGAATGACACATACATCCTTGTAAGACCCTCAAAGTTTTAAAATATCTTTGACGATGCTGAACCCTAAAGAATGTCTTCTGCTTTGATGAGAAAAGGAAAAAAGAAATGGTTGTCTGAATTCTAGAATTCTGCCTGGGGTCGCCTGCACAAGATCATTAGAGCTGATTAATCTATTATAGATAAACAAATAAGTAAAATGATCACTTTCAATTCAGAGGTGGCAGAGCAGATGTGCTTTAGAGGATTGTCAAGATAACCTGATGGTCCTCATGAACAGAGGTGATACATTTATCATAGAGACATATGGAGATCATAGAGGTGGATGGCATGATAGAGACCATACCTCCACATTTTGGCTTTTTACTTGGGAAAGCAGAGGCCAAACGCATTAGCGACTTGTCCAGTGATGCACAGCACCAGAGGCAGAAAAGGCATCTTGACCCTTCATTTTGTGTTTGTTTTGCCTTCCTATTTCATATTCTGAAACAATTTAGTAGGAAATCAGCACTTTATTTCATAGGTAACATTAAAAGGATTTGTCTTTATCTTGTAGGCCAACTCCTTGCCAGCCTTTGAGAATGATTTTGAACCTATGTATATCTACTTCAGAACATTTTCCTCCAGAATGCTGAAGCTTATAGCCTATTAGCTTATTGTTGAACAGCACATGAACAAATTTCAGTAGAGTTTTTCTTGATAAATCATATTTATTCCTGTAAGTCTTTAAAGTGGATATTTATAGTATAGTTATTATAGTTAGATAATTCCATACAGTATATTTGGAATTACTAGTTACCCTTAAATATAATTTTTATTATAATATTTTAACTCTTTTGAAAGTTTCATACAAAGTAAATTAGTCATATCCATCCACCACTAACTCTCTCCTACTCTCCCTAGTGCCCTAACACCGTCTCTCTCCCACCTTCACGTCCTCCTTTTTCTTGTTGTTATTAATAATCCCCTGAGTCCAATTAGTGCTGCCCATATGTGCATGGGTATGGGGCCATCTGCTAGGGCAAGGGCAACCTACCATCAGAAATGTCTCCAAAGGAGTATGAATCTTCCTCCCTCAGCAGCCATTAACTGCCACTAGCTCCTCAGCTAGGGTAGGGCCGTGGGAGTTCTTCATTCATGATGTGATTTGACTGGCTTGATCTTGTACAAGTAACCACAGCTGCTGTGAATGGACACATGTAGCAGCCATGTCATGTTCAGACTATTCCGAGCCAGTAGGAATTCCCAATTATTTGTGCTCACCTAAAGACAGTGCTTTAACAGTTCAATACAGATTGAGAGAAAATGTTTATGAAGCCTTTTCTGTAAGTTTATCCAAGTTCAGATGCTGTTCCTGCTGACCTGCCTGGATGAACACAACAAGTCGGTCTGTAGTGTTTATACTCTGTCCTCATTGCTCTCACCATTTTTTCCCAGGCCACATTCCCCAAATGGGCCATAACCTGATTATGAATTGACAAGCCATTGTAACACTTCAGCTGAGGCAACAGCCCCTTCTCTGAATCAGAGAAAGGTTCAACTTCATTTCAAATTCATTGAATTTTCATATTTTCCAATCTGCTTCTGTATGTTTACAAATATGCTAAATAGTGACGTTATTTCGTGCCTTGATTTGCATTGTTGTATTATGTGCACCTCTGTCTTGACCTTTGTCTTTCTTTCACTTGTACCAGCTTGTACCTGTTGTATGGAGAACTAATGAATTCCTACCCTCCGACTGCTCAGTCTCACCAGAGAATAGATTGACCTACTACCTTTGACATCTGGAGTCTCATGAAGAGGAAATCTTCAGAGTCAGTGAGGCATTTAGAAAATCCCTTTTCTACATGGTTGCTAATAAATAAAATAAAATTGTTCAGAGGAGTAAGAAGATTTCTGTGGTTCTATTAGTACTATTGCTTTATCATCAGATAGATTCGATTTTTATAAAAATACATTTTATTAATTCATTGTGATTAATATATTCATAATAATTGATATATTCATATTATGCAATTAATATATTAATTCATTATGATTAATATATGCATATTTTGATCATATTCAAACCCCACTCCTCTCCCCCTCACTCCTCCTTTATTCACTCTCACCCCCTACACCAACTCGCCATTTCATGTACTTTGTTTTCAACACCCACTGAGTCCAGTTTGCTCTTTACTTAGGGGAATGGAGCCATCCACAGGAGCATGGCCAACCTACCAGGAAAGAGAAAACTGACTCCCTCCCTGAGAAGTCATCAACTGTCAATAGCTTCTTAGTTGGGGTGTGTGTGAGCTCCTCCATGCTGGAATGTTGACTGACTTGACCTTGTGTACTTCTTGTGCAGGCAGCCACAGCTGCTGTGCGTTCATGAGTGCCTTGGTCCTGCCTTATCTAGGACTTTGTTTTGTCCTAGTTCTCCCTGACCTCTGGCTTTTACAGTCTTTTTATCCTTCCTTCTATGACACTTTTTGAGCCCACATATATACATATACATATATGCATATACATCATATACATATACATGTATGTCCCATTTCTGGATGAGCATTCCACAGCCACATTCTCTGGACTTTGACCAGTTGTGAGTAGTACTACACAAAGAAGCTTCTCTGATGACTGTGAAATGCACTAATATATGGTAAAGATGTATGTCTTTAGAGAGAAATTTTGTATTATATCCGTTTTGCCAAATAACATTACTAAGTTTACCCATTGGATCTACAGGCTCCCTAGCTATGAGTCCTTGTTCAGATTTATTGCACCAAGTATGTCTTTCCTCCTAAAGAGCAGACCTTAAATCACACCAAACAGCAGTTGGTTACCCCCATAACATTTATGTCACTATTGTACCCATGGTCAGATCTTGTAAGTCTGGTCATTATTGTACCTCACAGATGGAAAAGACTGTTGATGGCTTTTCTCTCTCAGCAATCTACACAGCACTTCAAAAGCCAACCAGCAGGGAGGAAGCGTCCCAGTCAGTACCTTGTCTTTGACCATAGTATATGGTGTCTTCTTTAATACAGCCTTTCCATCAAGTTGTGGTGGGCAAACAAGAGCAGTGCTAATGGCCAGTATTGTTTTGGGCATCTGTGGGACATCCCTGACCAACAATTTGAGAGGAGATTTTTCCATACCAGGCACTGGGCTTTTTATTTGACAACCTATGGCTTCTGGAAGGAGCATTATCCCCTGTGTAGGATAACTCCAATTAAACTCTCTCCATGAATATAGCTTATAAAACAATAAGTTTCCATATGACTTTTTAAAGTATGTTTATTTTATTTTTAAAACGTATTTTATTTATTATTTTTATTTTATGTGTGTGCATGTATTGCCTGCATGTAGGTAAGTGCACCCGTGTTGTGCAATGCTCATGGAGGACAGAAGAGGCTGTTGAATCCCCTGGAACTGGAGTTACGGACAGTTGTTAGCTGCCATGTGGGTCCTGGGATTCAAACCTGGGTCTTCTGTAAGAACAGCCAGTGTTCTTAACCGCTGAGCCATCTCTACAGCCCCGAAGCATTTTTTTTTTTTTTTTTTTTTTTTAATTATCCCTTTCCCCACAACCTTACTGCTCTACCTTCCTACCCCTCTCCATACCTGGGAGGGTGAAGAAAACACCATATTTCTTTAGATCTTTATAAAGATCTAAAGTCTAGTTAACTAAGATTCTCATTCATGTTTTTCAGGTACAAAACCACGTTCTCAAAAGATAACATAATAATAAAAGCCACCTAGCCACATCATATTGAAAAGAAGACTAGCGAATATACCAAACTTTTGGTATTGATCTTATTTTCTCAGAAGCATTCAAGGTCTTCATATTTTCTCTCTTGTAGTTTTAAAGTTATCTTCTGAATAAGCCGCATGGGAATCTTGAGTCTTTGAGTCACATGAACACACAACCTATGCATAGTGTTTGTATGTGGAAGGTGAAGAATTTTACCAGTGAGGCTCATAGTGACTGATGTTGACAAAGAAGGAGGTTAATGGAAGCCTGGAAAGTAGCCAGGTGAATTGGGTTTTTCTAGTCATGGCATAAGCTTATGTTGGAAGTCAGGGAAAGGAAACAAACATTGAGTGTCTGTGAAACACAAGGCTGTAAAAGACTTCACTGCAGAGCACAGCAATTCTGTGATGGTATGAGATATTCCCTAAAACTAGGGATGTGAGGTTCTGAGAGGGATGTGATCATGTGTGTAGATAGCAGAACATTCAGGTCATGAGGTAGACTGTGCACACATTCCTTAAGTAAAATTAGACTTCTTTATAAGTGAAAATTTGTTCACCCTCTCATCTCAAAAGAGCTGTGTGGCCTTCTATATTGCAGCAATTGAGACAGTGACTTAACAAAGCATAGAATGATACACGGGGAGCAGGACTGGAATTTTAATGAGCTGAATTTGTGCTGTCATTATCACCATCAGACTCATAAATCTCTGTGTTTCTGGTCTTTTTTTATCATTCGCTAAGAAAAAGAACACACTTCCTTTCATTTAAGCTGGTGCTCTCTTGCTGTAATGCAGTCTTTAGCCATGCATTCATGCAGTATTATTCTCCTACATTTGCATATTCTAGTACCCAAAGAAGTCCTGGGAATTTCAAATTTAGTAAAAATGAATTTTGGAATAGAGTCTCTCTAATACTTATGCCTCCAGATATAAACTCTCTGGAGAGTTTCAAGTGGAAAAAAGTTTCTCAAACCTTCTAACACATCTAAGAAATGAAATCCCATTGACAAATACTTTTGGCTGAATGCCATTAGATAAAACTTCTGCTAGCAAATTTTATTGAAGTTTTATTGGGAAATAAAAAGAAATCTCATTAAAACAACAGCAACAACTGAATCAATTCCAGGTAGATGCTAAAGACCATGTTTAGGAGAGAGGGTTCTTATCATTTAATTTTTTTTAATGGTTGAATGTGCAGAATGAAATTTTATCACACCCAGCCCCTCTTCTTGGCAGGGAGGTATCTCCATGAATACACTTGTCAATATAACAACTGGCAGATGTTTTCTTTCATTTCAAAGATAACATTTGCAATTGCTGACAAAATCTGGAAATATCTACTAGATGAGTGCAGACAAACAAAGTCCTAAGTATGGAGGTTTTGCTGGTGGAGCACCTTATGGGTTCATTCAACTTTTTTCCCCAATGAACATTTATTGAGGCTCTGATGCATTTATATAAAGGTAGGAAATCATCCAAAGCACTTTTACGGTTGCAAAGCTTTGTGTAGTTGAAGAGCTGATTGTCACCTTTCTGATTTTTTTCTTGTTTCCTAAGGTTGTGTGCTTAACACAGCATCCTTTTGGGGTTAGTCTGGGGACAGTTGTGGGAAGGATAGTGCTGATGTTTCATACAGCTTTTGGTAATCAACTGAATTCACAGACTCTTTAAGTACAAATCTTTTGGTGTAACTTAAACCTTCTTTAAGAAGCTGCTATGGTTTGGGTATGATCCAAATAACCCTCAAATTTTTATGAGGTTGTATGTAATTTGCACTGTATGGTGTTGAGTGTAGAAATTTAGTCTAACTGGTCCTCGGGGGAGGAGCATTTAGGAGATGATTTAGGTTAGATAAGGTCATTAATGCTGAGCTCTTGATGCCTGATGTCCTCTTGGGAGCCTGCCAGTAAGAAGGAGGCCATTGTTTGATGCAGCACCTTGCCTTTTTCTTTATAAAGAGACCTGCTTCACGTGCTTCATTATACTTATGACATGAACTTAGGTACTTAACCATCACTTCTCTATTTAATTTGAAAATTGTACCATTAGACTTGGGTGCTAAAAGTTGAGAGGCTGAGCACAGTTATAGGAAGGATGAAACTGAAGTTTCATACATCTTCTGGCACTCAACTGAATTCAATTTCTTAGATGGTGATTTGTGGGATCCATTTTATGCACAGTGTGCAGTTATCTCCTTTAATATTATTTCTTGACCAGATAGAGCTTGATTTTGCCAATGGCTCAGCGTGCTCGAGCTTGCAGGAGTGCATTTCACAAAATCTTAGGAGCTGAAGACTCAGCTTTGGAGATAGAGCCTAGCTGTAACACAGAAGTTGAACACATCTAATCAATGCTAAGAGGCAGTGGAAATCAGTGCCTGAAGATCTGCATGTTGGATTCAGGCATGAAGGATCACAATCATGATATAAAATCATGGATATAAAATTCATTTTTAAAGTATCACAGGCAAAGCCTCCTTGAGAGACAATATCATCTGGACTGGTCACTGCTCACTTGGTGTCGAGTGGTTCCCACCACCTCTGGCAGTGGAATGTGACAGCTCTGTCTATTCCTCATGTCCATGAAAAGATGCCTCAACATGCCTTAGTACCTCCAACTATATTTATTAACAGCATACCATAAAAGCTTGTGAAGGAAATTAGTGTTTTAAAGGTAAAGGCATTTCCCACAACTTTCTCACCGGGCCCTTTGAATCGATGCAGAATTCTCTGGAGCATCTCTGGACCTCTTCCTTGCTCCAGTTCTATCCTACAACAATAGCTGTTAATTAAACCAATCTTTGTAGATTTCTCAGGCTTTACTGCACACGAAAGAAGCATGTGTGTATCCTGCATGTAGTGATAAAATCCCAGTTCTGATTCAGTGGGTCTGGGCTCTGAGCCTCAAGCTGTATACTTGAAGTAAGAACTGGGGAGTGTACATCTTGTGGCTCCAAGAACCGCTTTTGAAGAGCAAGGCTGTACATCTTCTTTCATGTGAATGAAATAAATAAAATAGAACTAGTATTTATGAGTCGTGCCTCAGGCCGGAAAGCTTCAGGCCACCTGGAGGGTAATTATGAATACCATTTCGCTCATTCTCCCACAAAGCTACAAAACCCATGGTGTGCCGCTGCCCCTGTCTTCCCGCCGTCCTCATTCCCACCCTTCTCTACCACAGCTTCCCCGCTGTCTTCCACTGTTCCGATTCAGGTTAAAACCTACCCTCCCCCGAGGTTCTGAGCAGACAAAGAGATGAAAGGCTGGCGATTTTATAGCTTATTCTAACTCGCCTTATTTAAAAGGGCAAAACTAGGATTGGATCCCAGTTTCTCTGATCCCAAACTATAGCTTCCTTTGATGAGAGTATGTGGAGCAGACCTGCTGAGGCCTTGTCATGCGTTAGGGAGCATTTTAGGAAATTACTGAACCTCCTTCCCAACCAAATGCTGGCACTGTGACTGCAGTATTTTCCTCCAAAACCCCACTAGTAGAGAGGAGCAAGACTGGAACAGAAGGTGAGTGTACAAGAAGCAACACCAGCTACAAGAACAATCACAGAGGGATCTGAGATTAGGAGGTAAAGGGAGGAGCCAGACTTCAGCTAAGATCACAGTCAGCCATCCTCTAAGCCTCTTCCTATGGGACTATTTTGAGATCTTGCACCATCACCAGAAAAAAAAAAATGAAGTTTACAAATGTTCAGAGTGCCTCAGAACGTTAAGATGGAGAGCTTAATCTTTAGTTGAGCATTGAAATGACAGTCATGGAGCTGTAGAAGGGCAAAGACAGAAATCACGAAAACAGCAAGCACAGGGGAGAGACCAACACAATTATCATCCAAGTTCAGGGGCCCTGACTTCATGAAGGATTAACACATCATAGCATCTGCTAGAGTTCAATACTGTGATTTTTGGTCAGAGTGGGATTCTTGAAAAGGCAGGATTCAAACTGGGCTGCAGAAGATGGCAAACTTATGTGAAGAAAGAGCTTCTTTAAATCAGGGTGAATTGTGGGGGGGATGAGAGGAAATTTGCACTACTCAGTTTTTAAATGGTTAAGTTATTAAGGTATGACTCACATCCATTAAATTAACTCATTAAAATACATAACAGCAGCAATTCGTATATTCACCATGTGCAACCATCCACACTAATTCCAGAACATTTCCATCACTGTCCAAGAAAATCATAAACCTATTAATGATTTCTTCCCCATCCCCACTCCCAGCCTAGGGCAACTACCCCTCTGTTCTGAATTTACTTATTCTGGGCACACCAGGCAAACAGAGTCACATAATACTTCACCTTTACTGTTTGGTTTTTTTCATTTATACTATTTTCAGGGTTCATTGTCTTTATGGAAGACAGTATTCCATCATAAGAATACAACACATCTTTTTTATCCATTTGTTAGTTGATAGTGATCTGGATTATTTCCAACTTCTATTATAATGAATAATGGTATGATAGAAATTTGTTTATAGGGTTTTCTCTGAATATATATCTTCAGTTCTTATGATAACTCTATGTTTAATTTCAGGAACAATTCTCAAAGCTGCCAAACTTTTCCAAAGTGATTTATTCATCTTATGAGGTATGAATTTATCCACACCCTTACCAACATTTGTGATTATCTGTCTTTTTTCTTTTTGTATTCTTTATTTTTATTTCTTTAATATTTTAATTAGCTTTTTTATATTTCATACAACAGTTCTTAATCAAATTAAGATCCCCTCCTCCTTTCATGACCCCCTCCCCCTGGCTTCATGTATTCTGCCAAACTTGTTAAGTCCTATCTGGTCAAGCATTTTACCCAGATGTCCTTCAGTGCAAGTTCATCCACTGGAGTCTCTTTAGCCTACCTAGAGATCTTAAGGAAGGTCTACCCAGCAGTAATCAGTCTCTAACAGTTCTCAGGCTAGGGCTGGCCCACTGGCCATTTCCCTCACATAACTCTGGGCCCGTGTCTGATTGAGTATGGGAGTTGTGCTCAATGCCATCGTTGACACAAGTTCACATGAGCAAACTTCCAGTGGCCTGAAAGCCTCTATTTCCCTATGTTTATGGACGAACCCTGGCTCTTACAATCTTTCTGCCCCCTCTTCCACAATGATCCCTGAACTGTGGGTGAATGTGGTTTAATATAGTAGTCTTTTTCAATGACACATACTCTGCAGTCTCTTATTCTCTAAAACTTAGCCATTTGTGGCATTCTGTGTACATTTCACTCTGCTGTATAAGGAAGCTTCAGTGGTGAAAATTGAGGGATGCACTAGTATTCTCTCCACCCCCTGTTCTATGTTCCTGAGCTTTAGGTATAGAGATGCCAGTATAGGTATGTCACCTAGGACTGATATCTCTCAGACATATATGCTCTGTGTCTGACCAGTTGTGGAACTCTGCAGTAGCTTCCATCTGTTGCCAAAAGAAGTTTCTTTGATGAGTGATGTATGGTACTTTTGTCTGTGGATATAAGGATCCATATTTAGGATATGGTAAGAAATTTCATTTGTCTAGAGATATGACAGAGATATAAGTTTTCTTTAAGATATATGACTTCTTCAGCCATATATATTTGGCTATAATTACAGTGCCACCCATGAGTTCACTCCCATTGAGAGGGCTTTAAGTACAATTAGATAGCTGTTGATTACCCCCTGCCCCCCAGATAACAGTGACATTACTGTACCAATAGAGGTAGTTTACTGTGCTAGTCACTATGGTTATTTGGCTTTAGAACTGAGTTGGATCATTGATTGCTTTTCTCCCTTAGCAGCTTGGATTGTATCCTCTAGAACTATGAAAGATAGTCTTCAGGGAGAAGGCTTCCAGGTCAGTTCCTGCTCCATTGCTCCAAGCCCTGTGTCTAAATTAAGTATGTCCTGTCTTTTGCAGTAGGGCCTTGCCTTCAAGTTCTGGGAAATAACCAAAGGTTCTGGAAATAGCCTCTGTTATTTTGGGAGTCTCTTGGATTACTCTGACCAACCACTTGAAGGGAGGTCTCTCTTGCCTGGCACTGTGCTCCTTGCCATACAGCCCCCAGGTATACACATGTAGTAATGTTCCAACACCATATGTGTATTTATCAGGAGATTCCCAAGCCAACACATTCCCCCCTGTCTTCCCATGCTCCCTATGTGTTAGTCATCCTAGCAGATGAGATAGCATCTCATTGTGTGATTTCTTTGCACTGCTCTAGTGATTGTGTTGAACATTTTTCATGTACTCTTTGATAATTTATATACATTCTTTGGATTAATGTCTATTCACATTTTTTCCCCATTTTTCTCCAGATTTTAAACCCTGTTTGACAAATCTGGCCTTTTCTTAGTGTATTAGTGAGATTTCTATCTCACTAATTTCTATCTCAGTAGAAAAAAAATACTCAAGGTAAATGAATTTATGAAGAGAATGGGTTTATACCGGCCCATTGTCTTATGTTTCTGGAGGTTTCAGTACAAGACTGAGTGGCCTCATTATTTTGGATCCTGATGAGGGCAGTGAATCAAGGCAAAGATGATCATGGAACTAACTGCTTACTTCATGAATTGGGGAGCAGAGACATGTTCCACATCCCAATATGGGAATGACCTTAATGACCTAATATCCTAATGACCTCCCCTTCTATTTAGAAAAATTTTTGCTTTGTTTTGTTTGGAGACAGCGTTTCATTACACAGCCTATGACCTCAGTTTGTAATTCTCCTGCCTCAGCCTCCCCTCTCTCCTCCAGTGTTGGGATTATAGGTGTGTACCTTCATGTCTGGTGTAGGCTCCACCTTTTAAAGGGCCACACCATCTTCCAATGCAGCTACCGGAGGACCAGGCCGTTGACACAGAAATTTAGGGGATGCTGTACACCAGTCTATGGCTCTGAGCTCACTAGGAAATAGTGTGAGTTCTGAATCGTCAGCAGAATCAGCTCTACCTACTACTAAGAAGCATCTTTTAGTTGGTTAGATCAGAGAGATACATGGAACCTGTGATAGTTCATTACTCTATGTATAAGGTAGCAAATAATCATGTGAAATGTTTTTTTTTTAGGTCCTCTATAAATGACTTTGTGTGTGTATGTGAATGTGCATTTGGGGCAGGGTAATTTTGTAATATTATAAGATAAATCAAGACACATAAAATTATAAAATATTCATGTGAGTAAGCAATGATTACCAAGTTGGGCACTTTTCAAATATGAAGTAGTTTAAGGACTCCAGTGAGGGAACACAAGTGAACACTTCTGTATGGCAGGGCTGAATGAAGCAAAGCAAGTATTTGACTAATTGTAGCCATGCAGTTGCCTTATTTGGTCTATCTGGTTGAAAAACCATAGTTATATTAGCTTGATGGCTGCTTCTGATTGGATAGCTCAAATTCCATTTTTCTTTAATACAGATATTTATAAGAAACAGTTACAGAGCTAGAGAGTTGGCTCAATGGTTAAGAGCACTGGCTGCTCTTGCAGAAGACCCTAATTCAATTCCCAGCACTCACATGGCAACTAACAACCTTCTGTAACTCCAGCTCCAAAGTCATCTGACTCCCTCTTCTGAACTTCATGGGCATTGCACGTCACAGGTGCACTTACATACATGCAGGCAATATACTCGTACACATAAAATAAAAATAATAAGTAAAATATTTAAAAAAAGAAAAAGCTACAGCTAAGTATAACCTGAGCTTGCAAATCGAGGAAGGTTTGGATGAGTTATGAGCAGTAACTGGATTTTGTCTGCTTGGGACTTCTTCAGGCCTGGTCTTCACCATTATTTTAGCTGTGATAAATACTTTCCCACTTGACTGAAATGAGAAAGGCTGTGAGTAGATCATTAAAGAGATGGGAAAAGAAAATTATAGCAAAACCACATGCTAATTAGCTTTATTTTATGAATGTTAGTTATAGTGATATAACTATTTCTCAAACTACTACATAAAGAAGAGCTTTCTCACTCACATAAATTTACAGTATGATTTAGAAAATTTTTCTATGCTTGAATATTTATAGGTATAACAGTGTCTGAGAAGTTTAAGCATAAAGTTTAATTTTGTTTCCCCCAATGTTTCTACATTCAGTTTAGATACAGAATTCCTTTATTTGTATAATATCTTTTATTTTTATTAAAAATTTATTATATTACATTAATTAATTAGGGGATGTTCATGTGCCAAGATATACATGTAGGTAACAGGATAGTTTGCAGGAGTTGGTGCTCTCCTTCCACCATATGGGCTCCAAGGATCAGACTCAGTTCACTAGGCTTGGTGCCAGGTACTTTTACTCCCTGAGCCATCTCACTGCCCTGTATACTATCTTTCAATCTTTGGCAGAATGACTGTTCTTTGGAAAGTGCTTGGGGAAATCTTGGTTTTAGGTTCCATATAAGATAAAATAGCTCTGGGAGTTTGAAGGCCAGAACAATTATTTTTAACTAGGTGGGAAGGGAATCAGAGGCACCTTCATGCAATGAGTGACAGCTAATGAAATATGAAAGTAATAAGGACATTAGAGTATGGGGCTGCTATTGAAATCATTTACAAAGTGCTAAAATTTTAATAATTTGGACCTTTAAAAATTGGATATGATTTCAGCAGAAGAGTTGGGGATGGGAAATACAGAATTCATAGGATTTAGATTTCTCGGCACCCTATCTGGTTTCTGCCTCTTACTAGATGTATATTCTTTCACTAGCTGTTTGACCTTTCTCTGAGTCCTATAGTTCCCCAGGAAATTAAGATGGTCTGAGAATTAAGAGTTAATGTAGGGCTGGAGAGATGGCTCAACAGTTAAGAGAACTGAGTATTCTTGCAGAGGACTGGGTTTAGCTCCCAGTACTCATGTAGTATCTAACAACCCTCTGTAACTCCAGTATCAGGGGATCTGACACCCTCTTCTGATCTCTGTTGTCATTGCATGACATGGGTGCACTTACATACATGCAGGCAATGCACTCGTATGCATAAAATAATAAATAAAATAAAAATATTTTCAAAAGAGTGAATATAAACAAAATACATAGAATAACAATTTAGGAGAGGGGTTTGCAGACTTTGCATGCTTGACTTTTTGGTCATGTAATTCTTCGTTTTAAAGGATTGCAAGATTCTTGCTATTTACCCACTGGATGCTATTTGTAGTTCACTAGCTTCAAAGTTGTGACAACCAAAAATGTCTTTAGGTGGGGCAGTAGTGGAAGTTTATCTTGTGGGTAATCAACAGCTGTCTAATTGGAGGGAACTTGTGTATACCTAGCCACATGGTTGAAGATGGCTTAGAACCTAGAGAAAAACCTACTTATGTCACACCCCTAGACCAATGTAATTTCTTACTATATTCTAAATACATATCTTTATATTTACAGAGAAGTGTACCTTTCACTACTCATCAAAAAACTTATTTTTGCAATAGATGTAGATGATTCCAAAGTTACAGAATTGGTCAAATGCAGAGAATAAGTGTCTGTAAGGTGCCCAGCCCAAAGTGGCACATCTACAATCCACACTCTACACTTAAGTCTCAGGGAACATAACAAAACAGCAGACCGAAATAATATTAAAGCACCTCTCAACTCTCATCATTAAAGTTTCCTCACGCATCAGATAGTGATTAACCCAGAGACCTACACCTGACCAAAGTGCAGAGAATGAGAGACTTCAGAGTGCTTATCCTTCAACCTTCTGTCACCCAAGGCTCAGGGATCATTGTAGGAGAAGGAGGTGGAAAGATTACAGGACAGAGGTGATTGATGACCCTAAGGAAATAGAATTTTCCAGACAGCTAAGTTATTCATATGAACTTACAGCAATGGTAACAGCATGCACAAGACCCATGCAAGTCAAGCCAGACTAAATCCCAGCATAGAAGTGGGGAAGTGGGTAAGAATTCCCAATCTTAACTGAGGAACTATTGGCAACTGATAAGTGCTGGGAGACAAGAGTTGATTTTCTGTAAGGGTATGAAACTAGGTAGATCAACCACGTTCCAGTGAATGGATCCACACCAAAGGACCTGTAGGTACACAAAGTTGACTTAATAAGCCTTAATATATATAATAAAGTTCATGAAATCTGGCAGGGGGACTATAAGAAGAATACAGATGGGGAAGGCGGTCTAAATACTATAAAAATATATCATATGAAATCTGTAAAAATTCAATAAATAATAACAATTATTATTAATAATAAAGTCTTCAGGGCTAGAAAGATGGCTCAGTGAATAAAGGTGCTTGCTGCCAAGCCTGATGACCTGAGTTTGATCTCAGGAACCCACATGGGGGACAGAGAAATGGATTCCTACATATTGACCTCTCAAGTCCAAGAGGGGAACAAAATTGTGCCCATTTGAGAACAGCTGCCTTACCATAGTGATAATAGCATGAGGAATACAGTTTTCAAGTGTTATTTTTATTTGGTGATGCACCAAACATTCATTTTTCCATGAGACAGAATAGTTTCTGTTTCTTCTGGTTATTTGGTCTGTGGTCCTGCTCCATGTGCTCTCAGCTCTCTGTTCTGTATTGGACAAACCGTACAAGAAGCTCATGGTAATAGGCCTTGCCCCTGTGGAGAGGGCAAGCACATACCGCTGTAAATTATCCATGGTAAATCAGTAAAGAATAAATTGTGTGTATTCACCTGTATATATTTCACTAAGAAAATAAGGGAAAAGGCGTTCTTCATGGATCGAGGGGAAAGCATATGGGCGTGAAACAAAAAGGAAGAGATCAACAAAATGACACTTGATCTTCATGCCTGAGTCTGAGTTGTGAGGGATGGATAAAATGCCAGCGCCTTTAATAGAACTACGGTAGGCTGTAATTAAAGCTACTGGGATTTCAAAAACGTAATTGGCAGGATTTGGTCCTGGATATTTGCCCTTCAATTTCGTATGTTGGTAAATGAACAGTGAGTATCACTGATTAACCCTTTTTCAACTGTCACTGACATACATGCATGCCCTAGGGAATTTACTTCCTGGAAATGGATGGCTAGGATGCTTAGTTATAGATAGCATTTTCTTTGCCTTTCATCATCAATTTTAATTTACCTTTGATAACTTTCGTAGAGGCAACACCTTAGCTTTCGTTTTACATGTTTGGTGAGACTGAATCCTTTGTATAATAAATGAACAAGCAAAACTCTGACGAAGTATCCAAGGTAAATTATATGTGAACAGGCATCTTAAAGTTTAGATGCAGGATCTGCTAGACTTTTCCTTTCCCATAAATCCCCTGTAGTGTGGATCCTTACATTCTGGATGATTTTGACCACACCCCTGTCTCTGGGTTCCAACATCCTGAAATACAAAGCACTAAAGTGAGTCAGCTCTATGCTGCTAGTAGTCCAAACATCCTGTGATCCTGAAGGTGAAATCTTTGCTTTTGGATCTGCATTTATGCTGAGAGAAATGTCATGGGTAGTCTTCCATCAGCATAACAAAACCTATAAGGCAGCAGACTGAGCAATGCATTTGTCTATCACTCATAAATAATCCTCCCTTAGTTACACAAATCTTATTATAGAAATGGCAGTCAAGAGCCTCTCCATATTCAAGTATGAAAAAAATCTATAAAATTATATTCAATTGGTTAGCAGCCTGTGTCTGTGTTTTAAAAGAGCCATATTTCTTTCCCATATTCAGAGAAGAGGTTTTCAGCTGAATATAAGACAGGAAGCACTTGATTTAGCTTTACCTTCCAAAATGTGGGCTAGGTTAATTAATAGGTTAGATTTATTAAAATGTAGCTCATGACTTGCACTCTGGATTTGTTTCATTACGCATAGTTTTTATTTTCTCAGAAAATGAGACATTTTAGCATCCAAATGAATTTCGATTTGTAGGAATGAGATTACAGATTTATCCCACTTGAAATAAATCCAGTAGAGAACTTACATTTTAAAAAGGTATATATCTGGCTTGAGCTTGAGCAGGTTGCGTGCATGCCATCATACTCTCTGTGAGATCAGAATACATTGTACAAACTCTCAAAGAATCAATAAAAAATATTTTAAAAAAGGCATCTATCAATGTGATAGCACCAAGATTGTCTAAATAATTATTGATAAGCATATATTATTCAAGATTATAATAAAATAGAACATTTGTCCTGATCTTCATTCATGCATTTATAACTAAAACAAATTCAATGTCTTTAGAGTGTAATTTCATGTTTAAAGTCATTTCAGTAAAATTTCATTTTTTTAGAGAAAGTACAGGGAAAATTTGTTTTTGATAGCTGAAATTGCACTGGGTGGGAATAATGGAAAATGCTAGAACAAATAAGACCAACAAAGAGTTAGAAGGGTGAGGCAGAGAAAGAGCTAATGGTTCCATTTAAAACTGGGTAGCTTTGGGAGCTGCTGTTTTGCTTTCCAGAAAACCTGAGTTCAGTTCCTAGTCACATCAGGTGACTCACAACCACTACTAACTATAGCTACAGGGAATCGGATGGAGAGGGAGAGAGAGAGAGAGAGAGAGAGAGAGAGAGAGAGAGAGAGAGAGAGAGAGAGAGAGAATAAAATAATCCTTTTAAAATAATATACAGCTGGGTTAATGAATGGACAAAGAATTTACAAAATTAAAATAATAGTTTGAGTTTGGGATGTGGGTTAAATAAGTGGCTCCTTCTTCCATTTGCCTACAAGAGTAAAGATGAAATTTCTTATTTGTAAATCTATCTCCTTCTTCCTTGTGTTTTCAGCCAACTGTTGGAAGGTATTAAGATCAACCACATAGTGCTTCTCATATGAGAGCACTGAAAATCTGAAATTTAACTTTGAACTAGAGATCCATGTAGGACTGCATAGCATAGTTGATTATACTGAGTTCCCAATATGGCAACCTTTATCATGACCTACATTTCCATGCAAATGAATTAAAAGTACTGAACATTCTTGTTCTTAGGGGCCTGAAGGGATCTAAAGATGAGAAGCAATGGAAGAACTGATTTATGTGACATTTATTTTACCTAAACAGTTTGCCACTTTATGTGTGACACTGATAATGTTATCTTATTTCACTGAGTCAGAAACTAAAGCCTGTAGAGACCCTCCAGCAAGTACAGCAACAGGGCCTCATAGCCACCCATCAGATCCAGTGCATCACCTCCTGTATCCTGTCAGCTTCCTGAAGAAGCAGTCCTGGTCTACAAGTTGCTTATCAGATGTCATGTGCTCAAGCTTGCAAACTGTGGAACATGATACTCACAGAGCACGGTGATGGACATTAGTGGAATATGAAAGGCTATTGTATTCAGAGTGAGGAGGAGCTACAGGAAAATTTTCTCTGAAAATGTTCGAGATTAGTTCCCCCCAAACAAAGAAAGAACTTTGGCAGATTGGAATGCAGGCAGGGATGTTCCAGAAGGAGAGAAGGATTCAACTAAAATCATCTACATAAAAAAAAGCACTGGGATGATCTTGAGAAAGAAATTCAGACAACTTTATGGAGTTTTAAAGTGAAAAACCAAGATGGGATTGTCTTAAAGGACTGATTTTAAAAGGATGTTATGTTGAAAAGTTGTTTTAAAAGATATTGAGGAACGTTGTGTTAATTCTGAGGAATGACTAATATCACATAACACAGCAGCTGAAAGTGCAGAGCTCAGTAAGGAGACAGCCATAAAGATGCAACAAAGAGCGGGCATTGGCAATCAGTTATCCATGGAGGTGTTAGAGAGGGGTAGAACAAAATGGTTCAGTCATTATGAATAGTTCAAAACTATTTTTATAACTACATTTTTTTGTGTGTGTGTGCATGTGTGTAGAGGGGGGCGATCTGCAACATGTGATTGAGGTCAGAAGACCAACTTGTGGGAGTTGATTGTTTCCTTATAGCATATGGATTCTGGGAATTGAATTCCAGTGCTCAGGCTTGGCAGGAAGTGCCTCTTTTAACACCCTAAGCCATGACATTGGCCCAAGATCTCAAAATTATCACAACTTTTATTACTAGCAATAGAAAGAGTAACAAGAACTAGCCAAACGCTCCTTGCATGAACTATTTCCACTGCTTCTCTTCTTGAACTTTGTTCTCCTTTAAGGCACGTATCCCAAGTAAAAAACTGACAAACAACCATTAGTAGACATCACCTCCCAGGGAGGAGTCTCCTGTAGAATCAATCCCAGCACTGGTAGTTTGGCTTCCTGGTCTCCCCCACAGTCCTGAGATAGAGGTCCTGAGCAGTGAGGCGTCTCATCTCTCTATCTGCATAGAAATCATTTTTACCCAAAGGAGAGCCTGTCTTTATCAAGGTCATTTATGCCTCTATTCACTGAGCACACTATTATTTTTTCTTTAAGAGCCAGGGCTGGTGTATGATCAATTTTTTTTAACAACCACTAAAGTGTTAGGACCCAAATACAAAGGTTTTGGAGCCGCAGTACTTCACTAATACAAAATATATTTATTTTGATGTCAGAATTATGTGAAAAAATTCCTGAGATGTTTAAGGTGTAACAAACTGAAATATTGGGAACAATACAAGTGTACAACTCTCTGGAGAGTCCTAGAATTTTATAAGTTCACTGGGTCATGAAAAGATTTCTTTGAATTCCATTTTTGTGAGCTTTTCTCTTCATATCATACTGTCTATGCACTTTTTCTCTCATCAAAAATACTTTCTTGTTATAAAAAAAAAAAAACACTAGGATTCCTGTGAACCATTTTCCAGCATTCTTTGACCTTGTTGTATCAGCTGCTCGGCATCTTTGACGTTATTCTTCACCGTCCTCACATACTTCCTTCCCTGCTTACTCGGCTTAGAATTCGTGTTGCCTTGCCATATGTAGTCTCTAAAGACTCTCAGCTCCTTCTCTTCCTATGTACAGTGTCAACTCTTTATATCTTTCATACTGACTTAATTTATGCTCAACCTGCTTGGTGCTCCAGATACTTCTCTGACCCCAAGCATTAGAAAGTGGCCGTAGAGAAAGACAGTTATGAGACCTCATCAGTGTCAAAGCCTCCAATACATCACTCATATTCCTTGGCGACTTTTGTAAATTCATTTTATTTTCTGGGATCTCTCTTTCACATTTTCCTTTCTTCAAAATTCTATTTGCCTGGCCACTAATCTTTTATTTCTAATTTCTCTGAAGTAAAAAATTTGTCTATCAGAATAAAGCTACTTAATCTCCCATCCGAAATCTCTAACTATACCTGTATCTGTATTTGTATAATGCTTCCATTTCCTGTTGTTTAATGATTGAAATAGCCACATAGCTTCTCTATTTGGGTATTAGCTATCAATTGCTTTTTCCTGGGATTCTTGTTTGCCTCTCAGTACTTTCTTCTCTCAGAGATCAGTCCCATATATATTAAAATCATGCTAGAAGATATTTCACCATAAAAGAAAGGCGATGACCCTCCTTTGATCAAGCCATCTCCCTATTATGAAATCTTTTCTCCATTCTGTCCTATCTCGACTCACTTCAGTTAACCTTTGGTTTTCACCATTCAAAAAAAATTCTTTTAAAGTATTCTATCATTTGTTCAGGTTTTGGGTCCTGCTTCCAGTTTCCGTTTCATTCAGTTTCTCTGTAGCATTTGGCAATGACAATCAATTTTTCTATTTAGAAACACTTCTTCACTGGTTTCTGGGTCCCACACTCCTAGCTTTTTCCTTATCACTTTTAATTCCTTTTGTTCTAATTAATAATTGTATTTGTGTGTGCATGCGTATGTATGTGTGCAGGCCAGAGCACCACCTCTAGGGTCTTCCTCAGGTGTCATCCACCCTGTTTTTGTTTGTTTGTTCCTGAGACTGTCTCTTGCTGGCGGCCTGGAATCCTCCAAGGAGGCTAAGCTGGCTGGCCACTGAGCCGCAGGGATCCATCTGCTTCTGCCTCTCCAATGTTGGCATTACAAACACATGCCACCAATCTCAATTTGTGTTTTGTAGTTGGGTTTTGGGGATTGAGCTCAGGTCTTCATACTTTTATGGCAAGCATTTTACTGACCAAGTCATCTCTTCAGTCCCAATAATTCTTGTTGTTAAATTTCCCTGATTAAATTACTGACATTGTTTCAGTATAGCCTGGCTTTTATTTATTTGTTTTGTTTGTTTGTTTTTTAAACTTATTGATTTATTTTTCTTTAGGCAGGGTCTCATTATACAGCCTCAGCTGGCCTGGAACTCACTATGTAGATGAGGTTAACTTCTGTCTCACAGAGATCTGCCTGCCTTTGCCTCCTAAATGTTGGGATTAAAGGCATGTACCATCATGCCCAGTTTCTTACCAGATCCTTGTATTATTTGTCTACATATCACATGAATGGAATGGAACATTCGAAAAATTCATAGTATATCTCCTAAGTGCTGATTGATAGATAAAAAGTAGCCATATGATGAATAGGGTTGATCAGGAGAAAGCAGATTTATTAGCAAAGGAACACATGGGACAGATTCCCTTCCGGGCAGGGAAAATGTCTGCCCTGGGTTGTGAGCTGGGGTCCTTTAAGAAGGGAGGTTTCTGCTTCCCGCTGAAGGCAGGAAGATGTATTTTTTTTAAGTTGGGTGGGGGGAAGTGGGAGAGCGTGACATTTTTTTTTCTTTGCCACTACTAGCAACTAATTGTGATGCAGCAGAATATATGTCAAAATTAATTAAAGCACTCAAATGACCCAGGTGCATATGACCAAAATACAGTGTATATGTGTATGAGGTTCTCAAAGAAAAAATTTAAAAATATTTTAGAAACAGTGAAATTCCTCTACTCTAATGATTTTGAGAAGTATGTGACAACCATGCTTTCTTTTCTCTCACCACAGATGTGCTTAGTGAAACAAATATTTGAGTGGGAGCAAATTGAGTAAGATGAACTTGATATTTAACAACAATCAATTGAAATTGCATCATCTAAAATTGATAATTTATCAAATGAGGGAACCCAAAACCAACAAATGAAATGTGTCTTGTCAAACCTGTGTCTATACTAGTAGTGAGAAATAAAAACACCAAACCAAACAATGTTAGTTCTTAGAGAAATTATTGTTTTGTCTTAGCCTGGAGACATTTTACAGTCTAGACCATTGGGTGTGAAATCATGGTTTTAGGTTGGCCTCCTTTTTTGCATCTCAGTTGCTAAAGATATTTTGCATATCGTCTATGGTTGTTTCGTGCTGCAATGTATAACACAGCAATTGTGACAGGTCCCACAAAGTCTCAGATATTTACTGCCTGTTTCTTTAGCAGTTTTCTAACCCTGTAGGACATTGCTTTCTCTGACTTTGATGCATGAAAGGTGCTAAAGAAATAGGCACAGCCATTATAGTCTATAGCTTTAGTTTGCTGACTCTTGTTCTAGAGCATAGTTGGTATGCAATAAATATTTACCAAAAAAATTAAAAGTTGACTTTTGGCATTTTCTCTTTCCTGCAATATGCAATGTCAAGATGACACTTTTATGACAACTAGAAGACTAGGCATAATGGATAACTTAGGAGGTCTCTGTAGAGTAACTGTATTGTGGATATAAACCACTGTGCCAATATGGATGGAAACCATTGCAGTCCCAGGGCACAGGATAAGCTTCATGTTTGATAAAAAGCAGCCAAAAGGTGAGGATTCCTACTGGTGTTTCACAGTCTTCAGTCTTCTGTATTTCATTTTCACTGGTGACTCTGAGCTGTCCTTAATCCATCATATGCCTCTTGAGTGTGCATTCTGGGTTCACTGTCATGATGAAAAACTACTTCATGAACTTAGTGGAGGAACTTGGGATTGAGTCTGAGCTATTTACATAGCTTCTGGAAAAAATGTCACCCAGTGAGGGGCTACAATCCAGGAGGCATTTCAAGTATTTATTTGACAAAGAAATATTAGCAGTGGTACCTGTTTTTTAAAGGTGTTTGTTACTTCTGCAAATCCAGATAGGCAACTGTCATTAGTGAACTACAATTGACCTTTAAATTATGCAGCTTGATGATACTCATTCTGTCAATCAGATCTGACCCTGCACCTTGTTCCTACCCCACTAACATCTTCCAGCCCTCTCTGAATTGCTTCCTCCTGTTCTTCACAATTCTAATTAGTTTTGCCTTTCTCAGCCAGATTAATCTTCCTGAGGCACAAATCTAATCATGTCAATATTTTCCTCAGAAACCCCAAATGATTCTCCTTTGCCTGCAAAGAAAGTCTAAACTTATCCAGTTAACCTGAGTGCAGAATCCATCTCTCTCTACCTCTCCAACATATACCTAACCATTTCTTTGCATTGGAAGTTGCCAGACAAAATTCAGGGCACCTGTTAATTGAATTTCAAATACTTAATGAATGACTTTTTAATATGGATATATATCAAACATTGCATGGGAAATTCTCTTACTAAAATGCTCATGGTTTACATGAAAGGTGTATTTAACTTGATGCCCTGTGTTTTTATTTGGTAAATCTGGAAGCTCTATGTTCATGCTTATTGGATTTACCAGATCCAAATAACTTTTGTCCCCCATGCTCCCATTATGCTTTTGGGCTTCTATGACTTTGCCAGAAATTCTTACTAGTTCCTTCAATGCCATAAAGAAAATAATAAAGTATAACACTTACATGCTCCCCTTCCTGAACTAACTCCATGTAGAAGAAATAATCTTGATGTGAGATTTATGGGATTATTATGGCTACAGGTGGGCCAGCTTTATAGTATTTGGACAGATAACTTAGCGCATATGGACTTCCTTTCCTTATATAGATGAAGAAGATAATAGCAACTAGTTCATGTGGTTATTAGAAAAATTAATTTTGAACTTTATGAAAGCCTTATAACAACATGCATGCCATAGAAGAGTTCAATAAATAACGATGTCTTATCAACCTTCTTACAGCAATGCCTCTTAAACTTGAGAATGCTCAAAACCTCAACACGTGCCTGTGGATTCTAATGCAAGGCAAGTACTGCATGATCTCACTTATGCAGAATAGAAGAGACAAAGTCGTAGAAGCTGAGTGTGGAGATGGCATTGTTTAAGCTTATCCTGGTCACCAGAGTCTGGAAAGAGTAGAGGGGTGGGGGTACAAATAAGGAGAGGATGAACAATGGGTACCAAGGTGCAATTAGACAGGAGAAATATTTGAATGTGCTATTGTATATTAAGGTAAATATAAACAGCAACTGCATACTGCCTTAAAAATCTAGGTGTTGAAAATGATATTGAATATTTTTTACCATAAAGAAGTAATAAAAGTTTGATGATGGGCTGTAGAGATGGATCAGTGGTTAAGAAGGCTTATTGCTGTTGCAGAGGATACTGGTTTGATTTCCAGCACCCACATGACAGCTCACAACTGCCTGTGGCTCCCATTCCAGGGGATTCAATACCCTCTGACCTCTCTGGGCACCTTCACATGCATGACACACATGAACTTATGCAGGCACACATACATATTCATAAATTGAAAAAAGATTTTTGAGATAAGGTCTCCCTGATGATCTAGCTGGTGTGAAACTCATGATAGATCAGACTGGCCTTAGTCTGTGGATCTACTTGCTTCTGCCTCCCAAGTGCTGGGATTAAAGGCTTGTGCCACTGTGACTGGCCAATATATATATATTTTTTGGTCTTTTTGAGACAGGGTCTCCCTGTAGCCTCAGCTCACCTGGAACTCACTATGTAGACCAGACTGGCCTTGAACTCACAGAGACCCTCCTGCCTCTGCCTCCCAAGTGCTGGGACTAAAGGCATGTGCCACAACGCCTGGTCTGGCCAATTTTAAAAAAATCTTTAAAAGGTAAAATAAATATTTGATGAAATACATATGGTTAATGTGATATATTTAAGTATTATACCATGTATGTATATATGTATCAAATATTAGTACCCTATTAATATGTACAATTTTTAGGTTTAACAAATAAGCTTAAATTATATTTAAATTTAAAGAAGAAATAGACATACTTTATGGTTGAAAGTAAAAGTGGCTATTTAGGTAATCATTTCAGACATCTGTAACCATAACCATAAATCAGATTTGAGCACTAAAACTCTATGGTAGAATATGGTAACAAATATTTATCTAGATCATGTACAATAGAGTTAAAGTTTTAGACTTTCAGCACAACACAGAGAAAATGTGTTTAATGCTCTTATAAAGAGTTTTGGCCTCATAAGGAATATATGTGGAGTTACATAACATATGGTGACAGCATTCTAACATTCAAATAATATATGTATGCTTTCCTGTGTACTAGACAGGCTGTCCATTTTTGGATTTATTTATTTTTATTTTATGTGTATGAGTGTCTTGTCTGCAGGTATGCAAGTGTACCCATGTCATACAATGCCTGCAGAGGCCAGAAGAGTGTGCTGGATCTCGTGGAACTAGGGTAATGGAAGGTTGTTAGCCATCATGTAGGTACTGGGAACCGAACCTGGGGTCTCTGCAAGAGCAACAATTGCTCTTAAGCATTGAGTCATCTCTCTTGCCCCAGGCTGTCTTTTGACAGATTACGTTTTGGGGTCCATCTCTTTCCATGGAGTTTTCTGTACAGAAAGAAGCTATATTATTGACTGAAGGATTACCTGTTCAACTAAATAAGCAAATGTTGGCCTCTTCTTTAATTTAAAACTATAATTTTTAAGCGATGCAGTTGTGTTTTTAACTGACTTACTTCTTGTTTCCATGATAGTAAGTTCACAAGTCCTCTTCTGGGAAGGATACGGGTTTGGTTTACTGGACGTTTGACTTGACTGGGTGGGACATGCTGGGGTAAGCAGATGTTTCTTCTTAGGATGTGGGATTTGTAATGAAAGTTGCTCTCTAGCTCCCATGAGGCTTCCACACACTGCTGTGCGGAGGAGAGACATATTGCCCTGCCAATGGCAGTAGTAGTGGGGCTTCCACCAATCTGAGCTTGAAGAAATGACCAAATAACCTTGTGTCCTGGTTTTTGCCTTCCTGATTGTGTCTTTTATGAGAATAAAGTGATTGTAACTATTGATATTATTTTGTTTAGGGAATGTGAAGATATTACTTTGTTACAATAAAATAATCTCTACTTAAAGCAACTGAGTCCAAATAAAACTAGACGGCACCTGCTAGAGAGTTTCATAGAATAGGAAAGATCCCCTGTGAGCACTGAATTTTGGAGCTGGCTGTAGCCTGCAGCAAAGTAAAGGAAATAAAGGGAAAGCATGAAGGAAGGTCAGCTGGGTAAAAGAAAGGACTACTGACTGGTTACATGGCCATGAAAACATGCAGAGAAACTGTCTAATGCCAGTTTTAATAAGTTGTGGTTTGTGATCTATGTCCTCTTTTTCATTTTTGTGTAAAGTGATTGGAATGTTTATGAAGTCATCTATATTGAATTCTGATTTTATTTTGAGTGTTCAGGATGAATAATTTGGGTGGTAAGATGGGCATCTTGTTGGATTACATGAATCAATGAAGTTCAGACTTGGTTCTTAGATAGGATATTGCTCAGTTTGCATTTAAGAATAGTTCGACTGCTGGTTTTACACACATAACAGGCATAATGGGAAAAGCCCCAGGCAAGGAATTGAAAGATATGGTCTAATGTCGAAGGTGCCCTACCTTTTTGGTGTATTTTAGATGGTATTACGAATAGACTAATCCCAGAAAATTGTTTTTATAAATTCTGAGTGTTATCGCAAGATAAAAGTAGTTTCTAAACCATAGAGGACTCCAAAGATAAAAGGTGGCATTGTTCAAGCTTATAATTTAGATTTGAGCTGTTTTATTTTATTCAGTTTTTACATCGTCTTCAGCAATGATAGCGCAGAACATAAAATTGAGTAAATGAATGTAGGTTGAGGGTAGGCGTATATCTACTATAGGTGCATAAATAAGCCAGTCTTAAGGAATTCACTGACAAAAGAATGCAAGCTGTGCTTGTTTTCTGTGGAATAATGGACTGGAAATATCAACATAACTGATTTTGTTAGCATGACATTGGAGAATGTAAATGGGACACAGCAGTAAGCAGAAGTTGAACATCCCATCTGCAGAGTTTAGAGAGATTGAATTCTGTTCTCCCTTGGAGCAATTTAAGCCTAATCTTGATGAACTTGAAGATATCTCAGCATCTTTTCTATCTCTTTAATTTTAGGATTAAAACGAACTTGAAATCTTCTTTAGTGCCTGGGCAGCAATTGATGTCCTGTGTATGGGTTGAGATAATGCTGATTCAGGAAGAAGTGTGTAACTTGGTTGCTTTCTTGATTGGCTATTTTATGTATATTTATGGTAAGCTTTGCTGATATATAATTCTTAGAAAAACTTAAGACAATTTATGGACCCATTTGTCTCCAGTGAATTGTACAAATGGCATCTCCCTCTATTAGAGGGAGAGTATGACTTTGCGTCTTCTGACTAATTTCAAGCACGTTCTTATTTATAGAAAAATGGGGGATGGTTCACCTCAGATATTTCAAAGGCTTTACATAAATATGTAAGTAATACATCCTAGTTTCTGACCAGGACAGTTTTTAAAGTAATGGTAACATACAGATTAGAAATAATCACATCAAAGTAAAGTCCCTGCGTGGCTTCCCTAGCCAGCTGATTCTTGCCCTTAGTGCTACCTTTATGTGGGGGTTAGGTAGCCTTAACCTTGATCTTGAACTTTATGGAACACCCCCCCCCATGTATCATAAACACACAGGGGATGAATTTAGCTAAGAACTTTAAATGTTAAAGAGACATCTTCATACCTGTTAGAATAGCTATTATCAAAAAGACAAAAGATAGCGAGTATTGGTGGGGCTGTAGAGAAAAAGAAACCTCACTGTAATCAGGCTGTTAAACATGAAGACTATAATGACCTCTGGGGAAAACTGTATGGCAGTTCTTCAAAAAATCATAAGCAGAACTATGATGTAATCCAGCAACCTCATGACTGGGTGTATATGGAAAAAGATAAAATAAGCATACCAAAGAGACATCTGCACTTCCGTGTTCAATGTTTCAGTATTCACAATAGCAAGGCATGGACTCAGTCTATGTTGTAGAATCCTTAGGAACTGAAGGACATTGGCACCATGTCTTTGAGATTTCCATTTCCATTTCCAGTGGTCTAGCCAGGTCACAGGCCAGGACAGGACTGGCCAACTAAGTGTTATCTGAAAGAACACGGATTCTCCACCTACCATAGAGATGGCTTTGACAATATGGACATAATATGACCTAAAGAGTTTTATCTACCCTTTCAACCAAAAAATTGCTGTTTATAATATAAACAAGCTCACTGGAAAACATGCCTCTCTGATCCTCCTGGAGACCTCATTGCTCTCTACCAAGAATAGTGAATGAATGTGGGTATGCATACTATACATATCGAAGCTCTGAAAGCAGCTTGCTTTCCTTATTGTAAACAATGAGAGAAATCTGTTTACTGTTGGTGTGATATTCTGGTCCAGGGATTAAAGGGCAAGTTTCCCTGATAGGATAAGAGTGAGTCCTGACATCTGTTTCACCATTTCATGCTGGAGACAGTTTCAGTGAAAGAATGAGCAAGGCCCTGGCTCAGGAGCACAGTTTGAAGAGACATCTGACGGAACAGGTGCTCAGCAGTTTGGGTGTGCCATTGGCCTTACGAATGCTAAGAGTCATGCTGTTTCTTTCTTAAACATAGTTATAATGTGGCTTAGAAATGCTGCACCACACATGTACAGTGGGAAGAGGGCTAAGTAGTGCTATGTATAAGAAAAAAAGAGAACCTGCATGTGCATGTTCCTTGGATTGCTTGTCACACAATAAAATGATGTCAATCCTTGCATAGTTTAGCCTCTGTGGTGAATGAGTACAGAGAGCTGTGGCAGGATAGATACACTACTTGTTCAGCTGGCTTCCACTGGACCCTCCCAGTATCTCAGATGAAATAGAAGGTATGTCTAGCAGGCTACTTCTGAGTATTTTCTGTGGTCTCTTGGCACTTTACTCCACTAGGCTGTGGCGAGAACATATGTGTACATCAATCAATGAATGAATTAAGAAAATATTTTGACTTTTAAAGAAGGACACCCTGACATTTGCAACAACATACACAAAACTGTAGGATATTATGTTAAACGAAGTAAGGCGGACACAGAAAGAAACATTCTACATGGTCTTTGATTCTGTAGAGTGAGAGATGTGGATGTAGAGAGTAGAATGCTGGTTACTATAGGCTAGGGTAAAGGTGGAGGTTGGAGAGATAATGGTTAAAAGATATAGCCTTGAGCTCTCTAGAAAAATAATTCCAAGGTAACTACCATGAAATAAGGCAACTCTAGTTAATAATAATAAATTACATTTCTGAAAAATGCTAAGAGAATATATTTTGGTTCTGAAGACAAAAATAAGTATACATAATAATGCGCATTAACCATTTTGACTTAGCTATTATGTAATATACATATTTTTAAAGACTATCCTGTAGATGAAAAATATATTCAATTTTTAGCTTTCAATAAAAAAGGAACATATAGTTATTGTCACTTGGAATCAAGGACCGGGCACTGGCACAGTGCAGTCTGAAACCATGAACTCAAATTCTCATGTCTTCTGCCACCAGGCTTTAGGGGAGGCACTTCCTCATAGCCTGACCTACATTTCAAGACAGAATGACATCATATCTAAATGTCATAAGTATCTGTGGCCAGCATCTTAGACGAACAGTGCTTTGAAATCAGAGAGGTCTTCAGAGGCAAAAGGACACACATAAAACAAAAGGCAAATGATTTGTACCAGTGTAGATTAGGTTGGGATAAATGAATTACATTATGTGTCATCCCATAAAACAGATATTTACAAAGGAATTAGGGTACCTATAGGAACATCCAAAAGAATGGACATAGAGACATAGAGTAGTTTCCAGCTGGGGTCCAGGGAAACAGTTGTTAAGATTCACTCTAGTCACTAAGGCAGGAGGTCTTTCCAAGGTTGCCAGGAAATTGATCCAATGTCATATATCTAGGAAAGTTCCTACTAATAGCCAGGCCAGCACAAAATTGTGGGTATGTACAAAAATGTGAATATGTTTTGATGGGTGGGAAAATAGCAGGGGCTGCCTCATCTAACTATGACTAGGATCACCATAAACTCCCAGGAATCTCTGTATATTCTCCCTACAAATGATTGCAAAGTCGTTTGTTTGACTACATGTCAAAGGAATAAAGAAAATATGCTAATACTCACCTTTTCTCCCTGTATATTGTCACATGGCAGTTCTTTTTTCCGTCCTTATAGCATTTCAAGATCTTTTTGTCTTTCAGGGTCTGGAGAAATGGTTCAGCAGTTAAGAGCACTAACTGCTCTTGTGAATGACCTGGGTTCAGTTCTCAGAACCCACATAGGTCTAAAAGCCTTCTGTAATTCCAATTCCAGTGAATCTGATGCTCTCTTCTGACCTCGGTGAATGTTGCATTACACGATGTACTTACATACATGCAGGCAATATACTCAAACACATAAAATGAAAATAATAAAATATTAAAAATATTTCTTTGTCCCAAATAAATATCTTTCATAGTTATATTTTACTTGTTTGAGGTGAGAATCGGAGTCCTCTTTTGACAAGTTGTTCCTTCAGCAGGGTGTTAAGCCACATAGGCCACAGACAGTGAAGACACAGAGTGCTGGTTCTGTACACGTCTTTACAATGTAGACTATGGTTAATATCCCATGTAATAGAATGTTTCATCTCTCTCTCTGCTGAGGGCCTGCTCTGCTGTTTAACCTGCTGTCATTATGTGGGGCACATATATCAAATATCCCCCCTCCACACACAAGCATTTAGTACTTGTTCTAAAAGTCCCATTTATATACCTTTTCTCTTGTCTCATTTTTTAAAAAAAATTCAGACGTTGCTCTTCTCAGATCTCCCATCATTAAGTTAAGCTGTTACCTGCTGCCAATAAATAAGAGCAAACTTTTCGTATTTCAGAGTCTCCTTTATTTTTTTTCAAGCAAAGCAAAACTGCTCTGCACTTGGGATCTTCACTCCAGTGAGAAAAGTGCCTTAAGCAGCTCCCATTCGTACTATCTCTGTTATCCATTTCTGGTGGTGTTTTAGAACCTTCAAGGATAATTTCTAAACCATGCCACACTGTGTTGGCAGCAAAGAGCAGTCTCCTTAAGGCTGTGATGTGAGGCGAGGGAGACGAGGCCTCTAACGGGAGTAAACACCAGAAGAGTCTAACTCACTTGATCTTACAGTTGAACATGCTTCAGGACCTCCAGAACCCAATTCTTAAGGTTCCCCTTGATGATGGATTCCTGCTGCCCGCATCAGTCCTTAGGACTTGATGGTTGAGATGGTGCTGAACTTACGATCAGCCGTTCAGGTTGCAATGTTAGTCTGGGGCTCATATCAAGTATCAGGCCCTGGGGGACAGCAGAAGCTATAATTCAGAAACAGAATTCCCTTTTGCAAGAAAGAGCATGATTTACTCTAGAGTCTCAGAGTCTGCATGATGAGTCATGCACAGGGTCATGCCAAAAGTTTCATACACCTGCCGTATCAGAGATTCCTCATACATTGGTACTGCTGCAGCATGTGCTGCTAAATGGCAGAGCAGCTTGTATCCCAGTGCGAACCTGTCTCAGAGCCCCTTTCCCTTACTAAAAACTAAAAATCTTCCAAATTGCTTGGTAAATGTATCTAAGTATCCTTTGTATACAAATATGACATGTTCACTTCAAAACTCATAAAGACCTACTAGGCATTGTGCTTCTATTTGGATGACAGGAGGTCATCCAGATGTGCCACCTTTTTCCTAAATTTCTAGTTTCTATCTTGTACCACTGGGATTACAGGAACTTTACCAAAGTTGCAGATTGCTGGAGTTTTGAGGCTTTTTTTTCCATGCTTTGTCACACGTGTGTTATACCAAGATATGCAAGTTAGGGGTTAGACTTTTCGCTAAAGATCCATATAGTAAATAATGGTAGACTTTGAAGATCATATACAGTCTACAATTCCTCCTCCTTCTCCTCCTCCTCTTCCTCCTCCTCCTCCTCCTCCTCCTCCCCCTCCCCTTTCCAATATTAGCTCAGTTAAGGAATTTACCTGGTGAAAAGACCCTAGACTGAGGCATTTAGCCAGCCTGGGTTCAAGTCTTTTCCTGTTTCTTAGCTGTATGATCTGCTGAACTTCTTTGCTTCCTTTGAAACATGGGGTACTCTGAGAAGTTGTTGGAAGGACTAAAATAAACACCACTAATAAGGCGTGTGGCATTCAGGACTTCCTTCTCCTTAATGTTCTCTTTATTATAATGAGATTCTTCAGTGTTCCTTTCTCGGTAGCAAGACATACTGTTAATTCAACATATGCTAATTTCCTATCTGGTTGTGAAGTGTGGTGCTAAGATTGTTTAGTAGATAAAGGAACCCCACAGTATTCTATGTCCTTCACTTCCTCCTCCTCCTCCTCCTCCTCGCCCCCCTCCTCCTCCTCCTCCTCCTCCCCCTCCCCCTCCTCTTCTACTTTAAACAGGTAAAAAAAAATCATTCATTGCTGTGGATGCATTCATCAGGGTTCCTAGGGGAACAGAACAGCTAGAACAAATGTACATTACAAATGAGAGGTTCTGATTGGTTTACATAATGCAAGTTGGGAAGTCACATAATGCCTACTTGTACACTGCAGAGGCTGAGAACCCAATGGCTGCTTTGCCCATGAGGCTGGATGTTTCAGCAGTCCGGCTCTGGTTTTTGAAAGCCAGGAGGATTCTGGGGTGTCACTGATCTTCAGTCCATGTTGGAAGGCCAAAGAGGCTGAGTTCAAGTGTCATCAAAGACTGGCAACAGCAGTAGCTGCAAAGAGTAAATGCTCCAGCAAGGAGTAGACAGGCAGGCAACAAACATCCCTGTTTTCCCCTCAGACTGCTATATATCTAGGACTCCACAGAAAGGTACTGTCCACTCCAGGGGACGGTTTTTCACCCTCAGTTAATCCTTCTAGGAAATACCCTCACAGGCCTTCCTAGAGTGTGTCTCTTAATTGATCCTAGATCCAATCAAGTTGTCAACAAAGATTAACCATCTCAGTGGACTGTGAGAAAACTGCTTAGTTTGTTGATCCTGACTTTTACTTAATGCCTCTCAAACTCTGTTAGATAGACTAGAAGTTTAAATTCTAGTCTATTTCAGAACATTACATTTATAAAATATAATAAAAATGAATGAGTAAAACATAAAATGATAAACACAAAATACAAATCAGTTTTTAAATATTTAGTTCAATAAACATAAGACTATGTTGTCCAATTGCTATAAAATTTCCAAGTGCTTGGTCTAAAGTTCAGTTCTTCGTGTATAGGAAATTAGCAACAAGTAATTTTCAGTTCTCCATTGGTATGCCTGGCAAAGTGGATTTGCTAGTTTCTGTTTACCAGATCCATGAAGAATTAATGCAGTGGGTTATTGACATGACCTCTGGAATGACCAGGGTAGCAAGTTCCTAATGAACTAGATTAAAACTGCTCCAGAAAGTGACTATATTTCTGAAGGACAGGAGAACTGTATTGCTATTCTTTTCTTTATAAAAGGTAAAGGAGGAGAGACAAAGGGTAGGAAGGAGGAGGGAGGGAAAGAGAGATAGAGAGCAGGTAAGAGCAAAGAGAGAGGGAGAGAGAGAGAGAGAGAGAGAGAGAGAGAGAGAGAG
>NW_008352153.1:1994937-2007760 GCF_000622305.1 Nannospalax galili
GAGAGAGAGAGACTCCCTCAGCTCCTTAAGTCCTTGATGCTGGCCTTCATCCCGATAGTCCTTCCAGGAATGGAATTTTGAGTTTTCTCTTCCTTTGAATGGACTTGGTGTGTCCTATTTCCCAGAGCCAATGGGGCCTCTATCATCTTGAAATTTCTTACAGTTGGACTGGGATGTCTCCTTGTTTATCTCTGGAAAATACTGCTATTAACTAAGTAAAAAAATAAAGATAGACAGACTAGTGTTGCTTAGTGAGCTGTTAAAAGTACAAATGTTCCCTTGGACCTTTTTTGGATATTTTAGATTTATTTTTTGTATAATTTTATTGAATTTTTGTGTTTTTAATATAAAACATCTTAATCATCTTTATACCCTCTACCTCATCCACATCCTCCCATGCTTCCCCAATTAGATTTCATGCGTTCTGTCCTTTATGTTAAGGCCTATGGAGTCAATTTAGTGTCCCCAGATGTCCCCCAGTGCAAGTTCATTCACAGAGATCTAGTCAGCCTATGTAGAGTCACTCTCTTAAAGAAGATCAACTCTCCCTCATCCAACAGTAATCAGCTACCAAAATAGTTCTTCCTCTAAGACTGGGGTTTGCTGCGTATTTCCCCAATTCTATGCTGTGTTTTTGTCTGCTGGAGTTTGCATGGGTCTTGTTAAACTCCACCCAACCAGGACTCAGGGACCATTGTGAAGTGGGGAGAGGGGTCTAAGAGCCAGAGGGGGAGCTACAAGACCATATGGCCTAGAGTCTTACAGGCCTCTTGGACCTTACCCTATATGACTCAACAACAATGGTGTCAGCATGCACAAGACCAACTTTTTACAAGATATATATTTTATTTATTATTTTTATTATGTGTGTATTGCTTGCATGTATGTAAGTGTACCTGTGTGGTACAGTCCCCACAGAGGGCAGAAGGGTGTCAAATCCCTTGGAACTGGAGTTACAGGTGATTGTTAGCCACCATGTGGGTCCTGGAATTTGAACCCAGATCTTCTATAAGAATAGCCACTGCTCTTAACTGCTGAGCCATCTCTCCAGCCCCCAAGGCCAACTTTTTAAAAACAATTTTTGGGACATGCAATTGATGCATTATAACTGGTTTATTCAGGTTCACATCTGGCTATAGTTATGATATGGGAGAGAGGGACACAGAAATTCACAAGGAAAGTTTTTATCTGAGTTCCCTGAAGGTAAGAATCTTAACACATAGTGTACCTCTCACCACTCATCAAAGAAGCTTCGATTTGCAAGAGAAGGACACTATTACACACTATCCACAAGTGGTCGAATGCAGAGAATAAGTGTCTGTGAGATGCTCTGCCGTAAGTGCCACATCTACACTGCAAACTCTATACCTAGGTCTCAGGGAACTTAGGGAAATGGGGTAGAGTGAATATTAGGACATTTCCCAAACTCTCACAGTGAAGCTTCCTTGTATGAACTTGCAATTGTGACAGCATGCACAAGACCCATGCAAACTCAAACCAGACAAAAACCAGTATAGACTGGGGAAATGGGCAGTAGGTCCCAACCTTAGCTAAGAACTATTGACAGATGATCACTGCTGGATGAGGAAGAGTTGTTCTTCATTAAGGGACTGATGCTAGATAAGCTGACCAGGCTCCAGCAGATGAACTCACACTGAGGGACAAACCTGGTTAGATAAGCCTTAACATATATGACAGAATACATGAAAACCTGTGGGGAGTTTTGGGGAGGTGTAGATGGGGTGAGGGGTATAAATATGATCAAGACATATTTTAGACATGCACAAAATTCAATAAAAATGTTTTAAATGAATCTTACAATATACCCAGATTTATAATTAAAAAATAAAGCTTATCCTGTGCAATGGAGACAGGAGCCCTGGGGGATTGTGTGTGAGTTTGGAACTCTCACATCTTATGCTGTCATTGTTGGGCTCTACCTATACTTTGCCTTTATTTCTGTACCATGTCATATACCCCAAGGGAGGTGGTAAGCCCTTTCAGTTCTCTGACCCCTGTTTAGCACTGTGATATTATTGCTGCCTTTAAGTTCAGTAGATCAGATGAGCAACTCCAGCTGCTTATACTTAAGGTTCTATTATCCTTAGAGCATTTTCTGTACCAACAACCCTATCATTTTTAGTTCCTTCAGAAAGCAGAACCCATCAAAGCAATATGGACAATAAGGGATCTAAGTAAGTTAAGGCTTTCAGCAGAAAGACATGTGGGGATGTGGGTGGGGACATGAAGCAAGAAGGCCGCAGTCACTGGTTGCCATTGGTGTGGGGGAAATCATAATAAGACGGTTATCGCTAATATGGGTTGAAAAGATTCCCATCTATGAGAAAAGACTAGCAATTTTAATAATTTCTACTTCATGATGCTGATTAGTAACCATGAAATATCCAGGCATCTAATGTGTGGGCCTCATATGCCCTCTTACACAGCTCTGGATCAAGCCTGCTTCATCTTATGGTGTTAATTTGTGACTTTCCTTGATAGTCTTTGCGTTTGGCTCAGTTCTTAGCTTCATTTTCTATGGATTCCATACTCATATTCATTTAGGTCACATTGCTCTGTCAGTGTGATGTCAATCAACTTTCAGGTTTGTTGGTGATCCTGAGGATTTATTTTATCCCTGATATGGAACATTGAAACACATACTATTATTATTTGTATTAACGAAACAGACGATCATGTAGTATCAGAGTACATGTATATTTAATAGAACACTTTCTTGGTAAAACTGGAGACATTTTAGAGTTTAAAATAATTTATATTTTAACATATAATAATAACATATTATTAACATATAATAATAAATATGTGTGGGTTTTCTGAGTGGGGAGTTGAATATTTTTGGATTCCTTCCAAAAATTCAAAGATGTTTTATTTTTATCTTATTTATTTCTTGGTTTAATTTTTGTTTTAAAGTAGCTCTCATAATTAAAAAAACTCATTTAAATACAGAGGTATAATCTGAGTCCTTGTTTTATGCAGGAAAAAATTGAGGACCACAGAAGTAATGACCTTGTTTAAGAGAGTGAAATGGTCGTAGGCCTGGGAATAAAGTCCAGGTTCCTAGTCATTAGCCTGTGCCTTCCCCAGTTTATGAATGAGTGTCTGGATTATAGAGATTGCAGAACTCTCGACACTCTCTACAGAGAAACAGAGTGCTGCCATAGCTCATTTCACATAATTACAAATACAATTTCATGTTAATTAAAAAATATATATTATATTTTGTAATGTGTGAGCAGGGGCTGATGCCAGATATATATGTACATAGCTTGAAATTAAAAATGTTGAATTTTTTTCTGCATGTCTGGCAATCTGACCTTAGCTACAAGGAACCTAAGTCATATTAGAGGCCCACGACCATTTATATGTGGAATGTGAGGACCTAAGGTCACTTCTTGCCTTCTTTCATAAACATTTCCTGAGACTTTGATGAAATAAAGTTATAGCTAATGTTTAATGAGTTTTAAATTGGTATTTACTTTATGCGATTAAAATAAATTACTGCATTCCTTCTCAATAACCCTGATATCTAGTTTCTAGTTAAAATCTTTTCTAGGAACATAATAATAATTTTTATAATTTTCTTTTATAAAATTTGTTCTTTGGCAATTTTATACATATAGAAAATGCATTCTGACTATTGCCAATCCCCACCCTCTCTGAACCCCCAAACAAATCCTTTTTATCGCCTCCTCCTCCCTACAAGTCCTGTTCCCTCATTCACGTTTTATTTGTTTGTTTTATGACTTTTGGAATTTAGCCATCTTTGTGACCATGAGTTTGGAGCTACCATTGGAGTCTGGTGGACTCATCAGTGGATATGTAAGTAAAAATCAGGCCTTCTCTTACCCTATAATACATCAATAGACATCAATCCAGTGTATGGGGTGGGGAATCGGGTCATATGAGCCCTTCCCAGTTCTGTTATTGACTGTTGACAGGCCCAGCCTTGTCCAGCCCCCAAGGCAGCCACAGCTGCTGTGAGATCATGATTAGATTTGTTGTGCTCTGCACAGAAGACAGCAATTCACAGCCCTTCTCCCTCTTTTCTGGCTGTTATATATTTTTCACTCTTTTTCTGTAATACTCCCTGAACCTCAAGGGGGTCATGTAAATGTCTGGTTTAGAACTCAGCGCTCAGTCTTCACTTATTCCCAGCACCTTGAGCAACCATTCATTTCTGTGTTCACTGTTGTTCATTGCGAAAAGAACCTTCTCTGAATTAAGTTGAGCGTAATGCTTGTCAGGCATGGATTCCTTCTCTGGAACCAACCTCCTATACAATCAGAGGGTGATAGATTATCCCCAGGACTGTCATGCTACTGTTGCAACAGTGGGCACATCTTGCCGGATCATTTGATATGATTTGGAAGGTTCACAGCTAGGTAAGGCGATTAATGCTTTTTCTCCCCCAGCACTACATATGGCACTCCACCCCATTGAGCCATCTAGGAGGAGCTTCCTGTTTATTTCCAGCTTAATTTTCTCTATCTTACAATCAAGATGTGTAATGTTTATAACAGTAGGATCTTATTGGAAAGTTGAGCCAGGAGGATTGATTGTGAATTCAAAGTCAACTTTGAACAAGGGCTACATAGTTAGACAATTAAGAGGAATGGTAGGAGTGTGCATTGTTTTGGGGTTCTCTGGGGAAAATAGCTGATGAGGAAGTATCCTACATCTGATACTGGGACACTGGGATATCTGTTTGGTAACTCAGGCCTTTTAGAAGCAGTGCTATTCAATCCTGTAGAATAACTCCTTCTTTTCTCTTTCTGTTGATCCCTCTCTCTATATGTAGCTCTCTGCTGTTTCTCTCTCTCTCTCTCTCTCTCTCTCTCTCCCTCTCTCTGTCTTGGCTTACAAAGTAGTAGGTATCCATATGAATTTTTCATAAATCGTGATTAGCCCCTCTACATCTCTCAGCTCCCCAATCCCTGCTTAAATTCAATTAGTCTTTATTTGAAAGGTATAAAGACTTGGAGAATTGTATGAGTTTTTAAAAGTCTCCTCTAATACAAGTCTCATTCTCTCTTGGTGAATCAGCACTATCTGCTCATCTGAAAAGATTAATGCATCATAAATGTTCAATTATATGTTATGTGGTTGAATGTCATAAACATTAAGAGAGAGTTACCAAAGATATCAAGATGAAAATGAGCCTTCAGGCAGGTTGGATAAGATGCACTTAGACAAATTGGACTCATTTTTAAAATCCTTTCATTCTTAACCTCTAATGGGCCATTTTACCAGTATCTCACATATACTTAGGCTGGTGCATGCCAAGTAGAATCAATAGGGAGATTACTCATGGGATGAATTGAGATGAGAGGTGAAGAGGGTCTTCTCATTCTGCACCTGTAGTTTGTGAAATGTATTGGTTAACTATTTCTCCCCTGACATTTAATGCAATTTTTCATTTTGATTTATTTTAATTTAATTGAATGTATAATAAAAGTTACTTAAACAATTGAGGTAAAATATAAAGTTGTGAAATAAATTTTCTTCATACAATGATTATATGAAACTAATATAAATATCAGTTAAGGTACTTCTCATCATGGATTAACTAGGACAGAGTTATTAATTTGTTTATTTTTAGAAAGATTGTTATATGCATGTCCTCCAATAAAACTACTGTCCTTTCAGAAATAAATGCTCAAATTTATGAACAGCTTTGTATCTTTTAATGAATATGTGTGGTCATATACATATACAAATATTTATTTATTAGTTGAAGCAATAATCTAATATTCTAATTTTCTATATAAGTTAATTCTTTTTAAGTTTTATTTATTTATTTTTTATTTTATGTGTATGCATGAATTGCCTGCATGTAGGTAAGTGCATCTGTGTCATGAGGTCATGGAGGTCAGGAGAGGCTGTTGGATCCCCTGGGACTGGAGTTACGGACAGTTGTTAGCTGCCATGTGGGTGCTGGGATTCGAACCCGAGTCTTCTGCAAGAACAACCAGTGTTCTCAACTGCTGATCCATCTCTCCAGCCCCAAATTAATTCTTTTAAAAAATATCTTATTATTTTTATTTTATGTGTATACATGTATTGCCTTGCATGTATATAAGTGCACCCGTGTTGTGCAATGCCCTCAGAGAACAGAAGAGGGTGTCGAATCTCCTGGAACTGGGGTTACAGACAGTTGTCAGCCACCATGTGGGTACTGGGATGCGAATGTGGGTCTTCCAGAACAGCATTAACCATTGAGCAATCTCTCCAGTCTCTTAAGTTAATTCTTTTCTAGTTGTTTTGGAGATATACTAAGCCACAGTAATTAAGCTTCATAAAGAACAGACATGTTATTTCTTTTCTTTCCTTTCTTTCCTAATTATTATTGAATCTTTGAAAATTTTATACATTTTGCTCATATTTAGACGTCCTCCCATATCTGCACCCCACCCTTACTATCACACACACACACACACACACACACACACACACACACACACACAAGCTTAGAGAGAATCTGATTTGCATCCACAAATGCCCTTTGGTGTGGGTTCATTCACTGGTCAACCTGCTAAGAATCTCACCCTTAAATGAGACTCAGTCTCCCCTTCCTAGCAGTCATTGGTTACCAAACATTCCTCAAATAGGGTGGGAGTTTCTTACCCATTTCCCCAACACTTCCCAAAGTCTATGTTGGGATTTTGTCTTGCTTGACCTTATGTGGGACTTGTCCATGTTGTCAACATTGCTGTGGGTTCATGTAACATCAGCTAGCTAGAAAACTCTATTTCCTTGTGATCATGTACCTCCTCTGGCTCTTACAGTCTTTCTGCCCCCTCTTCCACAATGATTCCTGAGCCTTGGAGGCAGAAGTTTAATACAGGTGTCTTATTCAGAGATAAGCAGTCTGAAGTCTCTTGTTCTCTGCATGTTGGCCAGTTGTGGCTCTCTATGGTGTTCATCACCTGCTGTATAAGGAATCTTCTTTGCTCATCTGCTATGGCCTGTAGGCTGTCTAGACTCAGGATCCAGGGCCTGATATACCAGGTTTAGGCTCCACCCTATGAAACAGACTTTAAATCCAATTAGAAAGTAGTTGGTTATTCCTGTATATTTATGACACTATTGCACTGGTTAACATATCTTGCCAAGTTAGTTGTTGTTTTATCTGTCAGGATTACAGTTGAGTAAGGTTCATGTTAAATTTTCAGTTTAGGTAGCTTGCATAGCACCTTTCAGCACTTTGAAAGCTAGACAGTAGAGATGAGGCTTTGAAGTCACCACCAGCATGATTTCTCCTTGTTTGTTCTAGAGTTCTTCCATGCAATGTCTTCAGCAATTGGGACTTACCATGAAGTTCTGGTGGGTAATCAAGAGCAGGGACAATGGCCAGTGTTTGAGGGTCTCTAGGATCCGTGGTTAACAGCTTCAAATGAGGGAGTAAATTCCTGGTATTTGGCTTTTATTTACAAGTCTATGGTGATTAGTAAGGGTGAAGTCTCCCTATTACAAGGTAAATCTTTTTCATTTTTCTTATAATGTATATGTATATACTGTAAGTAGATTCTATAGTGGTAGGTTTCCATATGGCTTTTTAAAAAAGGCCTTTAAGGTTAGTTATCCTTCCCCATACTTCCTCCTCTGTGTTACCCTCCCATTCTCACCCCCTTTAACCCTTTTCTATTCTATTATTCGCCTTTCCTCATTTATATCATTGAATTCTACCTCCCCTCTCAGGAAGCCTTTCTATCTGAGAAATAACTGCTTATTAGATTATGAACCTCTTTGGATTTTCAAATTGAAACATATCTAAGATTTCAAAGGTTGCATCTAGCTATGAGAAAGAACAAGGGACTTTTGTCTTTCTGTGTTTGGATTATCTCCCTCGAAATGATCATTTCCAGTTCCATTCATTTGGCTGCAAATTTCATAATTTTTTTTCTTTTTAAAAACTTTATGAAATGGAGGACAAATATACAAACCAAGTACGTTAGAGGCCAAAGGAGGCCCTCTTCCAGATTTGTTAATTAGGTAAGACATAATTCATTCAGTCTATTTCAAAAAGTTCTTGCCTAGACCTATATATTATTTTCTCTATGCATAATTTCATTTTTATAAGAGCTAATTCATATTCCATTGTGTATATGAACCACACTTCATTATCCATTTATCAATTGATGGACATCTAGGATTTTTCCAATTCCTGACTGTTATGACAAGAGTAGCAATAAACATGGATGAACAGATATTTTTTGCAATAGGGTGTAGTGTATTTGAGTATAAGTCCAAAAGTGGTATGGCTGGGTCAATTTCTAGTTTTTTGAGGAACTTCCACACTGATTTGCATAGTAGTTGCACCAGTTTGCACTTCCACAAGCAGTGGGTAAGAACTCCCTTGTCTTCATGTGCATGTCTGTGTCTGTCCGTGTTGTTTTTGGATCTTAGCCATTCTGATTTGGATAAGATGAAATCTCAAAGTGGTCTTAATTTGCATTTCTCTGATGACTACAGATGCTAACCATTTAAAAAGTTATTAGAATATTCTAGACGCTGGTCCTCTGTCAGAAGTACAGCTGGAAATCTTTTTTTCCCTCATTTTGTGGGTTGCCTCATCACTGAGTTATGGTGTCCTTTGATGTACAGAAGCTTTGTAGTTTCATGAGGTCCCATTTGTCAATTGGACTTAATGCTTATACTACAGGAATCCTGTTGAGAAAGTCATTCCTGTGCCAATAATTTCCAAGGTATTTTCTACCTTTTCCTCTATCTGATTCAGTGTATTTGGATCATCTGTTGAAGTCCCTGAGCCATTTGGAGTTAAGTTTTGTGCATGGTAAGACATAGGGAACTGCTTACATTCTTTGACATGCCTTATCCAGCTTGATCAGCACCAGTTTTTGAACATGCTGGTTTTTTTTTTTTTTTTCAGTATATTGTCAAAAATCAGGGACCTGCAAATATCTGTATTTGAATCTGGGTCCTCAATTTTATTCTACCACTGAATGTGTCTATTTTTATGCCAATACCATGCTATTTTTATTACTATAGCTCTGTAGTTTAGTTTGACATCAGGCATGGTGATAGCCCCATCAGTGCTTTTATTGTTTAGGATTGGGTTTTTGTGTTTCCATATAAAATTAGTTATTATTTTTAAAATTTCTATGAAGAATTTTGTTGGAAATTTAACGGGTATGGCAATAAACTTTTAGATTGCTTTTGCTAGGTGACCATTTTCACTCTGTTAATCCTACCAATCCATGAGCATGAGAGGTCTTTCTATCTTCTGAAGACTTCATTAATTTCTTTCTTCGATGTCTTAAAGTTGAAAGAATTATTGAGCTTTTGTACATTTCATATAGCAGTCCTTAATCAAATTTTGACCCCCACCTCCATCCATGCACCCCAACTCCCTGGACCTCATGTATTCTGCCATACATGTTTTATAGCCTATCCAGTTTTTATTTTATAAATCCGTCATTTCTTTGGTTAGATTCATTCCAAGATATTCTATGGACTTTGAGACTATTTTAGTGCAATCATTTCCCTAATTTCTTTCTTGGTATGTCTGTTGTGTTATACAGGAATGGTACTGATTTGGGTGTGTTAATTTTATATCCTGCTAATTTGATGAAAGTACTCATCAGCTTCAGGAGTTTTCTGGTATATTTCTTTGGGTCTTTTTTAAATATAGAATCGTATCATCTACAAATAAGGATATTTTGTCTTCTTGGTTTCCAATTTGTTTCCCCTTCATCTCCTCTGTCTGATTGCTCTAGATAAGACTTCAGGTACTATGGAGAACAGGAACGGAGACAGCTGACATGCGTTTTCATGTTCATCCAATTCGAGGAAATGTTCAATTCCTCTTCTTTATTTCTTAGTTGATCCAATTTTCAATCAGTAGTGTGTTGTTTATCTTCCATGAGTTTGTGCACTTTCCCTATTTTTATTGCTGTTGATACCTAGCTGTATTCCTTTGTGGTTAGATAAAATACAGAATGTTATATCAATTTTCATAGATTTGTTGAAAGTTGCTTTGTGTCCTGATAAGTGATTAATTATTGAGAAAGTTCCATGGATGCTGAAAAAAAATGTATTTCTGGTGTTTTGATGGAATGCTGTAGCTGTCTGTTAGGATCCTTTGATTTATGGTATCATTTAACTCCATGAATACAATTTTAAATTTTAGAAAATTGCTATGGAATCGAGGGTGTGGTATGGAACTCTGAAGTCAGTCATAAAATATTGAAAAGCTCATTCTGTTTGCCAGACACACAGGTTGTATCCCAGTGTTATGCAGTGGTTGAGGGTATAGGAGGGAAGTACCCTGATCATAGAGATGTCTAGGAGGATTAACTGAACAAAATCAGCTAGGTGACTAAGAATGGTTATAGTGACCAGCGTGTAAGAAGGAAGATTTCCAAGTAGAAGAGAAGTAGCATATTGAAAAGAACAACTAGGTGTGGAGACACACAGCACTTAGGAGGCTGAGGCAAGTGGCTTGTGAATTCCAGGTAAACTTTGGCTACATAGTAAAATCTAGCCTATACAAACAAAATAAAACCCTCTGTTGCATGAGGGAGCTTCATTGATGAGAGTTGAGAGATGCATTAGTATTCTCTCTACCTTTTCCCCTCTATGTTCCATGACCCATAAGTATAGAGGTTCCATTGTAGATGTGTTACTTAGGGTTAGGCATTTCACAGACACTTAATCTCTGTGTGTGACCAGTTGATGATGACTCTGTAATCATCTCCATATGATGCAAAAGAAGCTTCTTTGATGAGTGATGGCTGGCATACTGTCTGTAAATGTAAGGATGTGTATTTAGAATATAGTAAGAAACTACATTTGTCTAGGGATGTGACAGCCTTGGTGTTCTCTCTAAGATCTATGACCTCTCTGGCCATGTGTATTTGGCTATGGTTACAGTACCACATATGAGTTCCCTCCTACTGAGTGGGCTTTAGACTCAGTTAAGTAGTTGTTGATTAGCGCCCAAGATAAAAGTGCCATTACTGCACCAGTACAGTTTGCTGTGCCAGTCATTGTTGTGGAGAGTAGGTCTTAAAGCTGGGACTGGGCCATCAATTGATTTTCTCCCCTAGTTTGCATAGTGTCTTTCAAAACTGTGAGTGGGAGGTGGCTTTCAAAAAGTTCAGGGCCTTAAATCTGCGGTTGGCCCATTGATAGGTTTCCTCCCCTAGCAGTTTGCATCGTGTCTTTCAAAACTGTGAGTGGCAGGTGAGGGAGGAGGCTTCTAAGTCACTTCTAGCTCCACTGCTCCAAGTCTTGTGTCTGAAGTATGTCCTGTTTTCAGCAATAGGGTCTTACCTTGAAGTTCTGGGGGACAATCAAGGGATGATGTGGCAATAGCTTGTATAAAATGGGGCGTCTCCTGGACTACCCTGGCCAACAACTAAGGGGCTAAAATTTGCCAAAGCATAGGGAATAAAAGCCTGCAGAGTGTGGGTCCTTGGACAGGACTCCTGTATTAAAATTCACCCACTCATCTCTCAGACCATTGTGGAAGAGGGGGCAGAATATTGCAAGTCAGGGGAGGAGGTACATGATCATATGTAAAGAGAGTCTTTACAGGCTCCTGAGACCTTGCTCTTATGAACCTATAGCAATGTTGTCAGCATGAGCAAGACCCATGGAAACCCATGCAAACAATTGCCCAGCACAGAACTGTGGAAATGGGCAGCAGGACCCAATCTTAACCAAATAACTGCTGGGTAGCTGATTACTGCTGGGTGAGGAAGAGCTGATCTTCTTTATGGGAGGGATTCTAGATAGACTGACCAGACCCCAGGAGATGAACTTGCACTGAGGGGATGTCTTAGGACACTAACTTGACTCAATAAACGTTAACATAAATAACAGAATGCATGAAATTCGGTGGGGTGGATATGGGAGGGTGCTGATGGAGAAAGGGGTGTAAAGATGATTAGGATGTTGTACATGAAATACACAAAAATTCAATAAATATATGCAATTAAGATAATATTTGTTAAAGAAAACAAAACAAAACCAATGACAACAAGCAGTACGAAGTGTGGTACTTCAAAGCATTCCAAGAAAATAAGAAATCAAGTGTCATAATAGTGTGGAGAGTTAATAGAACTGCTTGGGTGTAGAGTTGAGATGTAAACAATTTTATTGTCACAGGGACCAAGAGCTTATGGAATTAATTCAGTTCATCACACTGGGGAGAATCAGAATGAAATGAAAAGTATTAAATATTGATGTAATGAAAAATTAAATGCAACTATCCTCTTAGACTTGAATTAATTTTAAAATCAAAGATGAACACTTATTGTAGAAATGTATTGTCTCTTCTCTATTTAAAAATTCTAACTTGAGTTGACCATTACGTCTTTTTTAACTTGGTTGTTATTCCCATTTCCACTCTCATCATAGATTTGCATCCCTCCCCCAAATTTCTATTTCTCAGTAATTTTCATTAAACTGACTTCACTGAGTATAGCGAAACTTAGAAATTAATCTCCATTACAGAACTGTCAGATTAAACAAGTGAAAATACAGACCCTGTTAAATTTGAATTTCAGGTAAAAGTAGGTTTTCCCATCCATATTTCCCATTCATACAGCATTTAGAAACAACTTACACTAAAACTGTTTTCACTGATCATCTGAAAATCTAAATTTAACTTGAGGTCACATACTTTAAAGCCTAGTTCTTCAACTTTTCCAGATTAAAATTTTCTCCATGTCATCATCCATTATAAAGATTATAATTTTTTTCTAAAACTGGTATTTCCACTTCTATTTGAGAGAGAGAGAGAGAGAGAGAGAGAGAGAGAGAGAGAGAGAGA